>NC_045436.1:75855231-75947397 GCF_002776525.5 Piliocolobus tephrosceles | reverse complement strand
TATATGTATACACAATCCTATTATGTATGCATCTATATATATATATACACACACACACACACACACACACTCCTATTATGGCAATCTCTTCCTCCAGGAAAATGAGATATTTACCAAAATAAAAATTTATCCAGAAATTTTTGAAAAGAAAAAATAACCATTACTGATTCTTAAATCTTTTGTTTTTGTGGGTTTTTTTCCACTTAGTAAATGCCTGCAAATCTTCATTTATCTCCTTTAGATTGGGAATACACTTTTTGTCTTGTATGTAATCTGACAAAATACCTTTGCCATAAAATAATCTAGTTGTTGTGCAAAATCAGTTATAATAAAGTTTTATTTATTATCCCTGAAACAGAGCTTTTTTCTTCAACTATTTTCATAGTTTCTTCTTTCTACATCTTTAAAAAGACATAGGACTGACTCTTATTTTTTTCTTAATACATGTTTCTCTTCCCTGGCATTTTGTGAAAGAATGCCTAAGTTACAATTTCTGTGGACTGTAAATCCACCAGATAATGTCTTCAAGATAGGGAAAACTTGCTGAGTAATAATATAGAGATCTGACCTTAAGTGCATCTTGTATAAGATTCTACATCACTCATTCTTTTTCCTCTCTCCATCTTCTGAAGAAAGCACCATCAAAAAGCACTTAAGCTTTCTAGGGCTCCTTTCACATTTACTTAACCTATGATAAAAGAAGGCAGATTTAGTGCTTCCTACAAAGCTCCTCCACAATTTCCTCCCTTACCCTCCTCCCACCCCAAGTCCTCTTACTAAACACATATGTTTCCATTAGTGCTGCTTGTGGAACCTCAGGGCAGGCTATTCACTGACAGTACCGAGAGGAAAAAGTTAGATGGTTTTCAGTGAATAAAGGAAGAAAGAGAAGGAGGAGAAAACAAGAGGCTAAGAATTAAGAGGAGCAAGGATAGAATGAAGACAATACATGAGAACCAAGAAGTTTTGTAAATAAAAAATGAGACAGGATTGGGGAGTGGGGAATTCACTATTTCACTAACTGGTTAAGTTCTCCAAAGCTATGAACAAGTTCCTACTCCTCCAGCATATTGCCTTGACATAAACCTTGTCAATATTTTCTGAATGAATAAAATTAATTCAAAATGAAGAAATTCAGTAAGAAAAAGAGGGAAGATTTTGACACTCTTGATTAAATTGGAGATATTTCAGTGGGTACAAAAGCTACCTCAATAACAGGTAGAGTTTCTTTGCAGCAACCTTGCGTCATAGGTTTAAAAAGGAATATCTTCATGCAGTAATTATACGAAAGATTCTTTACTCCTGTGTAGCAATGTGGTTCACATACCAATGCTAGAAGTTCTGTTTTATTTTCTGGGTTCAGATTTTTACTATGGTTGAAATAATCTGCCACATTCTCTTTCCATCTTACATACATGAAGAGAAGTTATAATTAGATACAGTGATATGAACAACATACAGATACTTTCTCAAATTAGATTTTTAGAGAGCAACAAGATGTAGAACAATTCATCTCTCAGAACATCCTGATGAACCTGTTTCCTCACTTCCTTCTGGTAGTTTTCTCCCATCTCAATGCAGTCATCTTATCATGACAAGCATCGACAATTTTTGTTTCCTAATTAATTACCCTTCCCATTAGAATATGAGCCTTTCAGCATGCATGGGTTGTCAATCTGATGTGCTGAAGCACAGAGCAGTTCCTCAGTACTACAGTTGAATGAATGACTTCTGACGTCTCTTGGTTCTGGATTTTTTTATTCTGATGCTAAAAAATTATGAATCATTCATTGTTATAAGCTAATGATTTACAAACATGAATTTGTTCACTTCAAGATACTGGACTCTATATTTTCAAGGTTAAGTTAGACTTCCATCATTGATATACTTAATTACATGGCAATACTACTAGAGCCTCTGAAAGAATTTTTGGAGTTAGATACACTGCCTATCTTTACACTGCTTTATTCAGAAATATGCATGCAACTGTTTGTGTTTAAAATTATTACCTCCTATATAAACAGGAGTGTGTTTGTTCACTTAAGTTTTATAAATCCAGGAGCACCTAGCATTTTACTGGCTTCAATATAATAGAAAATTTTGACAATTTGTTCCAGGTGTTTCTCTGATCTCTTGACTCTTTATGGTACCATCACGTCTTCTGATATTATCACTTAGGTCAGATTAATTACAATGACCTTTTAACAGGAGTCTGTGGATCTAGATTATTTCCTAATTATCCAACTGTTTTTATATTCTACTAAAAAGCTTCTAATAAATCCCTGCTATCTAAGATATAAAGCTTATTTTAATTGAACTGGCATTTACCACGTCTTGTAACTGTCTCACAACCTTTGTATTGGCATCATAACTTTACTTCTGTTCAAATGGATCATCACACCTCAACGTGTTTGCTAATTCTCTTGCACCTTTCTGGAACTTATTTCTTCGTTATTCCAAATGATGAGATTCTAATATAATAGACAGAAACATCCCTCATATTAAATCAAAGACTCTTCTGTTTGTGATTAGGATATGCAACGGTGATCATAATTTAATTTTTTTCTAGGAGCAACTACAGAAAGTGAAAAGACTCTAATAAAAATATGGGAAGAGTTCTGCCTGAAAGTGTGCTGCAAACTGGACAGTTAGTGTTAAGGAGAGGCTGCGAGGGAGGAGAACAGAGGGAGGTAGTGCAATGGTGAGAGAGACTGGGGACTTAGTGAGTGGAAATTCCCTGGTAGTAGCATGTTTGTTCCCTAACAACTCACCATAAGTTGAATATTTAGTAAAGTCTACTAAATTACCACGTTTTGTGTCAATGTGTGAAATAGTTGAGCTTTGCATCCTGGTCACTGAAGAGAACAGAGAGCAACATATGAAGTAAGATGGGGAGCAGTAGAAAGGAAGTTCCTGCCCCCAGGGACTCTTGAAATGGTTTTAGATTCCTAAAGACTGGAAAATAATCACAGAATGTGAGGTAATCATAATGAAGATAAAATTACAATTCTTTCTGTCTCTCTCCCCCTCCTCATTTTAATGAAGACCTTTTTGACTACCTAGTAGGAGTGATGGTTTCAATTTTAGACCAGCTAGAGAGTGAAAAATCTGTATTATTTCAACATGTGTCATATACTGCCTTGTTTATAATTGAGTATGTGTATATTTACAGCAATCAATATCATTTTTTCACTTAATTATAACATGGTATTAGTAAGTAATCATATTTTTACTTCTTTGGATCTATTAGAGCTTCTGAAGTTTATTAATAAGCACCTTATTACTACTTGGTTGATTGATTTGTTAATAATAAAGCAGACTCAAAAGAAAAATCCAAATAAAAATTCAGAAAATGGAGAAAAGAAGATGACCATGCTCCTCCAAAGGGATCTCTTTCCAGGGCCCAGAGAGGTTGAGCTCTGTACTTCTGTTGTCATCTCCTTGTCAGTAATGATAATTGCTGCATTTTTCCTATATGCTGGTTTTCAACCATACATAAGAATTGTCAGTTGATTAATGCAAAAGAAACTATGATTTTATGGGAGTATTTTGTTTTGTTTTGTTTTCTAGTCCATGACAAAGAATGGGTATTTTAATTTACTGAAAAGAAAAATAACTCAAATGATTTGAGAAATTTATCTTTTAACAATTAAATGATTGTTAGATATTCAATCCAAATAAGAATTAGAGATAAATCAGGTTAGATGTTATGAAAAATGTACCAACACTGATTTCGCTTCCTATAATTTTACAATTTAAAATATACACAATTGTATCAAGCAGTAAGATTTCTTCTTTTCAATCAACAAAATATCTAGGGATTTTATCTTGAGATTTCACCTATCTAATACATGCCTTGGGTACGTTTCTGCTTTGTACTTCAGTTTCTTCATCTGTAAAGTGATAATAGCAATAGTTGTTACCTCATAGTGTTTCTGAGTGGCTAAAAATAAATGAATTCATAGAAGGTGCTTAGAACAATTACTGTCACATATTAACTCCTGTATAAATGTTTGCTATTACTCTTATAACTATTATATTAGGTTCAATTTTAAGCAAAAAAAATACATCAACATACGTAAAATGTCATAAATGACTTCAAGGCTAGTAAGGTACATTATTTAATACTATTTTAAGAGCTAATAGTAAAAAATATAATTGTTGGCATAACATTTCAATTTAGAGAAATGAGACAATAATATATTATATCATCATTTGGAGAAAATTAAGATTTCAGAGTAATGTGAAAAAATACCTAAAGGAAAATCCCACCCCAATGATTTGGGTTCTTCCTCCTCCTGTGTCTTGAATACTGTTTTTCCCCTCCAAAATTCATGTTGAAATTTTTATGTCATTGTAACAGAAGTAAAAGATGTAACCTTTAAGAGGTGTTAAGGCATGACAGCTCTGCCCTAAGAAATGGATTAATGCCATTAGAGTAGGAATGCATTCATTATTGTGGAAACAGGTTCATTATAAAAGGGCAAGTTAGACCCCCCCTTTCTCTCTGTCTTTTTGTCCTTCTACCATGTGAGTCTTTTGCAATGGTATGACATAGCAAGAAGGCACTTGCTGTATGCCAACATCTTGATATTGGACTTCCCAGCCTTTGGAACTGCGAGTGAATATATTTCTATTCATTATAAATTAGCCAAACTCAGGTATTCTGTTATAGTAACACAAAACAGACTGAAATACATCTTTATTTAAAATATGACATATTATTCTTTTTGATGAAAAAGAGGATTTCATCAGAGTCTTTCCTGGAGCAAAACATTAAGTGTATTGAGCAATACTTTAAATACATGTTTTGTTTAGAACCTGAACCTGTTTTGGATTTAATTATAAAATGACATTCAAAATTTTGTGACTGGAAAATAATAAATACTTTAGTTCATATAGCATTCCCACTGCTTTTAGAATATTTTATTATCTATCAGTACATATAAAATCCTTTACTAACTAATCTCACAGGTACTTAGCAACCAAATTTCTGTTTACTTCCTCTACATAGTCTCCTTCCATCCCCTTTTCTCTTTTCTCCATTCATAAAACATTTTCTGCTATTGTACATATATGGTTTAGTCTATCTGCAATAGATGATTCTCCCATTTTCACTTGTGTAACTCCTAATCATTCCTTGAAATCCAAGACAAAAATGTAATCCTCTGTGACTTTTTTTTGTTTGTGAACTCCTGTGGGTGAATTTAATTGCTTTGCTCATTCTCTTTCAAAACTCTGCAGTATTTTCTCCCTCAAGAGAGATTAAGAGGGGCCTCTCCCATTGATATCCAAAAAGCAACGCTATTTCATCTATGAGAATAAAATTTGCAAGTTCTTTTCTTGTTCATAGTAAGTTTGGAAGACAGGTAGATTGATAGCACAGTCTTCGGTACGATTAGAAGACTAAACATTCAAAAATAGCACCTTAGTAAATAATTGCAAAGATAGTAAAAACCTGAGAGTGTGTGTACGTGTGAAGGAAAGAGAGAAAGAGAGTTGGGGCATAGTGACATATCTGTGCAATTCTCTTGGCCTCCCCGCTTCATTTAAAATAAAGCAGAATAGTTGACCGTTCTTTTGACTCTTTGCTCTGATTGGTCCCACAGACTGGAGATCACAAATTTTTCCTCATGTGTCTGCCTGTGAGTGACTTCTGCTTCTCATTCAAGTTTCTGTTCAAAAGTCATCTCAAAAGAAAGCCTGTTTCTGACAAGAAAACCAAATTATACCTCATTCTTTTCACCCCAAACATTCTTTAGTCCTTCTCAGTCACCTTGCACTTTGATCTCTTTCACTTCTTTTGTCATCTAATTCCTTTCCTTTTCTCTTCAACATGGAGAAGGTACTATTAAATACAGAAAAGAAATACATTTCCAGGAGTGGAACTGATAGACCAAAGACTGTAATATTAAGGCCTTGATACATTTTGCCAAGTTTCTATCAAGAGATACTTTATTGCTATTGCTATCATTATACAACATGTATAATTTTAATACAGATATATAATTACACTATTCATTATAGTTATCACTTACTGTGTTCCTACAATATACCTATCACTATGGTAAGTGCTGTAATACATTAAGTGTATCTTTACATGTATTCAGGCTAACAAATTGTACTTCCACGGGCACTATAAAGGAGTGCCAATTTTAACATACTCACTCTCACCATTATTTTAAAAACCTTGGGCCATTAAAGATTATATTTTACTTTCTTAATTTGAATTTTTATTTAGCAAATATGGTAGTGCATGTTTTTATATTTTACTGATCATTTATATTGCTTTTTTTGGTTAAAAAGTAGTGTATTCATTTATAGCAAAGTACCAACAGAAATGCATTGTCTCACAGTTTTCTGGATGCTAGAAGTTCCAGATCAATGTGTTGGTAGAGTTTCCCTTTCTTCGAAAGTGTCAGGGAAAGTTCTATTCCAAGTCTTTATTTTAGCTTTTGATAGTTCCTTGGCTTGTGGCAGCATAACGCCAATTGGCAGATGGCATTCTTCCTGCACCCTCACGGTGTCTTCCCTTGTATATGGGTCTCTGTCCAATCCTTTGTGTGAAAACACCATTCAAATGGGATTAAAGCCTACCTTAATGATCTCATCTTAAATTTATTATCTACAAAGACACTACCTCCAAATACTATCACATTCTGAGGTACTACTGGGTGTAAGGACTTTGACACATGAATTTTTGAATGATTTATTTCAATCCATAATATTCAGTTTATAATCTTTGTTAATTTTTCTTTTGGTGTGCTCCTATATTTTTATGAGTTTTAAGAAGAGTAGAAATAAAAGCCTGCATTACATGCCTGACAATTATATTTCTGGCTTGTGTTTCTCTTTCAATGTTACATACTATCGACACACAAAATTTGTATATAGGATTATTTCTTTAGCAATTGCCTTTAGACATGACTTTGCCATATAAATATTAGGTAAAGAACAACCCTTATCTAAATTGCTTAAGTTTCAGTTCTTTCGATTGCTTAGTAGAAGTTATATATTTTACTTCTTCAGAATCACCCCCACTACTACAGCATTATTTTTCACACTGGCAGAAGAATTTCATATGCTTCCGATTTCTTATCCCTTTCTGTAAAATCCCTGAATGGCTTCTCACTCTTTCAGTTGTAAAAATCTTATTGCGCAGTATGATCTACTGACATTTCCAAGATATGACCCTTGCCCATTTTTCCAGCCACATCTCTGCCCACTCATATACACACCTATGTTTCCTTCTAATCTGACTACCTGAAGTCTGAAAAATGTACTCTGTCCTCTCAGGCCTCAATATCTAGTCATTTACTGACACACATATATGCATTTCAAAATTAGTTCCAGGAATTACATCACATGCATTGGCTTTTAACTGTCAATTCTGAGTATTATACATGGCATGTAATCTACAAAAGATTGGTGAAAATAAAAAATTATTTTTGTATGGTAACAAAGTTATTTCTACATAGAGAAGTGATCATTCTAAGTGGAGTCATCAGAGAACTTTGAACGTAGGCTGCAGAAACAGTTGAGCAGATTGTGCAAAACTGGTGGGACAATAAAATCAGAAGTTCAGAACCAGATTGGGAGAAACACTTTTCAGTTATTCTTTGGTGGCAGACTAACGATTCTGAATGCACAGAAAATTGTTCCACAGATATTTTTTAAACTTTTCATTTTGAAATAATTTTAGACTGGCAAAAGATAATGAAGATGGAACAGAAAGTTCTTGTATACCCTTCATTCAGGTTCCCCTGGTAATAACATCTCATACAACCCTGGTGTAGTCATCAAAATTAGTAAACTAACATTAGTGCAAAAATATTCATCAAACTTAGAGTTGATTCAGATCCTACAATGTTTTCACTTATGTTAATTTTCTGCTCCAGGAGATTTATTCTTATTTATAACGATTCGTGTCTCCTTAGTCTCTTCCATTCTGTGATAGTTTCTCAGCAGTTTCATATTTTTTATAACCTTGACAATTTTGAAGGGTAATTTTTAGATATTTTATAGAATATTACTCGGTGTGCATTTATAGAATGTTTCTCAAGATTAGATTGATTGGACAGATTTAGGGAAATAATACCACGGGGATGTCCTGCCCTTCCCATCAGGGTTACATCTTACCAACGTTACTTATTCCTGGTGGTTTAGCTTTGGTTGCTTGGTTCTGGTGGTATTTGCCACGTTTCACCAAGGTAAAGTTACTACTAATTTTGCCTTTCTATACTTTATTGGTCAGAAGTGAGTCACTAAGACCAGGTCCCACTCAAAGAGAGGGGAATTAAAGTCTACTTCCTGAAAGAAGGAGTTAAAAATTTGTGGTCAAATGTTAAAACTACCACAGTAATTGTTTTCAGGAGATACTTTGAGTATCACAAATATGATCTCTTCTTTTTCTCCTCTAATTGCAGCATTCGTGTTTAATTTTCTATTTCTGTCATTGTTGCTACATTCACTATTTAGGATTATGGAAGAAATACTTTTTCCTTTCCTTCATTTATTTATTCAATCATTCATTTAATATCAACATGAATTCATGGATATTCTTAGGTTATAATCTATTATTATCATTGGTGGGTGTTTTTTCTCAAATTGCTTCAGCTTTGGCTATTGAATATTATTTCAAATTGACTGCTACATTCTCTTTAAAAAGTGTTTAATTAAAACATTATATTAAACTTCCTATTTAATGGCATTGAAAAATGCTTTAGGTTGATCTTGTATTTTCCCTGATTAGTTCACAGAATTAGCTATTCTCCAGGAACCCTTGTTTTCATTTATTAGAGATTGATATTTAGAATCTTAGATCCGGGGGCAAGGGATACTCTTTGTTATTGAAGTTTCACTGCTTCTAGGCCCTTTTAATAGAGAGAGTTAGGAAGTATATGTATGTATACTACAGAAGTATGCACATATGTTTATACTTGTTTACGTAATTTACCTATCAGCATCTGTTAAAAGAAACACACATTTAGAGTATTGTCTCCAACTTTTATTAAGCACCACAAAGTTTATCCTAGCCTTCCCCTTACTTATTTTAAACTCTACCTCTGACAATGAGAAACTTGAATCCCGTTATCTCTAGTTTATTTATGTATTTGCTCAAATCTAAATACATGTAAAATTGTTTTAGAATTGCTAATTCATAGACCTGTGAGAATTAAATTTATTAACTGAGTGAGCTGTTTGTTATGTATAGTGATGTTTTGTCTGTGGCCTTGTAGTATCTAGTCAAACACTGTTTCCAAAGTTACTTCTGTCAATTCCTTTTCCCCCATCTCTTTAGTGAGATTATGCCATACATTTCCAGTTATAGTCTGTATTATATGCTAGAATCCTCCAAGGTCTTGGCTGATTTTCTTAAAATTTGCATACATTAAAATTCTCATTTTGTTGTGTCCAGTTTTGAGTTTTGATAAATTTATATAGTCAAGTTTCCACTGAAGTTTCTCAAAGTACAATTCCATCACTCTGAAAATTTACTTGGGTTGATTGTATGTAGTCAAACCTTCCTCTCACACCAAACTCTGACAATTAATGATCTATTTTCCATTCCTATAGTTTTATCTTTTCTGAGGATAAAATGAAGACAATCATACAATAGTGGTCTTTGCAGTCTGGCATTTTTCACTTAGCAATTCCTTCAGGTTGAGTGAATAAGTTCCTTCATTTCCTTTTTCCTTTAATTACTAAGTAGTATTGCATTGTATAAATGTACCTAGTTGTTTTTCTTTTAATCCAGCAACATCTTGGTTGTTTCCAGTTTGGGGTAATCATGAACAAAGCTGCTATAACACATTCCCATACAAGTTTATGTAGGAAAGTCTAATACATTTTTAATTCATTGGATGAATAAGTAGGAATAGGACTGCTGGTTTGTGTAGCAAATGGATATTTAACTTTATATGAAACTGCCAAAATGTTTTCCAAAGTACCTGTACCATTGTCCATTTCCACTAACAAAGAAAAATGTGCACAGGATGTGTATACTGGAAAGTACAAAATACTGATGAAAGAAATAAAAGCTCTAACAAAATGGAAAGATACACAGTGTTTATGGATCAGAAAACTCAATTTTGCTAAGATGACAGTTCTTCCCAATGTAACATATAGATTGAAGAAATTTTCATTCAAAATCTAAGCAAGCATTTTATAGACATAGGCAAGTTCATTTTAAAATCCTTATGGAAGATCAAAGTGACTAGAATAGTCAAAATAATTCTGAAAAAAGAACAAAGTTAGAAAAATCTCACTACATAATTTTAAGACCTATGAGGATAAATAGGTCAATGAAACATAATAGAGAGTCCAGAAATTGACCCATGGAAATATAATCAGTTAACTTTTGACAAATTTGGAAAATCAAATCAGTGAAGAAAATATAGCCTCTATAACAAATTGTACTAGGACATTTGGGCACTCATTAAAAAAAAAAAAAAAAAAAAAAAGATTCCTGACTCATATCTCCCAACTTACACAAAACTTAACTCAAAATGGATCAATAAATCATAGCATAAAGGTAAAAAATGAAACTACAAATCATCTATAAAATGTACTCAAGAAAAATCTATTTAAACTTTGACTTGTTGATAAATTTTTATATACAACAGCAAAAATGTAATCATAAAGTAAAAATTGATACTTTATCAAATTAAAACATTTTTCTATGCAAATGACACTCTTAAGAGAATAAAACCACAACTCATGGATGGGAAGAAAATTTTTACAAATGATATATTCAGAATACATAAATAATACTTGAACCTCTTCAATAAGAAAATCAACAACCCATTTAAAAAGTGGGAAAATTATATAAACAGACACTTCACCAAAGAAGATATAGAATGGGAAATAAGCATACAAAAAAAGACTCAACATCGTTAGTTCATTATAAAATGCAAATTAAAACCACAAGGAAATACCACTACACACCTACTACAATGGCAATTTTTTTTTTTTTTTTAATCAGACAAGACCAAATCCTACCAAGGATGCTGTGCAGCAGGAATTGTCATTCCACAGATTTTTAAACTGTACATACTTCATTTCATAGCACGAGTTTTATTGTTTTCAAATAATCCCTTATGTTTTTATTAGAAAGTCGGTTGCAAAAAATTAGCCAAGTATGACTGGATTTTGCATTACTTTCCTTTTCCCTCACACTCAACTTTAACTATTTTTCTTTTAACTGGATTTGTAAATGAAAGTACATTTCAAATTGAGGAGGTTGTCTCAATTTTAGAGGATGCTTAGGAATCAGCTTGACTAAGTGTGTAATTATAATTGCTAACCTTGGATGAAAGAAGAAAGACCAGTTAAGTTCTGTAGCTTACAGCATGGCACCTGAGAGAAGGTTATTCATTACTGTTTGGATAAGTCATACTAAAACCCATGTGGGACTAGAAGACATACATTACT
Organism: Piliocolobus tephrosceles; assembly: GCF_002776525.5. NCBI lineage: Eukaryota > Metazoa > Chordata > Mammalia > Primates > Cercopithecidae > Piliocolobus > Piliocolobus tephrosceles. The sequence goes on along the minus strand of NC_045436.1, from coordinate 75,935,964 downwards.
GATTGGAAGAATCAAGGTAATGATAATTGCAAATGAAGACAATATTAACAAAATACTTTTTGTTAGCTCCTAAAATATATTTAGTATTTATTATATGTCAGGTACCCTAATACATGCTTTGCAGTCCTGTTCACACATAAGAACAAATTACTAGCATCTTATTAGAGAGAAATACTCCAAAATAGAATAGCATTATTTTATTTTCTCATTTTAAAAATTTTGATAACATTAAGATATTCACATATAGCTTCATTACACAATATGAATAAAATAATATTGACAGTTATTAGCCAAAAGGAAATACCTATGATTCAATTAAATATGAAAGATGACACAAGATAATTTTCTTGAATGTTCATACTTAATGGATATTTGCCATGATAAAGAAAATATGAGCTTCATTATGCCTGAAAAATTTCCATTACAAAATAATTTAGACAGACTTTCAGTGAAAAAAGAAGAGAACACACTGAACTTTTCACACCACTGAGACAACCTCCTCAATTTTAAATGTACTTTCATTTAAAAATCCAATTAAAAGAAAAATAAATAAAAGTTGAGTATGAGAAAAAAGAAAAGTAATGCAAAACTTACTATTTCTGAAACATGTTAATTTAATGGTGACCATAATTATGTATACCAGAGTCTACCAGATGACAAGAACAAGCAAAGGAAACTGTTTACTCTGGTGTTAATATTATTTTTAATATTTTAGTTTAAAGTATTACCAAATGAAGAGAAACATTAACAATAAAATTTTCATTAGTCTGAGGGGAAAGGAGGAAAAAAGAAAAGAAAAGGAACGTGTTCTACGAAGTTGATGCAAGCAAGCACAGTAGGAATGCAGTGGAAGATATAACTCAGTTAATGGCATGAGGAAAAATGAACGACAAGGCTCAGTTAAAAAAAAAAAAAAAATAGTGATTGGCAGTTTAACCCCCAGTGGTCTAGTTGTCTAAAGGCAACTTCTAGACTCTCTGATTGTGAAAGAAAACACCTCCACAAATAACACTTAAGAAAAGTGTTACTATAAAGAAGGCAGTTTTAGTTGTACAGTAATTAGATTTTAAAGGAGAAAAGAACAGAACACTGCTTTAGATGTTACTAATAACATCAAAAGCAATAATACTTAATGATACATTTCAATTCTAATTTTACTTAAATTATAAAATTGCAAGCCCCACTGTTTCCTCACACATCGCCAGCCCCTCCTCTCACACTCAAATCAGCATTTTGTGAAGCGTTCTTCTTAATTAACTAAATTGTTGTCTAGCCAGACATCGTGACTTCAAGAAAATGGATGTCGGGGGATTTGCTTGACAGAGGACCTAACAGAGTCTTCACGCAGAACAGCAACATGACATTGGCTCTGAAACAAATTTATAGTCCTGCTGAACAGAGGTTCCGCTACCAGCAGCAGAAACTGCTCTAGAGGCGCGATGACTAATATGTCACCACATCAGCAGTTCCTTTATGGAAGCAGAGGAAGAACACCCAAATAAATCAGATTTGTCACAGACCTAAATGCCATTAGGCATGTCAGCCGAGATCTGAATTAGGCATCTCAGAGCAAAGGATGGGAAAGTTTCCACTGCACTTTTCCGGGAGCCTCCTCCTCAGCAACCAGGCAGCCATTTTGGTAGCTCATACCCTACATGTTTCCCCTAAAGATCTTCCCTAGATGTTGTTTCCAGATAATCCCACACATTTTATTTATTTTGGAAGGCAAACTTGGGACTAACTATAGAAAGCACAACATATGTTGCAGCTCTTCTGTGTCCTTTTTGGGTTGTTCCATCTTTATAATTCTACACACAAACTATAGTAATAAGCAGTCTTTATTTCTTGGAGTATGTGAAGAAAAAGCTATGTAAGTAATTTGCCCATTTTGTTTCCAGGACAAAAAATGACTATGTCACATACACAGAAAGACTGTCTTGTAAATTGTATATTTAACAGTATTTATACATAACTCAGATATATAATACATAAACATTGTATTTAATTTTATTGTCTAGCACATAAGTTCATATAAAATAACTTTTAAAATCTACCCAAAAAGGCCATTTTTATTTTATAATATTAATGTGTCTCTTCTCTTCAGAAATTTTATAGAATATACCCTAAAAATTAGAAAAGTGTCTGGCACATCATAGATACAGTAACTATTTGTTGAATCTTTGATGAGTTACATTTTTATAGGAGGAAAAGGTTCTGACTTATGAAAAGTTTTGAGTTATAAAGGCTATGACTTCCCCCCCCAGAAATATATAGATAATTCTATTAAAAAGTATAAGATTCCATATCCATTTGCGAAGCAAATATTTATACAACTCTGCTGCAACATGATTGGAAATTATTAGAAAATGAATATGCAAACTTTCAACAAAAGTGCCCCTTCTATTTATAAATACTTCTAAGTTTTTATTACTTTTTGTTTTTTAATTGACACATAATTCTACATATGTATGGGTTACAGTGTGATATTTCCATACATGTATATACTGTGTAATGATTTAATTAGAATAATTAGCATATCTATCACTTCAAATATTTATTATTTCTTTGTTTTGGGAACATTCAAAATCTGCTCTTTTAGCTATTTGAAAATCTGCAATAAATTGTCATTAATTATAGTCATCATATAGTGCTATAGAAAATTAGAACTTATTCCTACCTACCTTTACTTTTTTATTCTTTTTTTTTTTTTTTTTTTGAGACAGAGTCTCGCTCTGTCTCCCAGGCTGGAGTGCAGTGGCCCAATCTCGGCTCACTGCAAGCTCCGTGTCCGGTGGTCATGCCATTCTCCTGCCTCAGCCTCCCGAGTAGCTGTGACTACAGGTGCCCGCCACCACGCCCGGCTAATTTTGTATTTTTAGTAAAGATGACATTTCACCGTGTTAGCCCGGATGGTCTCGATCTCCTGACTTTGTTATTCGTTCACCTTGGCCTCCCAAAGTGCTGGGATTACAGGCGTGAGCCACCGCGCCCGGTCACTTTGTTATTCTTTAACCAACTTTTGTCTATCCCTCACCATTTACCAGCCTCCAGTAACTGCTATTCTATTCTCTGCTTCTATGAGATTAACTTTTTCAGATTCCACATACAAGTGAGAACATGCTGTATTTATCTTTCTTTGCCTGGCCAAATATTTTTGATTTAATATATTCAATTCATTATAGCATATATATTTCAAAAATCAAATATAATTGAAATGATGAGATTTGGGGGATGAAAAAAACATGCTTTCCTGGAACTCCATTGATCACTGGTAGATATTCAGCTTTCAAGACTCTGAGATATCTTTTGTAACTCCTTGGATATATATATATAGTTACTAGCTATTGTGAATGACAAGCAATTCCAATTTCATTAAAGAACTTGTCTAACTGAATTATAACTATCTACGCATGTATATGTCTCCCGTACTAACTGGGATCTTTCTTTTTCATTAAACTGATATTTATTTACTGGCTGTAGAGGCACTGGGGATTCAAAGATGGAAGGCATCTGTCTTGTGATCAGAAAACTTAGATTCTCACAGCAAGATAATTATGCACTGAAAACATACATTACTATCAGGAAACGCTCATGATGACAATAGATACAAAGTACATTGTTGATGGGATAGAGCATCTACTGATGAACAAATGTGTTTAAATATATTTCATAGAAAGAATTGTGGAACAACAACAAAAAATAAGAGGCCTGATGTGAAATGATATTGACAGAAACGTATCCCAACTTACGTTTTCTTTAGATTTTAGGGATAACCTTTCACTTCTCCTTTAAAAACCAGATATTTGGCAACCTGGACACGTTTTAATCCACTTGAATGATTCATGGGAACTCTTCTCAGGGCAGGTGGAATTTGAGATGAGGTCTGAAGGTGAGATAGGAAGGTGTTAAGAGGTTGGGAAAGATGACACGTTTAAGTGGACAACAAGAAGTAGAAAAAGGTCTTATAAGCGGGGAACAACTGACATATATATACAGAAATGAGAGACTATAAAATGTCCAGGTAACTAGTAGTTCAATATTGCTGAATTGTATCATAAAAATAAGAAAAGAATTAGATTGACACTTAGAAAGAAAATACAGTAAAGTGTAGGAGTTTTATCTTTGATCCCAGTTCTCTTACAAAATTTATGTGTATTGTAGTCATTCAAGAAATTAATTGAATTAATTAATTAATTATAATCTGAAAGTGCTGGATTACCTTGGCAAAATACTATACAAATCTTCTTACCCTATCACTCTTTATCTGTACTTTTACTTAGCAAACCTTTTGTGATAGTAAAGTGAATCAACCCTGTTTAAGATATTCAATTTTGGGTCCACGGAGAAGCAAATATCTAGAGGGAATTAAACATGGAAATATATATTGGGGACTGAATAGGAGAAGGGATAAGAAGGAAGAGGGAGACTTCATGCCACAGTGCAGGTCTGATGCCTATAAAATGAGAGGGGGGGAAAAAAGAGGTAGGGAGAATCTCAGGCTCCAACACAGATGCACGAAAAATTTGGCTAGGCACATAGTAAGTACTCAAGCCCAAAGTCTTCATAAGAGGAGTCTTGAGTCTCACTCGATAACCCTTCAGTGGTATTACTGCTTGTTTAGTCATATGTTGGGAGCAAGCTATGGAAAGAAGAGTGTGGTCACAAATACAATTCAATGGGGGATCCAGACAGGCAGCAGCTGGGGTCAAGAGTCCATTACACTCTTCACAGCAGGAGATCTAAGTGGCATATTTGCATGGCTGCCACAATATATAAATCTAAATGGAATGTTCTCTGAAGACTGACTAAAACATGGTTAAAAATCATATAGAGACCATATTCTAAAATATTAGAATTATCTGTCTCTCAATTCATCTTTGTGAAATTTTAGTTCTCTGTGGTCTCATAATAGAACACAGCTAACAAAGCACTCAATTTCCCAGAAATCATGGCTGGAGTGAGAAGAGAACAAACTCAAAAACTACCTGACTGATTGTAGCCATATTTTGGGGAAACAAAAGATTGTAGTACATGCATGTAAAAACCTTAAATACATAAGGCAATTAGCTGAAACGTACACCAAAAACATCTATTATGGTATTAATGAACTAAAGTCAAGAACAAAGAAAATGAAAGTTTTAAGTTATGAACATTATTTAATGTTATTCCACTGCTCATGTGCTCTTTACTGATTAGAAAGAAAAAAAAGCAAGTTGTTTTGTTGTAAAATATATTTCAAAGTTTTGATTATTTTCAAAATTTATCTAGGGAGAAAGCAAAATTTTCATAGATATATGAATATTAACTAATAGTAAAGAAACTGGAGTTTATACAAGATTTTTAAAAAAAACAAAAACAGAGCTTACCAAATGGAATAAAATTAAGCTCATTCAATAACATGAATGAAAATAGTCTCATTTGCCCTAAAATGTTCTTTATACATTTGATTCTGAAAACACTATTAAATGCCAAGCATTAAAGGATGTACTATAAATAAAAAATTATTCTGAAAAATAAGAATATAATATGCCCCTGCTTTTGAGAGCCTCATAGCCTAATAGGTGAATTTAAAATAGTAATTACAATAGCACAGACAGTGCTCAAAAGTTGATATAAGAAGACAGAGGGGAAAGTGTGTCACTGATGGAATCTAAGCAAGCTTTTTAGAATAGCCACATGGTATGAGTCAGAAAATATGTTAGGCCAGTTGGGAAAAAGAGTGTATCCTATGCAGAAGGAACAATATATGCAAACTCTGAGACTGAGAAGTTTCAGAAAACTGCCCATAATTCACTGTCACTGGAGAGCAGGAAGATAGAGGAAGGAAATGAGTCTGGGACCTGTATGCTACATTATTTCTCTTCTTCTTATGGACAACAGGGATATAAAAGAACTTTGATGAAGGAAGTGACATGACCTGATATATCAATCTGAAATACTGGTTATAAATATAGTAAGATGGATGAGAGTAGTGTAGGGAGACTGGGGGAAGGGGACATGAAAGAAACTATTATAAAATTCTGAATAAAATATGACTGGAACCTGAACTAAGGCAGTGGCAGTGACCATAGAAAAGGATCAGCATGAGAAATGATAAATTAGAATGATGGACTGTCATTCCTTGTGAAAGATTAGAGACAGTGGAACAGAGAGAGAAAGACCTCACATGTATCCCTGACTTCTTGAATGAGCACTAGGATGGCACTCCTAACAGAAAGGATTATAAAGAAAATCTTTAGATAGAGCATGATATGACTTGGCTCTGTGTCTCCACCCAAATCTCATCTCAAATTGTAATCCCCACATGTTGAGAGAGAGACCTGGGTGGAGGTGGCTGGATCATGAGGGTGGTTCCCCCATGCTGTTCTCATGTTAGTAAGGGAGTTCTTGTGAGATCTGATGGTTGAAAGTGGCATTTTCCCCTGTACTTGCTCTCTCTCCTGACACCATGTAAGACGTGCCTTGCTTCCCCTTTGCCTTCCACCATGATTGTAAGTTTCCTAAGGCCTCCCCAGCCATGCAGAACTGTGAGTCAATTAAATCTTTTTTCTTTGTAAATTACCGAGTCTCAGGCAGTTCTTTACAGCAGTGTGAGAAGGGACTAATACAGGGGGTATCACTGTTTTAAGCAGCTAAAAATGTAAAAAAAAAAAAAAAAAAAAAAAAGAAATTAACATGGAGATTTTAAAAAATTTATTCACTATTTAATGTTTAGTTGACTTATTCACCAACTATTCAATACCTCCCATAAGCCAGGAACTGTGTTCATCCAAAAGATTACAGCAGTAAAATAGGCAAGAATATTTGTTCTTCAATAGCTTATATTCCAGTGGAGGTAGTTGGGAAATAATCAAACAGCTAAAATATGTACTATGAGAGATTTGTATCAGAGCTGTATAACAAAGTAGTGGAGGACAAATGGAAGTACATGGACAATTTTAATGTTAAATTGTCCAAGAGGGCTGCACTGAAAAGGGGTCATTTGAGCTGAGACATGAGTGGGTGAAAGAGTCATCCATGGGGATATTGGGAGGAGGGGAGCACTGTGGTTACAGGAAATAACATGTACCCAGGCCTTGTAGCTATGAGTAGGTCCAATGTATGGAAGTGACAACCAGGAGGAATGATGTGACTGGAGCAAAGTAAGAAAAAGGGAGACTAGTTGGGAGTGTAGTCGAATTCATAAGGAGAAGCCACGTTATGAGAGATTATAATTTTTATTTTTAATATAATGAAAACCTGCCAGTTAAAAGTATTGTTTTCCCCTGAATACTTAATAACAGTTTCTTTGCCTCTGAAAATTTCAATATAATTTTTAATGGTATATGTTTTAAGTTTTCTTAATGTTACATGTTTCTCTTTACAATCATATTCAATCATATTGCAGTACATTCACTTGAATTAGCATCTGAGGCTAAAAGCTATTTGGACATACCCAATGCTTTGTGTCAATGCCTCAGTTCTGTTTGGAAAGTTTTGTGAATCATTGCAATGCTTATTTTTACTTATAATTGATATTTATTTTTAGTCATAAATACATTTTGAATTATGCTCAATTTTAATGAAAACATCTTGAATAGATTGATATGATGTCTATATCTCTTCTATATGGATGCAATGACAACATTGACCAAATCAAACATTTGTCAGTTACCAAAGTATTGGCAAAATACAGCATTAATTAGATATAGGAAACTCAATCTCAGAAGTGACAGTATATTACAAATAAAAATGTGTCCATTCCCTTTGTAGCATAAATATAGAATATTAGTTGGTATTTTATAACTGAAGTTTCTGGAACTAAATATGTATGGGAAATTGTTTAATTAAACAGCACTATTTGTATTTAGTATAGAACAAGGTGCATGGCTATAGAAATGAATCTACTAAAGAGATTCATATGGTATACAGTGTCTCCCAAATATATTTGTCCACAGTGTTTTCTTTAACACTATCTCCAACTAGGATATTTGGAAATCACATTTGCTTGTCCTGAATATGTGAATCTGGAATTCGGTGTGGATACCCTTCTAGGACCCAAAGTTTGGGCTGTCATTTTTCTATGCATTACCACAATAGGCAACCATTACCACTACTGTTGCTAATAATGCTTATATGGCCTACACTATGTGTCAGATGCAGTTATAAGTGTTTGTCACATGTGGACTCTTCTAATCCTAGCAACAACTCTGTGAGGAGGGTTTGCTGTTCTTACCCTTACTTCAGACACAAGAACATTAAAACACAGAGAGGCAAAACCTCTGGTCAAGGTCACACAGCTCATGAGCAGCTGAGCCAGGCAGACAGGCTCCAGGAATAAAGCTATTTAGCTCTTGATATATTTCCCCTCAAATAAATCACTAGTATATACCTTATTGGAGATTAGCTATAGCCATTTCTGTTACAATTCTAGGACATACTCCTCTTTTTCATCATACTGGCTATGTCCTATCTGCTTTTCTCTGTTTTTATGCGATTCTGTGCTCCACATATTTCCACTTCTGTGTCTCACTTAGGTCTAGGGCTGTGTTGTCAATTCCCAATCTCTCCAGTGGCTTGAAATTTATTCCTTTAAATTTTAACCTTTTCTCTTAATACACAGTCTTTATCAACTATATTAAAATTGGCACAGCTATTTTATAACCACAATTGCACAAATGCTGAAGTATTGACACTTCTATATGTGCATCTTCTACAATAGTTTCTTGGTTTTCTCTGCTGATGTGGGAAAGTTTTTATAAATACGTTCATGTTTCACATCTCCTCACCACTATCTCCGATTTTCTTGTTTTACAAATATTTATGCATGTCTACCACATAAAAAGATACCTGCTCTTTTGTTGGCTTACACTCTAGTGGTAAGTGAAAGACGTTAAGCCATAATATAATTTATCTCCTTTTAATAAATTATATTATGCATAAGAAGATGAGAAGTGCTATGGAAAAAATAAAACATAAGCATAGATTAAGAAAAAGAGGTTGATGGGGTAGGTATAATGTTAAGGTAAAAAATAAAAGAAAAAAAGAAAAACTAGGCTTTATTGAGAAAGTAAGCTATGGGGAAAATTGAAGAACATGGAAAATATCTTCCAAACCCAAAAGGATATTTAGGAGAAGAAAATTTCAGTTTGGGGTCTGAAGGAAAGACCTTAAGGAAGGAGTTTGCCTGGAATATTACTAGAACTGTATTGAGGCTAATATTCTGGAATGGACTGAGTAAGAAAGAGAGATTAAGAGCTACAATCAGAAAATTAATGATGGTCCTGACTTTCAGGCCTTTGTGAAAAGTGGCTTCTACACTGAGTGAAATGGAGAAGCCATTGTAGAGCTTTGAATGGAGAAGAGACATTATTGGATTTATGTCATTAAAAGATCACTCTGGCTTTTCTGCTAAGTATAAAGAATGGGGCCATGGGGAGAGGTAGTGGAGTTTAAATCAATGCAGGTGTATGTGTGTGTGCATGTGTATGTATCGTAGATGGCTCTGTATAACCTGTTAGAAAGCTACTATATAATCCAGAGGAAAGATGATATACTTTAGATGGTGGCGTGTGTAGTAGAATTAGGAAAACTCATGGAGATGAGTTCAGTGAGGAGAGAGAGCCAAGAGGCATAAATAAATAAATACATGCATACATACATACATAATTAATAAATAATGCAGAATTGACAGTTCTCAGCATATACATACTATTTAGAGATACAGAATTAGATTAGCTCATATGAGGATATAGATGTAGGAGAAAGGGAGAGGGCTGGGACTGAGGTTTGAGACTCTGCAGTATTGAGAGATATGAAAGAACAGAGAAATCGGCAATAATCAGTAGGAATGTCTAGTGAGTGAGTGAAAAACCAGGAGATTGTAGTGTCCTGGGAGCCAAGGGGAAGCCATGTATTAAGAAGGAGGAAGTATCTTTAATAAGGAAGGTTTTATGCTGCACCTGCCCCTGATGCCCCATGATGATTAAGGGAATCACAGCCTCCATTCATTGTACTGTCCTCTTCCTGACCCAGATTATGGGGTTAAAAGAACTTAGGGGAGACATGATCTTCCAATTGGTTTATTACCTGCCAAGGTAATGGTTTCTGCCACTACTCCAAAGTCCTTTCCTCTGTGGTTATTTCAAGTGTCTTCCTTATACCATATGCCTTGTTGATTTTGCCAAGGTTTTGCTGCTTGATGGTTTTAAGCCCCTAAGAGATAATTTACATGAGAATTTGGGAAATGTTCAATAAAGTTATTCTGATTGGCTGAAACCAAAAAAGATAAATACTAAACATTAAAATTTCTATCTGAATATGTTTTTAAAGCTTTCAAATTGTCTAATAAATTACCCGAAACTGGTAGTTCAGTATCATTCCCTCTCCCTGAGAATTTAATTTAAAATTTTGTTGACACCAATAAAAATAATTAGTAGGTTCACAGTACAGCATTTTAGCGTGATAATTTCATACTATTTTCTTATTTTTTCACAGAAAGAGCTCTACATGAAAGTATAGGATGGCAAGTAATTTAACAATGATATTGAAACACTGGTTAGTTTCAGTAATAAGTGTTCCTGGGTTCATCTTGCCCAGGAACTCCTCATTGTAATTATGTGTAATTACAATACATAAGAAAACAAAATCAGAACAGCTGATTATTATATGCTCTTCATGCTTACAATCTCGAATCAAAAGAAGGAAAGACATTGGGTGTGTGTGTGTGTATGCGTGCGTGTGTGTATTGTAGATGACTCTGCATATTCCTGCAGGTAAAAACATTCTTAAATACTTACTTTTCAATTAATTCAAAGATATGTCTCTGCATCATTGTTGTATTTATCCTATTGAGAGGACATCTTCACCTTGTCTTTCCCCAGTATAATTACTGTTATTATTTTTAGGTGAGAAATAAACTAATTTTGGATTACAGCCCAATTAGTATCCATGTTTAGCATATAGATATATGGTATGTAGAGATGTAGAAACATTTTATGATTAGTATTCATGTTCTAATTAGTGAAGACAATGGAATATGCCATTATGATTTTATTTTTAAAAGCACCCCATGGATTTGGTTAAGGAGTAAGTGATTCCGGAGCTAAGAACTTTTTTTTTTGAGACGGAGTCTTGCTCTGTCTCCCAGGCTGGAGTGCAGTGGCGCAATCTCGGCTCACTGCAAGCTCCGCCTCCTGGGTTCACGCCATTCTCCTGCCTCAGCCTCCCAAGTAGCTGGGACTACAGGCGCCCGCTACTACGCCCGGCTAATCTTCTGTATTTTTAGTAGAGACGGGGGTTTCACCGTGTTAGCCAGGATGGTCTCGATCTCCTGACCTTGTGATCCACTCACCTCAGCCTCCCAAAGTGCTGGGATTACAGGCATGAGCCACTGCACCCGGCCAGACTGTTTTTAATTAAACAACTATATTTTATATAGGCAAAAATTTTCCTGCAATTTTAAAAATAAATGATCGATTGAAGAGTATATTATGGGTTCACATGACCTTATCATTAAGTTATCTTGTCCAGAATAACTAGATTTCATTGGACGAGATTAAGATTTAAGCTTTGTCAGAACTTTGGGCAGAACAACACATCTGATGAAATCTGCAACAAGTCTAACATTAAGTTAGTCATGTTTTAGTAAAGTGGTAAATTCAAGATGGTATCTCCAAATGGAAATACTAGTATTTAGTTTGGTAATAGCTTTATTTATTAACATTAAAAATTGAAAGAATAAACTTACACAGTGACTTCCTTATAAAAAAAATCATACTTCTTTTTTCACTTCAAAATTCTATTTTATATATTGCAGTGAATTCTTAGATGGTGTATTTGTATAAAACATTCCCAGAGAGAAACATGAAATGCAGAGAAATTCTGCAAAAGAAAATGCAGAGAAATATGCATTTCGTATTACTCTCTAGGAAACTTTTCTTTTAAATAAGTTATTCATAAAGAAATGTGACCTTTCTAGGAAATAAACACAGGTTTAAAAAACTATAGATAAGCAAGGAAATGATCAACACCAACTCAGGATGCTGGTTATTTCTGCGTGTGAGTTAGGAGAATGCAATTAGGAAATGGCACACAGTGTCCAGGGGCATGCTTCTATTTCTTTATTTATTATTTATTTTTATATTTCTATTTATTTTTATTTTTATTTTTTGAGAGGGAGTCTCACTCCGTCGCCCAGGCTGGAGTGCAGTGGCGCAATCTCGGCAACCTCCACCTGGTTCAAGCAATTCCCCTGCCTCGGCCTCCCGAGTAGCTGGAATTACAGGCGCATGCCACCATGTCCGGCACCTTTTTTGTATTCACCATGTTGGCCAGACTGATCTCAAACTCCTGACCTCAGGCAATCTGCCCGCCTCTGCCTCCCAAAGTGCTGGGATTACAGGCGTGAGCTACCGCGCCCCGCCGGCATGTTTCTATTTCTATATCCCACTGTTTTATGTATCTAATAGACTATTCACTTTAATTTTAAGTGACTTTTGCTCTTTTTCTAGCCTTGGTGATCTGACAATCATCTCTTCTCTAGGAGAGCCAATGACAAATATTTAAAGCGAATAGATAGGTTTGACTAGTATTACGGAGGAAACAGGTAGGTAATGTCACATTTCGAAGAGAAAAGAAACCAGCTCTTGGTGCAGTAATACATTTCACTATCATGAAAAAAAAATTATCTTTGAAACTTAAATCTTTGTGGATTTTTATTTCACTGACCAATGTAAGTGAAATGGAGTTAATCAACCCACTATGATTGTTACTTATGATTGGTATTCATGTCCTTACTATTCATGTACTGATCACAGTTACACTATGTTCCTTTTCTCTTATGGGTCCAAATCAGCCACATCAGACCACACATGTTGCCTAGGCATCTTCTCATGCCCCTTGGCACCCACATTGATCACACAGTTAAATGCACAGAAGCCTGAGCTGCCAGGATTCGTCATTGGAAAGCTATTTATTCAAAGCAAACCTTTCAATATACTTTGTCAACCTTGACCAATGACCTCTAGTAGAAAACATGAATTGAAATCTCAGCTGTGCCACTTACTAGTGAACTTGCAGCAAGTCATTTTGCTTACTACTCTAAATCATTTGTGGAGTAAAGCATGGTGCCTTAAAAAATGAGTGAGATACATAAATTTACTTCATTTTCTGCATGTCAATTTGCTCATCCACAAAATAAAATTTAGCATATAGTTGTGTTGTGAAGATTAAATGAGATAACATATGTGAAATTGCTTTGTAAACACCAAAGCATTGTACAAATAATAGCTACTGTTGTCTGTGACTTTCCTTTTTATTTCAAGTAATTTGCCACTAACCATGTCTTTGTCATTCACTTTTAAAGAATAACATGTTCTCTTATGATTTCTTCGTTATTAAATATTTTTTGAGCTGATAAATTTCTCTTGGAAAAGATGAGACATCCCTAAATTGTAAACAGTGTTAACCACAGAATGAACCAATTTTCAGTGAAATAAGTGAATCAAATGACACATTATAGGTTAAATACTTGTCTAATAAAATAAAAAAGAGTATTCATAATAGGTTGCCACAGGAAATAGAAATATTTATAAGCTGTGTTATAAAAGAGTGAGCTTGGCAACCTTAGAGAAAAGTGAGATCTTTCCATTTAGGGTTTTTCTCATTCTCAATCTGATTATTTTTGTGTACTTAGGTTTGACAATACAAACCATGTTTGTTCAGAATAATATAAATGTATATTGTATTTTTGTTTCTTTTTAAAATTAGAAAACAAAAATGTATAAGTTAAATTTCTCAAATGATGAAAAGTCACATCAAAATATTAATGAACTATCATAGATTTTTCAGAAAGATTTGAGACTATGAGAATCACAAGAGTGAAATAATAATTTTTCAAACTATTGAGTTCACCAACTTTGAAAATACATGATATACATTTGATAACAAATTTGGATTCTTTTGGTAGAATATTTTTAACATAAAAAAAGAATGTCACAGTGACCTGGTAATGATGTCATTCTAAGAGACTGAAATAACTTAGAATATGCCATCCTTCTGATATTTGATTGTATATTAAATGAATGTATGTAGACAAAGGAGAATAAAATAATAATTATTTATATAGTAGAGGGATACTGACTAAAGTGTTAGATAATGAAGGCAGCAAGCATATCCCATCTTTATTGTATATTTCAATAGCCTTCACACTTTGCTTTTTTTTTTCTCAAGAGACAGAGTCTCACTCTGTCACCCAGGTTAGAGTATAGTTATGTGACAGTGGCTCACTGCAACCTGGAACTCTTGGGCTCAAGTGGTCCTCCTGCCTCTGCTCCCTAGTAGCTGGAACTATAGGTATACACCACCACACCTGTCTCTTACACATTGCTATGTATGATTTGATTGCTCAGTAAATACCTAAAACACAAGAATAGGCCATGCTTCAAACCAGGCCACTTGAAGTCACACAGAACTTACTGATACTCTGTTCACTTTTACTTTCATTTTGATTATTCTCTTAGCCCTGAGTGTTTGGATTTTGATAGTTTCTATTGGTATGTCTACAAGTTTCCTGATGATTTCTTCTGTAATAATTATTCGGCTTTTATTTCCAACCAGTACATTTTTTTTTTTTTCCATGCCAGATGTGGTAGGTTTTGTTTCCAGAAGTTTGATTTGGGTCTTTTTATTACTTCAGTGTCTACTTATCTTTCTGAAAGTATGAAATGCTATTATAATAACTGTTATCATGTATTTGCCAGATAACTCTAACGTCAGTTCTGAATCAGTTTTAATGTATTTTTCTTCTCATTGTGGATAGTATGTTCTTGCTGCTTTGTATGACAAGTGTCCTAGTCTGTTTGGGCTGCTATAAAAACATACCATAAACTAGGTGGTTTATGAACAACAGAAACTTATTTCTCATAGTACTGGGGGCTGGAAGTCTAATTCCTCTGGCAGATTCAGTGTCTGGCAAGGGCTGGTTTTCTGATTCACAGACCATGACTTCTCACTTCATACTCATATGTTGGAAGGGGTTGTCTAGCTGTTTGGGACTTTTATAAGGGCACTAACACCAAACATGAAGGTTCTGAACTTACGACCTAATTATCTCCCAAAGATTCCACCTGCTAATAACCTTGGGGGTTAGAATTTCCACATATGAATTTGAGGTAAACAAACAAACATTCAGTCTATAGCACAGGGTTATTTATAATTGGGTGCCAAACATTGTACATTTTACCATTTTCGGTGCTGAATAATTTTATATTCCTATAGATATACTTGAGAAAAAAAATTCTGGGACGCAGCTGATTTACTTGTAAAGGGTTTGATCCTTTTGGATCTTCATTTTATGTTTTATGGAAGGGCCAGAACAGCATTTAGTTTAGGGTTGAGTATTCTGAGAACTCTACCTCATTCCCCATGAACTATGTAATTTTTCTGTCCAGCTGATGGGAAACAGGCACTATTACTGACTGGGCTCTATCTATTATTTCTTATTCTTTCAAGTGGTTTTTGCCTCCTGAATCACCTTGAAAACTCTCTCAAGACAGCAAACTGCGGAAATCAATGGACTCACCTTGTTTATTTCTTAACTCTATGACATCACTGTACTTCATTGCCTGATTGAGAATTGGATTGCAAATCTTTGTTTCATATATTGGGTCTTTGGTTGTTTAAGGAAGGAGGGTGTATCTGCTCCCTGTTATTCCATCTGTTCCAGAAACAGAGTTGGGATGTGTTTTTAAACAAAACTTGCAATAAAACAAAATATGGAAATGGCAAATAAGAATAAAAACAACAGAAAAAAATAACATTTTCTTAAAATCATCAATGTAAACGGAACATAATGTTATATCTCAACAACGCCTGCAGAGTTTCCTGAACTTATGATACTTCTCAGAATCACATAAGACCTATTGGGCTACCTATAAAAGCATATACACACTATGACCTGTAGTTGCCCTTAAACTGATGGCTGACCCCTGCTGGGTATTTGGCAAATATAGTTAGGTTCTTGTAACCAATGTGGTAACTATTGGTTATTAATTTGATTCAAAATTGAGAAGAATTCAAGTTACAAGAGAAAGGAGAAAATTTAATTGGACAATCAACTTAATTTCAAGACTGGGTTTTTTTTTTTTTTAATCAAGAAGTTAAAAATGATACTAAGGATACTTAAAGCCTGGGTGATAATGCTAAATGTTGCCATAAAAAAAGATAAATGGACATTGTTGAATTTAGTTGTTTCAAATCTTTAGACACCAAAAAAAAGAAAAAAAAAAAAAGAAAAGAAAAAAGCACTTCATATATGGCAAAGTAAAACTCAACTTAAAAATCAACATACATACAGAAAAATTTGTTTTTTCAAAATATCTATTCTAAATTTATTTTAAAAAAATTTGTAAGCTGCTTTACTAGAAATTAAATTTTTTTGCATTTTTAGTGGATTTTTGAGGATCTGTTTAAATCTTTTATGCATATCACTGAAAATTCACTTTATTGCTGAATTGCTAATATACAGCTTATTTTTAAAGTGTTTACATTGCAAATTTTTAAAATATGCTTTTAATTTTTTACTTGAGAATTCATTCAAAGAGAACTCAGAAAGAATTACAAAAGCAAGACTTCATAAATGCTTCCATTTCTACAGTATAGTAAGTAGTGACAAGTCTATTTCTACCAACATGTTGTATGCCAGACAACACCTGTAAAGAAAGCACACAAGGAACATTAAGTATCTGGAAATAGGAAAATTACTTCTGCTGATGGGCAGCTGAAACTCACCCAGAGAGAGAGAGTGATGGCATCGCTGTATTTATTTTGACAAACCTAAGACAGCACTATTCTGTTCCTTGATAGAGAAACATAATCTTCGAAATATGTTTGGAGATTCCTTGCACTTCAGCTTGCTTCTTTCAAGGCTGCCTTTGATCACAAACCTAACCCAGCTGAATTAAAAAAGTCCATTGTTCTTTGTATATCATAGTTAACCTAGCTATTTTATCTTTCTTACTGGATTTTAATTAATATTTAAATGAACATTAACAGAAGCTTTAAACAGCCCTTATGTAGGTGTTTATTCTGCCTTTATCCCTGCTATCCATTTACTAGCCTACAATAATTATTACTGTTCTATTATTAGCAGCAACAGTACGAACATTTCTATCCTACTAAATTTCAATTCACTTTTATAACAACCAAAAATGTCTCTAGCACAATCATGTTATAGTCATAAGCCCTAATATCACTGTTAAGTAGGTCAAAACTTATATGCTCTTATGATTCTCCCATATAGTTCCAGTTATGTTGGCAAGTAGCAGCATGCATTGTTTTCAAGTAGATGTTTGAAGCACAAAAGGAATTCTGAATGCATATCTAATGGAATCCATATATTAGAATTCTTGCCGTTCCTATAGAGCCAGAGTACCAAATTTACTCTAAATTTTGTATTCAGCAGAAAAAATACTACAATGTAGTTTCAGGGATATGATTCACATATGAGAGCAGTATAAATATAGAATGGGAAAGTAATTGCATTTCCTGCCTCAATATTAATATTTGTGATTTGTGTCCATAGTTAACCAAGAGAAATTAAAATATACTATCACCATATCTGTAGAAACCTGCTGTCTCTAAAAATATTCTGCTTTTGAGGAGATTCAAACCAAAGACTCTATACAAAGCAATATATGTGCCTTTGCAGCTGTCAAATAAATTCATGAATTTTAAGTTCTACATTTTAAAAAATTGCTATAAATAAGAACCCAAACCACCTTCTAGAAAAATAGGAAAAAAAGAAACAAGGCCTTCACTTTCTTTATGACAATATATAATATAACAAATTCAAGTTTAAGCTCTGAGAGGAAAGTTGAATTTAACCCTACTGTCTGTCTAGACCTCATAAGAGAGATTTTTGACTAAATTTGTATAAAACATAATGTAATCAAAGTTTGAAAAGTTAATAGGTTACGCTTGATGTTCAAAACTTCTTTGCTATTCACTAAGAAACCTAACAATATATGTGCTTATCTTAGTCGATTGGATTTGGTGGATATTTGGAAAGTACACTGTCAGTGACTAGAGGTATGACCACAAATACATGATTTTAAACACTTTATGTTTGTATTTCCCACACTTAAATGAGAAATTTTCAAACAGATCATGGTGTCATATCAAAATGGTCAAATGACTATTGAATTGACAGAAAATGTTGATTGCATACAGCTTTTCGGACTCCTTGTCACAGCTCAAGGCCACTCTGACATCCGAGGCCCACTGGATAGGAGCTTCTAGAGAAGATTTTTCCAGAGGATTCTATCTAAGATGATTTACCATCATCCCTAACTCCTAAAATGATCTATATTATGGAACTGAGGCATCTCCACAAATTGTATAAAACCTGTACTGTTTCTTTACACAGCTATTAACCTAGCAATGTGTTTGTGGAAAAACCATGTCAAATCATTTAACAAAGTATTACTATCTGTGAATGTAATTGCCTGGTACTGCACCTTCAAGCTCCTTCAAACTATTTACTTTTTCTAAAAGTGTTTATTGCTCCATATTTTGTCTAGATTGAAATGAAGATATTGTTATGTAAACAGTGTTACTCGGAGCAGAATCCTTTATCTCCACTTATCTCTTTCTATCATGGTTGTTTTTATCCATGAAAGTCAGACCAAAATTATATCATGTATCAAACAGAGCAGTGCAAAATAACGCATATTATTAGAGATGTCGAACATCATTAGAAATGTTGGCTTTGTTATGGCACCAGCCATGACCAACCTTATGCAAATATGTTACTACACATGGTAAAAATACTTTAAATATTAACCTTAACTCTGCCTTTTAAGCCAGCTGTAAGCAAGAATTTGCCATATTATATTGTTTATTATGTGCAGGTACAATTTTGTTTATTTTTCTATTGTGGACTCTTCAGATGCCAGGGCCATCACAGATCTACAGTTTTCAGCACCATGCACAACTGAAGAATTAAATAGCTATTTCTGTTGCTGATGATACTACTAATAATGGTGATTTCATGTAAAGATAGTTCGGGCCACATATCTAACTGCATAATTGGAACATAAAAGTCCTCTGAAATTTTACACTGAAGGAAAGGATGAAGTACAAATTGTGTAAGGGTTGACTTTACCATTTTCTTGGGGCAATAGTCTGCTCTATGAAAAACTGTTAAGCTCTTTTCATGACAGAATACCTTTATGACATCCCATTCATTCCTCATTGCCATCTATGTACTGTCTTCTCATTTTCTAAATCATTTCTGAATCATGATGAAAACAACATTTCATTATTCTGACAGATTTCCAGAGGAAATCACACACATGTTTCTGTGTGCACACACACAAACACACAGAACACTATTTATAGGAAAAGAGTAGCTCTGTTAGTTTCATGACTCTGAAGCAAAGTTAGATTCACTTATCAATTCGCGATCCATCATCTTTCACCAGTCTTTGAAGTTCAGGGCTGAACACTGCATGGGCTACTTGCCATTTGGACCAAGAAAGAAATAAAAAATGATGTATACCAATTTCTCTGGACAGCAGAGACACAGATGGAGAAGTTGTTTGGACCATATTGTCTGCTTTAGGGTCATCCCTGAAGCCATTATCTATCATAATGATGAAACTGGAGTTACTTATTTTTCCACAATTTTCTGATGTGGCAGAAACAATGTTACATTGGAGGCCTGAGCATTCTTCTAAGAGGTTATGTTGTCCTTGAGAGGAAACAACACATATGACAGAATATTTTTGGCCTTTAGAAGTAAAAATTAGAGATTAAAAACATTATGCAAAATACACTAATATTAATTTTATTTATTACCATGCAAAATTAGACTTTCATACTATTATTGGAACACTTATGAGGTATATACGCTGTTTTTGGAGTTCTTGACTCAGTACTTTTAGTTGCTTTCATCACTTAAGAGTAGTATTTAACATCCTCTGTTTATTTATCTGTTGATTTTGTTGGTCAGACAGTAAGCAAATATTTCTGATAAACAATCTAACATATACCAGGGTTAGTGATATGTTAGGAAACAAAACAGACCAAAAAGAAGAAAAAAAAATATTATCTGCACTGGTAGAGCTTGAGTCCTAGTAGGAGAGACAGACAGTAAAACACAAAAGAAAACATTCATTTTTATAATGATTAAAAGAAGAAAAGTACTATGCAAAAACAGAGTGAAGCAAATGGGAACAGAACCACTATGGCAGAAGAGGAAAGAGAAGGAGGCTTGGAACTGCAATACTATGAGGTTGTCAGGAGAAACTTTCCTGAAAATATGGCATGTGATCCAAGTCCCAAAATAAGGAGTCACCACAGGAATGGCTGGGGAAAGAGCATTCTGGGAGGAAGAACAATCCATGCAAAGGCTGAGAGGTGGGAGTGTGCTTGGCATATTTGAGAAACAGCCAGGAGGCAAGTGTGGCTGAAACAAAGTGAGTAAGGAAGAGAATATAGAAGAAGACAGCACAGAAATACCAGCGTAAAATTAAAAAGGGTATTTCAAGGCCGTGGTAATGATTGTGGCTTTTAGTATGAAGGAAATGAGGAGCCATTGAAAGGAGTTCAAGAAGAGCAACTTGATCTTAATTTGTTTTTAACCAACTAAAGGAGGGGCAAAGGTAAGTGCTAGGAAATCCTTTAGGAGCACTGGCAATAGTCCAGATGATGAAAAGAGATAATGTATACAGAAATAAACATGATGTATGCCCTTAAGTGCCCTTAAGGCATTCTTTGTAGGAAATACAGGCATGTGAAAATTTCATCTTACTATAGACTATTATGTTATAACTAGTAAGTGTACTTAACCTGGATTTTGGCACCAGGAAGGAATGATCGATTGTGATTTGGTGGAGAGGAACGCGTTTCATAAAGGAGGAAACAGAACTCCCCCTTTTTTTTTAGAACTATTCACATTATACAAACTAAATTTAGGTTTTTTCAAATAATACATCAATGTTCTCACGTATTACATCAAAATATGCTATTAAGCTCATTGAAGGGGTGAGAATAAGAAACATATGACTTTACAGATTGTAAAATTTGAAAAAATTCCTGAAGTTAGTGCATGCCTCTCTCTGTGTGTGTGTGTGTGTGTGTGTGTGTGTGTGTGTGTGTGTGTGCGTGTAATAGCTCATTTGGCTCCAAAAGACTTGTTAAAGTAAAACAAACAAAACTAAACAAAAAATGAAACCTTAGCTATCTATATTCAGGAAATATTTCAATTATAAAATATTAGCTGTATTATAAAGACAGACTGACTTATTTTCTTTGTGTATTTTTTACATGCTTTCCTCTTGACTTGTCATTTAAGTCTCTCTCCTCCTCTTCTTTGAGGTCTTTCTTTCTTCTTGAGTAGCATCAAAATCCATACTAATGATTCAGACTTGCAAATATTTACAAAAGATTAAACAGGCTATCAGAGATGTCAACCAAACCACATTTCTACAGGAGGAAAACAGATTGTACAGAATATAAATTTCATGAATTATTGCTTATTGTAAGTCACCATTGAAAAGGCTTCATAATTCATTGGTTTCTTATTGAAAATGTACTCATTCAACTGTGAGAGATGCTAATGTGTTGAACTCTGAAAGTCAAGATCTGTTTTGTGGTTTCCAAAATGCAAAACGGAAAGAATTAAATTAAGTTCAACTGTATTTTATTTTCAATTAATGACATTCATATTAAAGGTGTCTAATTCTATTGAAGTAGGTAAGGTTACATCATAAATTATATAATATCCATAAAGTGTATTTAGCATGTACTATAAAGTATTAAGCAACCAATAGGTTGGATATTACTTTCTGACTCTTTATTACCAAGTGTTCATAGAACATCCATTACTGGTTCTAAAAAAGGACTAAATTTAGAGGTTTAAAAGTGCAACTTATAGCAACCATTCAACCTAGAATTTCATATACGAAATTATCAGAATCATAAAATCTTCTCATCTACATATCATATAATATTTTGTTTTATATAAATATGCATTACTAATTGTATATTTATAAAGACATTTATAGCTAAATAATTATAAACATAGTATCATATATCATCATGTTTTCATCAATGAGTACTTATATCTCATATGCAAGTTTATCTGAAAATATTTTTCATCAAATCATCTTTATAATTCGTGATTTTTAATAGCAGAAAATTAGTTTTGCATTTTCACTCAGAAAAATAATGAAATAAAGATCAGACATAAAAAATCTTCATGCAAATGAATCATTTTCAGTGAAGAAGTGGTCTAGATTGTCATTAGCTCCCTTGGAATAGGCGATCCCATGGTATACTAACATTCAACCACCTTTAGTTAATGAAGTTCAGAGTAGCTACAGCAGTCTTATAGTTTACATATTAAGCCCCCAAAAAGTTCAGGAAAACATAAACTGTTTTCATGCAAAAGAGAAAAAGCTTTGGTTCTGAAAGTCCACATCAAATGTATCTGGCCTCAGGTATGTGTACTACATTTATTCCATTTGGGAAAGTGGCCATTCACAGATTATTTTTTAAGGACGCAATGTCCAATGTCCTTGTGCAGTAGTGGATTTGATTCAAGCATCATCATATACATGTCAAGCATGACTGGACAGAGTAAACTTCCTTCTTTTTTTTTGTTTTGTTTTTTGAGATCGGGTCTTCCTCTGTCACCCAGGCTGGAGTGCAGTGGTTCAATCTCAGCTCATTGCAACCTCTGTCTTCCAGGTTCAAGTGATTCTCCTGCCTCAGCCTCCCAAATAGCTTGGATTACAGGCACATACCACCCTGTGGGGCTAATTTTTATATTTTTAGTAGAGATGGGGTTTCACCATATTGGCTAGGCTGGTCTCAAACTCCTAACTTCAAGTGATCCACCCACCTCAGCCTCCCAAAGTGCTGGGATTACAGGCATGAACCACCATGCCCTGCCAGAGTAAACTTCTTTCTAAACCACACCTTGACTAGAGGACTTGTCTTTCCAATTACAAAATAATTTAAACACTTCTGCAATTCCACATCTGTGTCCTCTTGAATGAAATTACCTACTTGCTCCAATCTATCTTTTAAAGGCTGTTGTTGAAAGGTCAGTTGAAAAAACCGGCCCTACTTGACAGACTTTGAAACTACATTGATTGAGGCTACCTAGGACTTCTGTTTTACCACTGCAATGGCAATTGCCCATAAGAATTAAAAAAATGGAGAGCTAAAAAGTAGAACCAACTTTCTTCTTTTAAGAAAAATACTTAATAACGTAATTGACATAAAAGAAGTAAGGTCTTGATAAAGCTTTGATATATTAACAGAATGTATCTTTTTCAGTTCTGAAAATTGTCAAAAGAAAAAAATCCTTTAATTAAATATTGTTTTTGTGACTTCCTTTTTAGGTAAATAGTTTTAAAACTCTCAGAATTCCACATATTTATTTTAAAATTTTTGACACTTTTATAGAAAAAATAAGTTGTTCAATGCATGCAGAATTTCTGTTTGAAATGATGAAAAAGTTTTGAAAAATCATAGTGGTGATGGCTGTCCAATAATGTGAATATACTTAATTCCACTGAATTGTATATGTAAAAATAGTTAAAATGTTACAAAAAAGAAAATTTCTGCAATAAGCAAAAAAAGTAAGGCACATATGTGAATAAAGTTGAAAAAAGCATTCGTTTTTCAAAATGCACCTTTTTAACTCCTCTAATAATGCTTATTTATAAATAGAAGCTAAAATATACATAGGAGAGCTGGTTATTTTCACTGAATTGACATTCACTTATGAATTACAGTTGGGTCATTTTATTTGTAATTCATATTAGTTTTCTAAATGTGCATTTACAGATCCTAATATCTATATTAGTCCTGAAAGAAGAAACATAAATAAGAAAATTAAAAGGAAGAAAGGAAGGGAAAGAGAGAGGAAAGGAAAAAGAGAAAAGTCTCTCCTGTCCTTCTTGTCCTTTCTTTGGTGACTTGAAGACTCTTCACAGATCTGTTGGATGAAATAATAATTGTGCTTTGTAGACAACGTTTGAAGCACTTCTTAGGTATTAAAAATACATTTTTTTAAAGCTACATGTTTTAAAGTACATTAACTAGTATAAGAGGGCATTAGCACTTCAGTAATCTCTCTTGATTACTATAAAATGTTTTCCCATATACGTCATCATTTGACCATAACTGGGAAGAAGTCTTACAGGAAGAAAAGACATTAATACCTGGGAGATATTACATGGTTCAAAATAGGGAAGGAAATGGAAGAAGGAAGGAAGGAAGGAAGAGAGGGAGGGAGGGAGGAAGGAAGGGAGGGAGGAAGGAAGGAAGGAAGAAAGGAAGGAAGGAAGGAAGGAGGAAGGGAGGGAGAAAGGGAAGAGGCTAGGCCTAATAATTACAGAACTAAAAATGCAGTTCGAAATAGCTATATCAAGGATAAACAAAAAGAAAAGATGAATATGTTCCAACACAATGTAGAAAAATTGAATAGTTTTGTCTTTCATGTCAGAACTTCCTTACAAGAGAAGACAGGAGAAAGAGTAATAGTCAGAGAGGTCAATAATCCAACCGTTTACTGATAATTTTTTACAGAGCAAACAAATAAAAGATTAACTAAAGGAGCCACATCATCTAGTTGGGTACCTAAGAAATAAGGATATTAAACAATTATAGAACTGAATAATAAATTTTGTAAAAGACAAGAACTGAAAATCTGTTATGCATGAAAAAGCTCAGGAGACCAATGCATTCTCATTTTATCTCTCTTTCTAACTCTTCCTCTTCCTTTCTGTCTTTCTTCCCTTTTCTTTCTTCTTTCCCATTTTCTGTTCCTGCCATGTCTTTTTCTTGAAAGAACTTTATTTCCTCCATAATAACATCATACAAATACACATGGAAGTGGTATACATACATATAGCAGTGGGACAAAATCAAAGGCTGCCTCCTAGACTTGTGCCATAGAGGTATAAGCTTAGCTTCTTTTGGTTGTTTTTTCTAGTTTGTCTTCATGACTTTAACAATAAAAATAACAGTTCTTAGTTTATCGATGTAGGCAACATCTATTGTCTTTTACTATGGTTGCAGAAATTTAGCTTCCTTTCTTGAGAAGCTCACCTTTTTGCCATCTTTCCCATACATTGATATCTCAATTTTTGTTTAAATCAATACTAAACTTATGTTATGATAATTAAGTATTAATTATTTCTGGGCAAGTGACACAGTAAATGTTATTTCTTGTTGTTGTTTTCATTTGTACTGGATATATAACTACTGTTTTTCATTCATGATGTATTTTATAGCTTAATGGGAAACAGTATCAGGATCCAAGGAGAATATAAAATATTCTGTGCTGATAATTCTATGGTGGAACTGGGTGGGGCTGGATTAAAAAGGAAATAATTTTTATAAATTATCATTTGCTGTTTGATAAGCAGTTTCCATAACTTACAAATTACTTATAATTACCCATTTTATGCAACTGTAGCTCAATCCCACAGGGAACATTTGGAGACTGCATAGAGTAATCCTTGGAGTTGGCTCAGGGACAAATGGTTTGGGGATTTGGACATCAACTCCTATCAGTTAGTGGCTGAAAGATACTCCCAGGAACATAATTTCCCAGAACTTTTAGCATGTATTCACACAGCATAAAATGCTTTCCAGTGGTCAGAGAAACCTTTCAAGCAAAGGTTCACAAGTGTTTTCAGTATAAATCTGTTGGGTTCAAGAACACACACAGGGACAGTGATTGCAAAAGGGAAATGAGTTAGGCACCGTCAACTCCTGCTTTTTTCTCTTTCCTTCACACTACTATAAGTAAAAGGGAAGCAGAAAGCCAGGTCTCTAACTGTTCCTCAAAGACCTCTGCCTTTCTTTCACCCACAAGACTCATGGCCTTACCAAGTGGTCTGCATGAAGATGGTCAGTCTGAAACTAATTTTGTTCTTCATTCCCATTTACTTCAGACACAATGAGAAACTTCACACTTTTAGATTATGATTTATCACCAGGACTCTCATTCCACAAGAATCTGAACATCTTCTGATAAAACTCTTAAACTTAGTCCAAAGTACTCTGATATTTACACCCAATCATCAGGGAATCTCCCATACCCTAAACCTTTCCTCTGGTAGTTCTCTTCATGTTCTTGTTCTGATTGAAACCCTCCCCTCGCTGAGCAAGGAGGCCCAACAATTCATCTGCATGCCATATCTTTGTGCTTTTGCTCTCCCAGCTCACTGTTTTTGTCCTTCTCTCTTAAAATTTTTAACACCCATTTTCCTCCTTCCCACTGTAGTCATTACAATGATTTCAATTTCACTGAGAAAGGAGAGAAATTAGAAGACTTTTCCCACTTATTTCTGCCACCTCATCTGCCAGCTTCCCTGTTGTGTACACATCTGTATTCACCCCCACCCCGATAATCTGGAAGAACTGTCGTTACTACTACAGCCTCTCCACCTAACACACAGTAGTTATTCCCTATCGACAGCTCAAGACGATCACTTCAGCAATTCTACCTTCTCACATTAATTTTCCTCTTCTGTCATATCATCTCCATTCAACATCTCTAACCTTAAAAAATATATACACATATACATACATGTGCATATACATATATATACATATATGTATACATACATGGTATACATATATGTTTGTTATATATATTTACATGTATATATTATTCATGCATATATAGAGATATTAAATAATAATGTGATATAACCCATATTAAAATAAATTTTAATTTAAAAAAAATCTCAAACTCATATATCCTAGAAGGGACGGCCTCATTTTTATTTCTTTTCTCAGCAAGTTCCTTGAGTTTTCTGTATATATTGTGAGGATTTCTTTACATTCTCACTTAAACTCAATTTCATTCAACTTTATGATACTATCTGCTCATGCGTTCTACTTAGCTCTATTAAGGTCAAATGATAACATCAAAATAATATCAAAAATGTTAAAAAGAAGAGACAGGTTATGTTTTGGTTGTACTGAATTGCATGAACTTAACAAAAATACCTTTCTGCTCCTGAAAGTTTTTTATTACTTTTGCCCTTTTGCAGTATCAAGTCCACCTTTGTTCAGTCTCTTCAAACCCCCACTTCACTTCTGCAACTGAACTTTCCATACTTATACCCTAAGTGCCAAGGGCAATGGACATTTTATGGCATTCATACTACCTGTGTTAGTCCATTCTTGCATTACTATAAATACATGAAATTGAGTAATTTATAAAGAAAACAGGTTTAAGTGGCTCACAATTCTGCAGGCTGTATAGGAAGTGTGGTGCCAACGTCTTCTTGCCTTCTGGGAAGCCCTCAGGAGCCTTAAAATCATGGTAGAAGGTGAAAGGGGAGCAGCCATATCACATGATGAAAGCAGGAGCAAGAGAGAGCACCCGAGGCGCACACTCACTATCAGAAGTACAGTACCAAGGGGATAGTACTAAACCATACGTAAAAAGCCTGCCCGCATGACCCAATCACCTCCCACCAGGCCCCACCTCCAACATTGGGGATTACATTTCAACATGAGATTTGGGTGGGGACACACAACCAAACTATATCACTACCTAAGCCCTCTGTCATATGATGACTTCAGCTTCCTCCTTTAGATTCCAGTAAACCATGTTCTATTGTTTCTTCTCATTCTTTCTAACGTCTATTTCTAATTTTCCTTTACTGGTTGATTTCTAACGTCAGCCCCCTAAACAGTAATCTGATCTCCACTGCCCCGAGTTTGCGTTCTCTGTCCTCTCCCCTTAGTAGTCACCAGGTGATCTCATTAATTCCCCTTTCTTATCTATCTCTTCCTTTCACTGACTCCCAAATATCTGCCTTTCAAACTGTATCTTTATGCTGAGCTTCTGAGTTAAACTTTTAGTTTTATATTGAGTACTTAAAACTTTTTTTCTCATACAACATTTTAAAACATAAACTCAATCTCTCTCTAACACCTACTTATCTTCTTCTACCCTCTGCCTGAAATTAAGGACTTATCATACATCCATTACAGGGTCAATTACCAACCATACAAATCATACCACAAATAATTCAAAATCATTATTTTAAATCTCTCTTGAATTACCTCTCTCATCTTCATTCCCACTAATTTTCCTTTATTTAGGTGCATCCTCATTTCTCACAACAATTATTACAACAGGTTTCCTTCTGGTTTCACTCACTGAAATGGTATCGCCTAATGACAACTCCAGCTGACTTTTTAGGTTAATGATTCAGTCCAGCACTGCCTTGTTTAAATATTCCTGGCCTCTTGTTGGTTCTAAAATAAAGTCCAAGCTTTTTAGCTTGGGACACATGGTCTTTCTCTACTCTTTTGCTGATCTTTTCCCTCCTTCCTGTGTTGCTTCTGACCACTCTTTCTCTTCTTCCCTATCTTCTCACCAGCCCGACTGGTCTTTCCCCACCTTTCCCCAGGCCTTTACATCTGTATGACTTTGCCATGTTTTCACCATTATCTGAGTGTTCTTCTAAATTCTTCTTCTCCCAAACCTCTTTTTAAGATCCAAGTGACTACTAACTCTTATGCAAAATCTAAAGAAGCCTTCATTCTTTCTGGAGGTTTGGTCAGAATAAAGAATTATTTCACCTTCCATGCTCCTGAAGCACCATTTATATATCTCTATTATAGCATTTATTTGTTGTTTAATTGTTATTTATAAGTGGATTCCAAATATAATATCTTCAGACTCAGCAACCACATCCTAATCATCCCTTGACAGAGAGAAAGAATAAGCGTGAGTCCTAACTCAACACTGAGCCTTAAAAACTACATTTGTACCTTACTTCTACTGTTTACCAATTATGTAATCTAAACAAAACACATAACCTTGCAGCTACCCAGTTTCTCTTCTAACAAATGAAAATAATAATTATACCTTCTTTTCCAGTTATTTTAAGAATCCTTTGGGAAAATATATATAAGGTACCACAAATCAGTTCCTAGATCATGGTATATAGTTTTCCTTCTTTGGTTCCTCTTTTTATCCCCAGCACAAAGCGCCATCATCAGCTCACAGGGAGTGTTAAATATAGTAAATATACATGAGTAAAACTATCTGTGTGCTGCATTCAGTGTATCCAAATCTCTCCAAGACTAAATGACTTAAAACAAGGACAACTTTTATTTTGTTCATGAATTTGTGATCTGGGCTTGGCGAGGACAGCTTGGCTGTGTTCCATTCAGCATCAACTGAAGGCTGGGAAGCTTGCATCATTTTAAGATTTCCTTACACATCTGCCTGGCATTTGATGCAGCCTGCTAGATCAGACCTCTGCTGGAGCTGTGGCCAGAACTCCTACACACAGGCATTTCATGTCGCTGTGTGGCTTCCTCCCAGAATGGTGAATGGGTGCCAAGAACACATGTCCCAAGGGAGAGCAAAGGGGAAGTTGTGTAACCTTTTGCGACCTCACCTGGAAGTCATACAGCATCACTTCTGCCAAATTCTGTCAGAAGTGAGTAACTAAGGCTGGCCTATATTTAAGTAAAGAGGAATTACACTTTGTCTCTTAATGGACATAGTGTCAAAGAATTTGCAATTTTTAAGTCCCTGTGCATCCATCTATCAGTGTCAATATCTATACCAGGATGTTGCGTTGAATATAGAAATGAGCCCATTTAAGAATATCAGGGACCCAACATATGAATTAGGGATTTAGTAAGGTGAAAAATAAAACAAAACAAAAAACAAACCTAGACCAGAATTTCAGAGACCTGGGTCTTAATTCCAGACGTGCTCAGCTAAAAGCTAATTGGGTCTTAACTACAAACAAGTTACAACTTTTATTTATTTATTTATTTATTTATTTATTTATTTATTTATTTATTGAGATGGAGTTTCTCTCTTGTTGCCCAGGCTGAGGTGCAATGGCACTATCTTGGCTCACCGCAACCTTCGCCTCCCAGGTTCAAGCGATTCTCGTGCCTCAGCCAACCGAGTAGCTGGGATTACAGGCATGTGCCCCCATGCCTGGATATTTTTGTATTTTCAGTAGAGATGGGGTTTCTCCATGTTGATCAGGATGGTCTCAAACTCCTGACCTCAAGTGATCCGCCCACCTCGGCTTCCCAAAGTGCTGGAATTACAGGTGTGAGCCACCGTGCCCAGTCCACAAGGCACAATTTTTAAGCCTCGCTTTTTCCATCTCTAAAATAGTGATAATAATTATTCTGCAGTGAGTCTCACAAAGCTCTGAGAATCAGAAGAGATAACACAAGTAAAGACATTATGAATGCTACTACCTAGGTAAAATGCTCTGTTAGAGTGGGGGATGAAAAAGCAAAACCATCCTTATTTGACACAACAATAGCAATTCACTCTTGTCTTCATTAGATTTACTTTTACCTCTTGGGAGTACTAACTCTTTGTTCTTTAATTTTCCTTTGTGTAAGAAGTGAATTGTGATAAATGCCACCACTGTTATTTAGGTACAAGAAAAAATATTAAGCTCTTGAAGCAGGTGTTTTGCAAGCATCCATTGTATCATTACATATACCACCGCAGTGATATACCCCATGTATCCTAAGTTATACATTTCAAGGCAGTAAAGCAAGTGACATTTCACAATCTAAGTTTGTCCTGCTTAAAAAAAACGGATTCTAGGTTTGCAGAAAATGTCAAAGAACCTCAAGGAAAGTATATGATATTTAAAATATCATGCACCCCAATATCCAATATATAAAACAAAAAGGGCAACTACGGTGTGCACTCTGAACAATATATGACATTTTTAATCCTTCTGTTTAATCATATCTTGCATTTATATAGCTCTCTTCCTGAAACCAATTTAAATCATTCCATAATTTCCCCGTTAAAGAATATTATGCCTTTTTCTTCACCTTTATCCGATTTATTCATTATTCAACCTATAATACACTTGATGGTTCTTTTTACATTCTTTTATCTATCCAGATGTATACATACGAAGGATTCTAGTAATTGGGAATTAATAGAAATGTTTATGGATCTATGAAAGAAAACATTCTATGTATTTGGCTGCATTTAAATGTAAAATGCTTCTTTGATATAAAATATGGTGAACAAAGTTCAAAGAGAAGCCACAGCCTAGAATGAGATGTATCAAACGCATAACAGGCAAAGAATGTGAATTGAAAATATATGAAATATTACTGAAAATACATGATAAAAGAAGAAACAACTAAATCAAATGAGTATAGAATACACACAAGAAAGTCACAGACAAGAAAGCCCAGATTGCAGTAAACACAGAGAAACATTCCTGAAATTACTAAATGAAGGACCTATGAATTAAAGCAATAAAGGAATGCCATTTCATATCCATCAATGGTCCAAGTTCTAAAACTTGACAAAACCAAGTTTTGCTGTAAAAATTGGAAACTCTCATACACTGTAAAAGTTGGAAGCTCTCATACACTGCTTTATCCTAGCTTGCAATATTACATAATGACAAGTGAAGATGAAAATATGCAATGAAAAATAAATATTTTAAGAAATAGCTCTTAGTAGTAGCTACATCTGTTATAATCATTTGCTCAATCATAAAAGATACATTGAGTGCATTCTATATGACAGAATCCATGTTGGATGTCACCTAGGTCTAAGATAAAATAGCTTTAATGGCTAAGATAAAATGATAATGTATATATAAAGGAATCTCTTAAATGTGGAGCACACAATAGGCACTCAATAAAAGGCATATTTAATAATATTTCCTGAAGTTTTGGGCTAACAGTTACCAATGTTCAATGTCATTGTACATAAGTCAGTTTGTGATCACTTATAAAAACAATATACTACATAGGTATGTAAGTTTGGGGGTTAGATTTTGTACTATTTCCAATCCTGTCCTATAGGATAAATTATTTTCAGAAATGGGGTTCTTGCTGCTTGGAATATAATTTCCAATGACAGCTTTAAATATGAATTCACAACGTGTTATATCTCATACAAATTTTACAGAAATGAAGTGACATGCTCAGTGAAAGTATGTTGGCCAACTCAAAAAGCATCTTAAGTGAACTGAAAGGTGTCAGTGCCACAGATACTGAATAGAGAGTTTGAAATGAGAAAGTGAAATAAGGATAATTCTAAATCAGTTTGTTATTTTATATAATGTTATACTGCATAAATACATATCTAAATTAATAAAAGTGTACCATCTTTACCATAAATAGGAAAAACTTATTTTTGTCTGTACATATTTTCCAGCTGTGAAAGTAAATGATAATCTTAAATTTTGACATGTATTCAGACACACAGTGTACGTCTCCCTTGCTTTAAAATTCTTCAGTGGCTCCTGACAGCTAAGAGGACAAAGTTCAAGCCTCTTATGAAAACATGGAAGGATTCTAGAATCTAGCTTTTACCTAGCCCTCCAGTTTTTATATTTCACTTTCCCTTAAAGTTCAGTAAAACAGGCTATTTGAGATTCTGTTAAAGGGCTAGACTCTCTCCCCACTGTTCTTCGCTCTGTCTTACCTCCTGGCCCAAGGCACTTCAAAGCTTCAATTCCTGTCCTGCCTCCTGTTTGAAAAATTCCCTGAGCAGAACCACTCACCAACTCCTTCTTTTCTTGCAGACCATCCTTTTCATATCTTTTACATAGTACTATATCATAATTTTCTCTAAAACTCTAACGTGATTTATAAGAGTACACAGTTCAGAGTCAAGACAGGCAGAAACTAACATTCTAGTTCTGTCACTTAAAAGCTGTGTGACCTTTGTCAATTCACTTAACTTCTCTGATTGCAAAATAGGGATAATAATATTTACTAATGTAGTGTTATGAGGCTTCAATTACTTATAAAAAGATTGAGGACAACACATGACACAAAATGGGTATCAATAAATGAATGGTAGATGTTGTCATCATTATTATTGCTGGCACATCATCATTTTTATTTCTTCCCCAAAATATGTAATATTTGTAATATTTGGGGTAAATGGATTTTTTTTAAAATTTTTGCATTGCTTAATGTTAATGTTTTGACTGGAAAATATACTTAATTCTTACGTGGATAAATGAATGAATGAGTAGGACCTCGAGAAATGAGCAAATTCTCGTATTATAGTTTGTCTCACAGAGAGCAGTGGAGCATAATCAAGTCTCTTTTCCTCCATTATACATCTACATCACAAACCATGTACTCTTATGGAGGGTATAAAAAAATCTCATTATGTCATTTTACTATGTATTATTGCTGAGAACTCTCACATTACCTAAACATGAGAAGTGTTTTGCACATGCAGAATCTTAAATTTTGTCTTCTGAATTTAGTACCATTTTTAAGGATGATCTGAAATAGTTTGAGTTCTTACTAGGAATGTATACATCTGAATTTTTTAGGCCAACAGCTCTCTAGCTGGTCTGACACTTAGATGCAGATTCTGAGGATTCCAGGGTGAGGGGAATGAGTGTCACAGTGTCAAGGCTACCAGCCACAGGACAGGTGAGGGAAAGGGTGAAAGGACAACTCAATGATTCATGAACAAATGGATCAAATGGGAAATGGAATAACTGATGACAATAAGAAAAATGAGAAAGCCTCCAAGTCCCAATGCCTCTGTTTCCCAGCATTTTATTTAAAAGGTTTCAACTATGATATTCATGATGTTGACATTGACTTACTTGAATGGATTAAAAGAACTCTGAGACTTTCTCCTCCTTAGGTGGCCAGATTATTGAACAGTCTAGTGTAATTCTGATAAACATTTTCCCAGTGAAGATTGTTAATATCCCCAGTGGACAAACTGGAGATGCCACTGAAGGGCAGATAGATATTCTACTGTAAATAAATTGACATTGCCATTTATCACTATTCCCTTGAGAGTTTAGTCAGCATTGAATCCACAGAGCATATAAATCCTGGTAGAGCTCAGAAAAATTGAATTTCAGTATCTATAAGACTAAGTAGTCCCTGAAGTAGAATCAGGAACAACAACAACAACTGTCCAACTCTCCCTCCTTTTCCAACTTGAGAAAATCACACAAACACATCATTGTCATTATCCTCTTCAGCTTGCTTCAATTAAAACACACATTGCACTTCTCATGTGTCTACTATACACAAGTCTCCTAATTCCAAACTCCTGGAACAAAATTCCCAGTAGACACAGTGATCAGGTACAATGTGTTTAAGTCCAGGTCCACAAGGACAGATATTACAAACAAAAATTGACTTAATTAATTAAGATGTGGTGAAAAAGAAATGACCACAGTCTCCACCATTCTATTAGTATCCTATGAAATCAAGTGTGCCCCAGCCTCTCACATTTCCACAGTAAGAGAAAAGCTGTGGATTTTTGTTTGCTTGTTTCTATCATTATTAGTTGAGTTGTCTCAAACTCATCCCAGAGAATAAGACAATTGATATGGTTGGACTCTATGTCCCCACCCAAATCTCCTCCTGTAGCTCCCAGAATTCCCATGTGTTGTGGGAGGGACCCAGCAGGAGATGACTGAATTATGGGGATGGGTCTCTTCCATGCTGTTCACCTGAGAGTGAATGGGTCTCAAGAGATCTGACGGTTTTAAAAATGGGACATGCCCTGCACAAGCTTTTTGTTTGTTTGTTTGTTTATTCTTATTTTTGTTTTGGCTGCTGCCACCCATGTAAGATGTGACTCGCTCCTCCTCGCCTTCCCCCATGATTGTGATGCTTCGCCAGCCATGTGGAACTGTGACTTCTCCATTAAACCTCTTTCCTTCATAAATTGCCCAGTCTCAGGTATGTCATTATCAGCAGCGTGAAAACAGACTAATACAAAAATGAAGGCTTGTTTTGCTTTCCCTGCAGCAAATCACCTTTTACAGCCTGGGCTGTAAAATCTTATTCTCGATTCTCAATAATATCATTCATTATTACCCCAAGGTGGATCCACCATCACAAATACTATTACAAAGATACAACAGCACAATTTCTCAGAACACTTCTGAAATGCATTCTTATTTATTTTTCATCCGTTTCTAAAAAGAGTAGCTTCACAATGAAGTCCCAAGCTTTCCAAACAGATTTTGGGTAAAGTCCCTATCGAATTACATTCATCTAAATGCTATACATAGCTCACCCACTTTTATCAGGGGAGTCTTTCATTTGAAATCAGAAATTCTAACAAGGAATTTCTGGGACCATGTGTATTACATCTATCACTAGAGTGCACTGCTTTGTTTCAGGACTCTCATTTAAAACTCTGTTTAACCATCCTCAAATCATCTTATTCCTTATGAGGACCATATGAATAGCCAGTAGGTCCCTTTCATGAGTGTGAAACTGATCCCTTTATTGATGTGGCCCCATTGTTCTGTCTACTCTCCTGGAGTGATGCTCTGGAAAAACAAAGTTGCCTGCAATGCAATTTCATGTCAAATTAGCATATGGCATAGCATATGGAATGACAACTAGAGGACTGGTTTCTCAGACCTGAGAAGGTACCAAAAACACATTTTCAGAAGAGACACATCTCTCACTGAAAAGGCA
The DNA here is from genome assembly GCF_002776525.5 of Piliocolobus tephrosceles. Taxonomy (NCBI): domain Eukaryota; kingdom Metazoa; phylum Chordata; class Mammalia; order Primates; family Cercopithecidae; genus Piliocolobus; species Piliocolobus tephrosceles. The sequence continues at coordinate 75,900,480 of NC_045436.1, read as the reverse complement.
GCTGCCCAACACACAATTGTCTCCCAGTAGACTGGTATTGGCAAAGACAACTGTCTTGACTGAAAGAACACTGCCAAGAAACTGACCTTAGGGGGAATGGAAGAGAGCAGAGCATGATATTTACATTTCTTTGAAGTCTCTTTCAAGTTTTGAAAATCACTCCTAAAAATACACTCAACTGTGACTAGAAATATATATTTTCTAATATTTTGCACAACCTGGCTTAAAATAAAGCAATTCAACAGATTAACAGTGTTAAACATATGCAATTAGGTTTTTTTTAATCTTTCTCAATTTAATAGTTTAGGACTTTTTTTGAAAACTGCTAAACCGATGGTGTACTTTGGTATCCCACACATTCTGAAGAGAGAGCACTAATCTTCTCTGAGTCTTTCTTTAATTTATAACTATTGCAAAGTATTTCAGCATCATACCCTTTATCATACAACTGTCAGTAAAGAATATTTTGAAGATATTGTCAAATCCTTCATGTGAGTGACAAGTTGTTTCACAGCTTTTTATTTCAATCAACTTTTTAAATCTCATTAACCAGAAAACTCATTCTGTCTCAAAGAAATGAATTTTAATGTATTAAATATGATATGCTATAGAGACTTTCAGTGGGAAGAACATATGTACAAAAACCTATAATATGTAGACAGATTATCACAGCACATTTATGAAATTCTTGTCTCTATGAGCCCTTAATAAAACGCCTCTAGTTGCCCAGGATACTCCTCATAAACCTTTCCCTAAAATTCTAGTTCACATAAACTTGCCTCAAAAGGTTTCTTTCCTTTGCTACCAAATGATGACTCATTTCCACAGCATCTAATTAATATTTACAACTCTAATTGCCTTAATAGATAAGCCTAATTTTTTAAGTACTGCAGTGCTCATTCTCCCATTTCAGTAAGGCTGACCTTCATTTGTATGATATTCTAATATTTCAACCACCACACCTTAGTCATTTTCAACATCCCACTGCCTAGTTTAATATGGAAAACACAGAAGAGGTTCAATTTAAGTGTACCAAATGATATTGAACTTTAATATCTGATCCTTTCCAGTTGTCCTAACACATGTTCAACTTTGTCTTCTTTTTTTGCCCATCTACTCAGGATTCTAAGATAAGCCATTTCATTAATACATCAAATCATCTGAAAACCAATGTCACTTTATAAACTATTTGGCCTTCCTCAAGTTACTTAGCGATTTGAGCCTCAATTTCCTCACCTGTAAATTTAGAATATTATCTTTAGTCTTAGAGTTTTTGTGGGAATCATACTACACGGGTTATTTAACTTACCTAAAGTGAAATACATTTGCTTGAGAAAGAGAATAAAGTAAATGGAATGAATGGTTCTATCAGTTTTTCTACCCAATAAGTCTCTGCCCTGGAGTAAGCCTGAGATGAGGGATGTAAATCTGTTAATCTCTTTCTCTTAGTCATAGATAAATATTTTTTATGCAACATAGTTCCAAAATGTAAGCTGCCAATTTCAAACAGAACTAGCAATCTGTTTCAGTGCTGAAGGAAAAGCTAGCTGCATTAGATTTAATGAAAAGTGTTCAATCTATGTCTTTCTTTGGAAATTCTCCAAGAAATTCTCCATTTCAGTATATGAAATGTTCATGCTGACTGACTTTAGAATCTAATACTTGTGAATGATACAATTTTGTTTTATTTTGCAATACTGTTTATTAGGCAGGGCGCAGTGGCTCATGCCTGTAATCCCAGCACTTTGGGAGGCCAAGGTGGACGGATCACGAGGTCAAGAGATTGAGACCATCCCGGCCAAAATGGTGAAACCCTGTCTCTACTAAAAATACAAAAACTAGCTGGATGTGGTGGTGCGTACCTGTAGTCCCAGCTACTTGGGAGGCTGACACAGACGAATCACCTGAACCTGGGAGGCAGAGATGGTAGTGAGCAGAGATCGCACCACTGCACTCCAACTTGGAGACAGAGACTCCATCTCAAAAATAATAATAATAATAATAATAATAATTATTATTATTATTATTTTTATAAATTGCCCTGCTCATCACCTCTCACACATTAATGACATTCAATCATATTAGAGGATTATGATTCATTGTTTTATTACACAATAAAATAACTGCAACTACTAGGTATTTTAGCTCCTTGATGGTTTATCATGTTTCTTACAGTGAAATTTCCAGTTTTCTCAAGTCCTCTGTTTATTTCTCTCCTTTCTTTTGTAACAGATATTCAATATCCACTGTCACTCTTCAAATTAAGGTTATCCAGCATGAATATACCATTTTTACATGTTTCCATGTCAAAGCATTCCTTTATATTTAACCCACTCTCTTACATTGGCTAGTCTATAAGAAAAAATAAAGCTTGTCCAACTTAAGTCAATGACTCAAGATCTGTGTCTGGATCCCACCCACTCATACATCCTCAAAGGCTTTGTTTTACTCACTTTCATAATTTAATCTATATTGTCTGCCTATTATGTGAAACCACCATCAGGTCTTCTTGGTACTAACAGCAAACTTCCTTCAATCTTGCTTAAAAGGAAGGAACAGCAGCTGGTCTATAGCCCATTGCCTCTACCTTGGACACATCTGGGGAAGGAATCTGTTACTCAAAAAAAAAGAAAGTTCTGGGAAAATCTCTTCACAAACACACTAACCAGACCTCTTGGTAGTATGCACTAAAATACCTTTATAGGAATATATCTATTCTATCTAGGTTGGAATTATTCTACTTTTGTCTGCTGAAATTTATCTGTGTCCACTATATAATTATCAGAGGGCAAAATTATTAGAGTATGAAATGGAGATGTTTTGTGATCAAAATAGTACACTTTGTGTGACTGATGTCATGCATGTATAATTCAGATACCCCACATGTTAAATCTGGGTTGCTAAGCATTTTAATGCAGAAATATAGACCTGGAAAGCTGCATTAAGTATTTTCATATTTCATCATTCTTTCCCTGTGGCTTGTGATTACTCATTCTTTTTAAAGAAAGGGTCAACAAATAACAGCCTATGAGTTAAAGAGTTGTTTAAAAATGAAAAGAAAAAATGTGATATCAACCATTTGTATCCTGTAAAGTCTAAAGTATTTACCATCTAGCCATTTGTAAAAAAAAAAAATTTTTCATCAGCCTCTGCTTTAAATTATTAGTGAAAATTATTCTGTGGGTAATACTCTGCATTTAGTAAATCTGACTTCACAATTGACGCTTTATGCCATCATACCTCCTATCCTCACTGAACTTCTTGAAAGCAGCAAGAGTCAGCGCCACAAGTTCAAAGTACTCATGAAAATAATAATTATTTCATTTGCCCAGATACAGATCCACTTATACATAGTCGTTTGATTTTCAACAAAGATGCTAAATCTTCAAATAGGAAAAAATGTATTTTCAACAATAGAGCTGGAATAAATAGTGTGATGGTTAATTTTATGTTTTGACTTGACAGAGCCACGGGGTGCGCAGATATTTGGTCAAACATTATTCTAGATAAGTCTGTGATGGTGCTTCTGGATAAGATTAACATTTGAATCACAGACTGATTAAACCAGAATACCCTCCTTGATGTGAATGGGCCTCATCCAATCAACTGAATAGCTGAATAGAACAAAGACATTGAGTAAGAAGAAACTGTGCCTGCCTGACTGCTAAGCTTGGACATCAGTCTTTTCCTGCCTTTGAACTGGAACTTACACTATAATTATACTGGAACTTACATCATCATTTATCTTAGTTCTCAGACCTTCTGACTCAAACTGGAACAGTATTAGCTCTCTTGTCTTCAGCTTGTTGAATACAATTGTTGGGACTTCTTAGTCCCCATTATTATATGAGCAAATTTTTCATAATATCTATCTACCTATCTAGCTAGCTATCATCTATTTGTCATCTATCTATCATTTAGATTCTTTCTCTGGAGAACCCTGACTAATACAAACGGGAATTTTTTCCCTTTGAGGGAAAAAAAAAATGTACCTCAACCTTGATTTCAAACGATACACAAAAAGTACATTAGAATGGAAAGTAAGCCTACAGAAAAAAGGTAAAGCATAAAGCCATAAGACAAAAACATAACAAAGTATTTTAGTGACTTAGTGTAGGCAAATCATTTTGAGAAGTCACAGAAAACAATATCCATAAATAATTAGTAAATTAAATTTTCAACAAAATGTACAACTTCTGTTCATCAAAAGACAGCATGAAGAAAATGAATTAGCAAGATATAGGCACAGAAAGAAAAATATGAAACACATATATGTGAGAGAGTACTGATATCCAGGATATAAAATGAATTCTTATAGCTCAAAATAGAAAGTTTCTACAATTAAAAATACAAGACAAATATCTTACTAGACATCTCATAAAAGGAGATACAGGCATACCTTGGAGATACTGTGGTTCAGTTCCGGACCACGGCAATAAGCAAATATCACAATAAAGGAAGTCATGCAACTTTTTTCATTTCAAGGGCATGTAAAAGTTACGTTTACACTACACTATAGTCAACTAAGTGTATAATAGCATTACGTCTCAAAAATCCAATGTGTTTACCTGATTTGTTATAAAAAATGCTAACTATCATTTGAGACTTTAGCAAGTCATAATCATTTTGCTGATGAAGGATCAGCCTCATGTTGATGGTTGCTGCCTGATCAAGGTGGTAGTTGCTGAAGGTTAGTATAACGGTGACAATTTCTTAAAATAAGACAATAATGAAGCTTGCCATATCAATTAACTATTTTTCATAAACAGTCTCTCTGTGGTATGTTGTGTTATTTGAAAGCATTTACCAATGGTAGAAACTTCTTTCCAAACTGGAGTCAATCTTTTCAAATCTTGCCTCTGCTTTATTTATTAGGCTTATGTAATATTCCAAATTTTTTGTGATTATTTCAACAATATTCACAGCATCTTCACCAGGAATAGCTTCCATTTCAAGAAACCACTTTTTTTGCTCATCTGTAGAAGCAACTCCTCATGCATTGAAGTTTTATCATGAGATTGCAGTAATTCAGGCCCACGTTCAGTCTCCACCTCTAATTCTAGTTCTTTTTCCATTTCCACCCCTTCTGCAGTTACTTCCTCCACTGAAGTCTTGAACACCTTAAAGTCTTTCATGAGGGTTGCAATCAACTTCTCCCAAATTCCTGTTAATGTTGATATTTTGACCCCCTCCCATGAATCACAAATGTTCTCAGTGGCATCTAGAATGGTGAATCCTTTTCAGAAGGTTTAAAATGTATTTTGCCCAGATCTCAGAAAATTCATTATCTATGTCAGCTATACTTTTATGAAATATGTTTTTTAACAATAAGACTTGAAAGTTGAAATTACCCTTTGACTCATGAGCTGCAGAGTTGATACTGTGTGAGCAGGCATGAAAACATTATTCTTCTTGTACATCTCCATCAGAATTCTTGGATGACTAGGCACATTGTCAATGAGCAGTAATATTTTGAAAGAAATCTTTTTTTCTGAACAGCATTTCTCAACAGGAGGCTTACATTTTTCAGTAAACCAAGTTGTAAACAAATGTTCGATCATTGATGCTTTGTTGTTCCATTTCTAGAGCACAGGGAGGAGTCGATTTAGCATAATTCCTAAGGTACTTAAGATTTTCAGAATGATAGGTGAGCACTGGCTTCAACTTAAAGTCACCAGCTGCTTTAGCCCCTAACAAGAGAGTCAGTTTGTCCTTTGAATCTTCAAAGGCAGGCATTGACTTCTTTTTGACTATAAAAGTCTTAAACAGCATCTTCTTCCAACAGAAGGCTATTTCAGCTATGTTTAAAATCTGTTGTGTGGTGTAGCTCCCCTCAACAATAATCTTAGCTAGATCTTCTGGATAACTTGCTGCAGCTTCTATACCGGCAATTGCTGCTTCACCTTGCACTTTTATGTTATGGAAATGGCTTCTTTCCTTAAATCTGAGGCTCAACATCTGCTAGCTTCTAACTTTTCTTCTGTAGCTTTTCCACGTTTCTCAGCCATCATAGAATTAAAGATATTTAGGGCCTTGCTCTGAATTAGATGTTGGTTGAAGGGAATGTTGTGGTTAATTTGATCTATCCAGACCACTAAAACTTTCTCCATATCATCAATAAGGCTGTTTCACTTTCTTCTCATTCATATGTTCACTGGAGGGGTACTTCTAAAGTCCTTCAAGAACTTTTCCTTTCACAACTTGGTTAACTGGCCCAAGAGGCCTAGCTGTCAGTCTATCCTGGCTTTGGACATCTTTTCTCAGTAAGCTTAATCATTGTTAGCTTTTGATTTAAAATACAAAATGTACCATACTTTTTTTCACTTGAACACATAGAGGCATTGAAGGGTTACCAACTATTCTAATATGAGTATTGTTTTGTCTTAGGTAATAGGCCCAAAGAGAGAGGGAGAGGAGAGATGGGGGAATGGCCATTTGGTGGTGCAGTTAGAACCTACGGATTGTTTGCCATCTCACATGGGCACAGTTTGTGGTGCCCCAAAACAATTAATTACAATAGTAACATCAAAGTCACTGATCACATATCACCATAACATATATAACAATAGTGGAAAAGTTTGAAATATTGTAAGAAATACCAAAAACTAACACAGAGACACAAACAGGGCACAAGCTGTGAAAAAAAATAATGCTGATAGACTTGCTCAACGCAGGGTTGCCACAAACCTTCAATTTGTAAAACACACAATATCTGTGTAGCACAATAAAACAAGTTATGCCTATACGAATGGACTGTAAGCACGTAAGAAAGTGCTCAACATAATTATCATCCGGGAAATTTGAATTAAACCAACAATGAGATATTACTATGCATTCATCAGAATGGCTAAAATTTTTAAAGACTGATAACAAAAACTAGATGTGAGGATGTGGAGTTGGTATCACACTGTTTTTGCTGGGAGTACAAAATGGCATATACACTTTGAAAAAAATTTGGCGTTGTTTTTCAAAACTAAATATATACTTAAGACCCAGCAACCTGACGTTACATTGTTACCTAAAAGAAAAGAAAATACATGCCCACAGAAAACTTTTGTAACTTTAAAACAGCTTTTTTCATAATACTCACAAACTAGAAATGGCCCAGCTTCCTGTCAATAGGACAATTGGTAAATAATCTATAATATATTCATACAATGGGATACCATTCCACATTTGAAGAGTTAATGTACTGACAAACCCAATAACATGGATAAATCTCAAAAACATTATGCTCAGTGAAATGAGCTTTACAAAAAACAGTATATTTTGTATTGCTCACTTATGTAAAGTTCTAGATCAGGCGACTCTGACTGATGGCAGAAAAGCACTAGAACAATGGTTGCCAGAAGGCAGAAGTAGGAGTTAATTTGAAAAGAGGATGAGAGAAATTTCTGGGATGATAATGACGTTCTATATCTTGATTGAGGTTCAGTTTACTAAAGAACGGGCACTTGCCAAAATTCACTGAATTGCACATTTAAGATTTGTGTATTTTGTTAAACGTAAATTTTACATAAAAGGCATCACATTTTGAGCTCCAATTAATATTGCATATGGTAAGGTATTATGGGAAAACTTATGGCTCTCTATAATGGGGAACTTTCTATGGGAATGTTCATGGCCTTCCTTTAAATGCATCAAATGTAAGATCGCTGGATGGATAAATAAAGGAATGGAGTTGCATAAACATCTAACAAAACATTTTTATCAGCCCCCAGAATTGTGAAAATAAATTTTTGTTGTTTAATCTGCTCAGTCTGTATTATTTGTTATGGCAACCCAAGCTGACTAAGGCAACAGGTGTTTATTGTAAAAATGTTTCAACTCTGCTATATATTTGAAAATTCACATGAAAAAGACTAAAAAAAAAAACCAAAAATTCAAATGGAGTTAATGATTAAGAGCACCACCTTTGGAATCATAAAGAATTGCACCCTAACTGTAGCTCTGCAACTTGCTAGTCGGGTGAAAATTAGTGTGTTATGTAACCTATCTTAGCCTCTTGTTCTCATATGAAAAACGGGTATTATAATAAAACGCCTCTCTCAGTTTGATGTAAACATGAAATAAAATATTATATATGCTAGCACCTAGCACAATGCCTTTGACATACAAAGTGCTCAATTAACATTTGTTGCTAACAACATTTTTTACTACTACCTTGCAAATTTTAATATCTTGAAATCAAAGAAAAAAATATGTAAAGTACTGATCTCAGTTTTCGAAGACAAAGCATTATATGTCATTATATGTGCTTTTATTTCTTCTCTTCAATGTTGGTATACATTCAATCACTTATCAGCACTTTTCATTCTAACCACTCTCAGGGTGAAAAAATGGACTATAAACCAAAATAACAGGAAAATTCATTACCAAATGTGTTAATTTTTAAACACTTTTTTTTTTACTTCATTAAAGAAAAGTAGACTTCTGTTAACATAGCGATTTGATTAATTCTGCTGAGAGTAGCAAGATTCTCAGATATTCTCTTGTAATTGTGAAATATATAAATTTAAATAAAAATATAAAAATTGATAAACGCTTTATGTAGCATATAAGTGTGTTTTAAAGAGAAATAATAAAATGAACAGATATATATATACATATATTGTCTAAAACAAAAAAAATCTTTACTTTAAAGCTTTCTCTAAGTCCTTTCCCAAACGCTTTATCCCACTGCTTCCCCAACTCTTCCAAGAAGTAAACACTATAGTGAATTTTGTTGATTATCCGCTCTAGGCTATAGAGGACAGTGAAAGAGCACAAACTCACTCATTGAGCTAGGCTCAGAAACTTGTGAGCTAGGCTGCTAGATTTAAGTCCTGGATCTCCTACTTTATAATTGTGTGACTTAGAGGCTGTTGCTTAACCTCTCTGTATGTCATTTCCTATATTTGAATGGGAATCATAATATTAATTAAGAATGTATATTGTATTTTGTTGAAAGTGTCTGCCACATAGTGCTTTAGATATATTTCTATTATTTTGCCTTGCTACTTAGTTTAACCTATTTGTATGAATCTCTATAAAAATATATGCCCTCACGCCTGTAATCCCAGCACTTTGGGAGGCCAAGGCGGGTGGATCACGAGGTCAGGAGAGCGAGACCATCCTGGCTAACATGGTGAAACCCCGTCTCAACTAAAGATACAAAAAATTACCCAGGCTTGGTGGCGGGCACCTGTAGTCCCAGCTACTCTGGAGGCTGAGGCAGGAGAATGGCCTCTAACCCCCGGGAGGCGGAGCTTGTAGTGAGCCGAGATCTCACCACTGCACTCCAGACGGGGTGGCAGAGCAAGACTGTGTCTAAAAAAAAAAAAAAAAAAAAGTATCTATATGTGTGTGTGTGTATACACGTGTATATATATACGTATATATATTTTTATACATATTCTTGAATTTTATAGATAAGGGATTATACTGTTATCAAGTAGAACTTGCTTTTACCTTTCAAAACAAATTTTTAATAGTCTTTCAATATGTGTGATTGTTTGGTTTATTCATTTTTTGCTGTCATATAATATTCCACTGTATAAATACATGACTATTATTCTTTCTTTTGTTGATAAATGCTTGGACTACATCTACATTTTTATATTACAAACAGTAGTACTCAGGCCATTTCATGTCAATATCTTGACAAAATGTGTACTTGTGGAACGGTAAACATCATCTATCAATTTCCTCTCAATTAATGTAGAACATTATGAGTTACTGAATAACAGTTTTTTTGTATTTAAATCCGTATGTATTGATCATCTATAGAAATATTTCTCCACATAAATCAATATTTAAGAAAAAAATCTACCACCTTGTGAAGAGTTATGAATTTTCAATTTGCTTTTCATCAATCCTATTTTATTTTTATAAAAATAACTGAAGAAGTCACAATTAAAGTGTAATTATTGGGTTAGCCAGCCACAAAATATATTTTGAATGTATTGAACAACTTTAACCTTCATGAAGGACCAACTTTTAATTAACACCCAAATCATTCAAATGCTCCTAAATTTTTGTGTCTGCATAGCTAAAACTTAGTGAATGGTTACAGTGTTTAATGAATGAATCTATTAAGAACTTGTCAATAACACAGATAAATGTTTTATTTGCTTTACTAACAGCCAGTAGAACAAAAAGCTCTCAATATCTTTGACTAAATTAATGGGCTTGTATCTGATATATAGACAGCAAGCGGTTTAATCATTACAACACATGATTCTGAGTTTAGAGCTGTAGGTTTAAATTCTTTTGAGATTTTTTTCTTAGCCCTATCATTAGCATACATTGATTGCTCTGATTGGCTAATCATTTAATTAGGAAATAGATAACCTTTGTTACAAAACTGGTTCAGTACATAGTTTTCAAACTTTGGGAGAAAATTAGTAGTCAATTTTGTGTAAATATAACCTTGAGATTTAATGTGCTTTTCAATAGAAGTTATTAAAAAAATTAATTCTAATATAAATATATAAAACACCTAAATACACAAAATATTGTTATTAATTATTAAAATATCTGATTGGAAAACTTGAAACAGCCAGAGATATATGTTGGTTGATTGTGTTTATTATGTATTTGAGCCCTTTATTAAAATCCATCTGTATAACAAAAGTCTGTTTTCTAGAATACATTAAACTAACTAATGATAACTAATGCTATTGCTCGCGTGTAGAAATGTTCTGAGATACAATGAGAAAGGCCTTAAGAGACATTGGTTCACAGAACAATTAAACTATCATATGTATTCCCTAAGGAACTTCTTCTATTACAAATAATACCGACATAAGAGGAGGGGTTGAACCTTCTGGTTAAATAATAATGGACGATACACAATGTAATGCTGTATAGGTATGAATAAGACATAAGGAAATTGTTTCAAAGGCCAGCCCAATGGCTCTTTGATACAAACCCAGAGGCCCTTCCCTTTCCAACGAGCTCAATTAGCCCTCTGCTCCATGACATCACAAAGTAACTGGTTTAAACTGTGCTTCAAGAGCCTTTTATATACAAAAATTAAACGAGCCTGTCTCATTTAATTTCAGTTAATATAAGTGAGCTTCCGAAACTGAATTGCTCAGTTATAACACCGAGCTTGAAGCCAGGCTGGCTGATTAATTCCTAGCTGTTTGAAGTGCTTTCTTCTCTTATCTTGAGCTATGCAGGCCTTACTACAGCCTGAGGAGAGCTGAGCCTAAGTCTATGGGAGAATTTTGTTTCCTCTCCAGAGAGAGGAGTGGAGACCAGATAAGCACTGTGGCATAAAACCGAAAACAACCAAAAACTTGTTGCCAATTTTAAGAAACGTGCGGGATGTAGGGTTGATTAGAGAAACCAAAATGTCCATGATATTGCATCCTTCTATCTGACTTTCAATTCCCTGGTACACTGTGCAATTTTAATTGAAAATTACTATTGCCTAGAAACTGACATTACCCTAAAGATGTCCTAGTTAGTTCCAGTTGAGGTTTTTACATAAAATAAGCATTAGTAACATGAGAAAGGAAGGGAGAGGCTGAATATGGTGAGTCATTAGTGCAACAATTAGGACACTTTCCCAGATTTTACTGTATAACCTTTGGAAATCCTCAGATAATCCACTTTGCTATTCCCAGGAGAGTTCTTTGATGATCTTCAAAGCAAAATATGCCTCAGGATAAACGTCCTAAAAACATAACATGGTGTATCTTCCAGCTTGCGATGAAAAAGCATTGGCTTTTAGGGGGTAATTTAGTGACTACACCCAAAGATTCCCCCCACCACACACACATACTCACCCCCGGCTCCTGTCTCACACATACTTTTCATATCTTGAGTGCATCTTTTGTTCTAAATAGATGTTGCGATACATGGTGGTGTATTAGTCTGTTCTCACATTACTATAAAGAAATACCTGAGACTGGGTTGGGCATGGTGACTCACTCCTGTAATCCCAGCACTTTGGGAGGCTGAGGCAGGTGGATCACGAGGTCAGGAGATTGAGACTAGCCTGGTCAACATGGTGGAACCCTGTCCCTACTAAAAATACAAAAATTGGCCACACGTGGTTGCTTGTGCCCGTAGTCCCAGCTACTCAGGAGGCTGAGGCAGGAGAATCGCTTGAACTCGGGCAGCAGAGATTGCAGTGAGCTGAGATCATGCCATTGCACTCCAGCCTGGGTGACAGAGCAAGACCCCAATTAAAAAAAAAAAAAATCAGAGCTCATGATAACTCACTCATTATCACAAGAACAGCATGGGGGAGACTGCCCCCATGATTTAATCACCTCCCTCCCTCCACAGTGGGGATTACAGGTCCCTCCCTCAACAGGTGGGGATTACAATTCAAGATGAGATTTGGGTGGGGCACAGAGCCAAACCATATCATTCTGCCCCTGGCCTGTCCCTCCCCTGGTCTCTCATATCCTCACATTTCAAAACACAATCATGCCTTCCCAACAGTCTCCCAATGTCTTAACTCATTCCAGCATTAACTCAAAAAATCCATAGTCCAAAGTCTCATTTGAGACAAGGCAAGTCCCTTCTGTCTGTGAGCCTGTAAAGTAATAAACAAGTTAGTTCCTTCCAAGATACAATGGGGATACAGACACTGGGTAAATGCACCCTTTCCAAATAGGAGAAATTGGCCAAAACAAAGGGGATAGGCCCCATGCAAGTCCAAAATCCAGGGAGCCAGTTATCAAATCTTAAGTTTCAAAAATTATCTTCTTCACTTCCATGTCTAGCATCTGGACATGCTGATGCAAGGGGTGGGCTCCCATGGCCTTGGGTGGCTCCCTCATGGGCTGGCGTTGACTGCCTATGTCTTTACTAGGGGCACAGTGCAAGCTGTTGGTGGATCTGCCATTTTGGGTTTTGGAGGGCTGTGACCCTCTTCTCACTACTTCACTAGGCAATATCCCAGTGAGGACTCTGTGTGAGGGCTCCAATCCCACATTTCTCTTGGATAAACGTTTTCCCTGTACTCTCACACTTCTCTTTTCCTTGCCTGCCACCATAGAAGACGTGCCTGCTTCACCTTCCACCATGAGTGTGTTTCCTGAGGCCTTCCCGGCCATATGGAACTGTGAGTCAATTAAAACTGTTTCCTTTATAAATTATCCAGTCTCAAGTATTTCTTTATAGCAATATGAGAACAAACTAATACAGCAGACTAAGCAGGAAACTTGAGACTATGTAAGCTTTCTTCCTTCCCTCCATTTGGCAATGCTGCCAGGCCAAAGCAACCAAAATGAACCATACAGCTACTGTCAGTAGAGAGCCCTATGGGGCTGAAGACTTGAATGGCAAACCAGACCATTGCCAGGGAGTCCATCAGAATGGTTTCAGCATCAGAGAGAGCAAAACTATTAAAATAAAGCTGGCTCGAAGGAATGTTCCTTTCCATTGCCTGTGATGTTTGCTGAAATAAACATCTGAAGCACTGTAACAAAATAAGAAAACAAAATACCCAAGGATATAAAACAAACAGTGGAACCATTCTTTCAACCACTCTTCCCACCCTGTAAAGAATTTGAAGCTGCAGTAAATCCAGATAGTCGCTGTGCAAAAAGCCAAATATATAAGTTCACTATAGACATTTTTCTTATTTCCTGATCAACAATGTACTTTCTCATTTTGAGAAATTTTCATAAATCTGATGAGATGCTATGTGATATCATATCAAACTTCCTATGAAAGTACTTCTAGAATGATGCTCACCATAGCAACTGAACACTCCAATTGTGTTATCTGAATGTGGGCTATATGGGGAAGAGAACATTTCTCTCATCTTTATTTCAGGATTGTGTAAGGTTAAAATAGCAATGGTTAGAAAACTGTATATATATGGATTGTGATACTTGGAGATTAGCATCAACTTATGAGAAAGGATGTATTTTATGTCACTCCCTAGTAATACACCAATAGTTTAAGAATTCATGTTCATGGAAGAAAATTCTTTACTTAAGGAATTCTGTCCTAGGAGGACATACAAATTCTGATAAAGTGAAGAGTAAATACCTAAATAATCTGATACCAAAGATTTTAAAGTGTCACAATATAATTGTAACATGAAACTGTATCCACAATTAAATGTTCAAAATCTTGAAATTTCTTTTCTCTGTGTCATAAACACAAAAACCATAATCATGAATTATATTTATAAATTAACGAGACTAATTTATCTATGGTTCATTAGTTAAATTTAAAGTTATTTTCTGAAACTTTTAAAAATTTATTTGATGGTTGGAAAATGTATATAATAATTCTAATTAGTATTTATTTAGCATCCACTCTGTACAGGTGCCTTACCAAATGGTCTCATTTGATGACAACACTATTAGAAGAAAGCTATTTGATTCTGTTTTTAGAAACTGAAGACCTAAACAGCAAGCCAGACCATTGCCGGGGAGCCCATCAGAATGGTTTCAGCATCAGAGAGAGCAAAACTATTAAACTATTATGGTGCTGATAGAATAAATAACACATCCAAAGTCACATGGGTAGTTAAAACCAAAGCCTGAAATTTCCTGTCTCAGTTCCTTTCATTATATCCTTCTTTATATTCATCCATTTCTCTTCCTGCTATTGCACCCTCATCTCCTCCCTATTTTTTCCTTTCTTCTGTTGCACTAATTACTCCGTAGCATTCTGTTGAGATTAAACCAAAAAATTTTTGTCTCCAAAAGCACAAGATTACAGGTGATGCCATCTCTAGTAAAGGGTACACTTTCCCAGGGATTTCAGAGATGCTTTTCTTCTAATTTCAAAAGGATAAAGCAAAATGACAATCTGTACCTGAAACCTAATCCAAATGTATGTTCTCCATGGCTAACCTTCATTGGAGGCAGTTTTTCCTGCCAAAACCTCTTTTAGTCTTATGATTACTACAGGAAATAAGTAATATTTTGGGTTTGAAACCACTCTCAATATGAATTTTATAGCTTTAAGTCATTAAAGCCAATACAACTGTAATTTTTGGTATTAGTTATGAAATAAGGAATTACTATATTTTATAAGTTTCCTTATAAAATAACAAGGTGGTTATAATGTTTTATAATACAGCAGTGAGTATAATACTGCAGGATTTACCTGTCAACTTGTAGGATTACATAAATGTGTCTTTCATTTATGTTACTAAAAAAATCTATCACAGTGAGGGTTTTTGGTTCTGGAAATAAATTTTAATCAACTTAGCAACATAAGTAAAGCAAGTTAGATACCACTGTAGAGTTTTGGCCAATATTTTCTCTCTTTCTTTCATATCCTTGGCTAGTATAAAAACCTCAAGGGAAATTAGACCAAGAATGGTTTCTGTAAAAACTTCTGGAGCTTCTCACAGAGAACCAAGTAATATCTTGAGTAAACCATGGGCTCAGATTTTTTTTTCCTGGCCAGAAACAATTCTCATGTTAGTAAACTAAACCAAAGTGACTGGCTAATGACTTCACATATGTAGTTTGTTTTGTTTCTTTTTTCTTTTGCTGACCCATCTACCATGTTCAGCAAATGTATGTTTCATTAGATGTGTAGATCACAAGGAATAATGATGTTGAAGTAGCATAGTGTATTTATAATTTTGTTTAATCAGTCAGTCAACAGTGTTTTTGTATTAGCTATCTTCCTGACATGTAGAATTTCCCTTTGATCGTTTGTCTGATGTATGAAATACTAGAATTATTGGAAATCTTTTGTGCAATTTGAGGGTTAATGGTATGATTCAAATTAGTTCATTTCTTATCTTTTGACTTAAAACACACAGAATAATCCCAGGAAGAATTCCTCAGAAAGCCTGAAAGAGTAAGGGCCATCTAAATTTCAGGCTTCAGATTTGAGTAGAATGTTTACGAACTTCAAAAAGCAGAAGATACAATATTAAGTCATTTTAAGAGCATAATTGTGTATTTATTATTATTTATCTAGAAGTCATTTAAAAGGTATGTTTTATAATTTGATGTTTTCACAATACCAAATTATTTTCTCATATTATTGAGTGCATTATAAGCAGTGCATGTGTGTAGTGTGTGTGTGTGTGTGTGTGTTCTTGGAGTTTTTTTACATTTAACTTGTCCTATGTGCTTGAAGAAAGCACCAATTATAGTCTTTGGAGTTGTATTATCCTGTAAAAAAGTCATATATATGTATATACATATATATACATACATATGTGTGTGTGTGTATGTATACACACACACACACACACATACAGGTGGGGCTGTATGGGAAGGTATATGCATGAAACAAGGTTGGCCAAGGTTGATAACTTTTGAAGCTAGATGATGGGTACAAGGAAGTTCATTATACTATTTGCTCTTCTTTTGATTTGTATACAATTTTCTAACACTAAGAAATTTCACATGGTATTGGCAAAAATGATCCCATATCTCTAATTCCAAGTTATAATCATTTCAGCCTCCTAGATGCTCAAATAATTCTTACATGCTTTCATTTTATGTATGCACACATACATAGAAAGAAAAAATGCTTTCTCATTTATTTTTTCTATCTCCTTTTAAAACCCTAAAATTTAACACATAGTTAACCATATTCTATGTGGTTCTATTTGCTATACCAAATCACTGCTATTTTTGTAACCATACGATTATTTCTGATTTTTCTCAAAGAGTTTATGCTCAGAATTCAGGTAATTTTCTTCTATGTTCTTTAGTAGCTCCTCAAAGAGTTCTCTTGGCTCTTATCTGTACTTATCAAGTCATAAAGCCTGCTGGACAAATTTACAGTAGGTCAGGCAGTGTCACTGAAATGATTTCCTCATGATATATAATCTTGTTCTTATTGCAGAGCAATCACATGTTTCAGAAAAAGGAATTCCTTGTTCGAGCCAGTTGCCCATTATGGTTCATTATTTAAGACTAAACTTTGTCACTTCAATCAAAATACTCAACTATAAAATTTTCTTGATAGAACATTACTGTCCTTCTGAAAAATTCAAAGGGTTCAATAATATCTCATGGTATTCATTTAATATGGTCTTTCATAGCATTACAGTATGCCAGTTATGCCAGTTACTACTTTCGTTTCAGTCCTGTTCAGGTTGGGGCAGGGTAAGTTAATATATGTAGCTGCGCTCACATTTTCAAACAGAAGAATCCTAGGTTGAAAAGCTGATTAAAACTTTGCCCCCCTAGAAGAGCATCTAAAGTGAGTGAATGTCTCACAAAGATGAGTATGTTCCCACGAATGGCACACAGGCCTCAACAAGCATGAGTACCAGCTGATGCTGCAGCAAAACCAGACTTGAACTCCACAGGAATCAGGCACTGAAAACCATGGTGTTTGAAAAGAGCCTCTGGTGGGAATTTCTAGATAAAAGGCACAAACAGCTTGTAAGGTCCTCATTATCTTCAAAACAAAGCATGTTGTTAAATGTGCCAGAGGACTTACCACTTTTCCATAGACGTTGTGGTGCAGAATTTCCCTCTTTAAGTCATGCAGTTAACATGCATCACCACCTTTAAAGAGAAAGAAATATAAGAGGACATTACTCACACATTTCTGGTTATGTAGTAATTTCTTAGAACATCAAATTCCCCAGATGATTTCATCATCCTAATGTAAATATTTTTATGGAATGTTAGATGATATAACTATAAGAAGGTCTCCCTAATAAATCTCAGAATACTTTTATAACTTGATTATTTATTTTACACATTTATCACCATATATTTGTTTTGCTTTGTGTTTTATTTTTGTTGTTGCTTTAATTTTTATCTACCCTGATTTTCAGCTTAGAACTTCACTGTAGATTTTAATGGTGCTGTTTTCATTTTATAAAGCCTTTCCTTGAGATGTAAATGAGATGTAAATGTTAAGTTAGAAAAGTAGTTAGTTTCCAAGCCTGTAATCCCAGCACTTTGGGAGGCCGAGACGGGCAGATCACGAGGTCAGGAGATCGAGATCATCCTGGCGAACGCGGTGAAACCCCGTCTCTACTAAAAAATACAAAAAACTAGCCGGGTGAGGTGGCGGGCACCTGTAGTCCCAGCTACTCGTGAACCTGGGAGGCGGAGCTTGCAGTGAGCTGAGGTCTGGCCACTGCACTCCAGCCTGGGCGACAGAGCGAGACTCCGTCTCAAAAAAAAGGAAAGTAGTTAGTTTCTCAGACTAAGGCTTACTGGGATATGCATTATAGGTAGATATTTGGGGAAAAACAAAGTATAAATTTTCTTATTACTTTATGAATCATTTTATATTTGTTAAATGCATAACCTACTAATTCTATATTTTAGGAATTCATTATCTTTATTTATAGTAGACACTTATCCAGTACAGACTATAGCATAATTAAATAATGTGTTTTCCAATATTGTCTCTATTTTAGGTTAATGAAATATTTCACTGTGAATTAGACATTAAAAGTGTATTTTAGTGCTTCCCAACTCACAACATTTATCTTATTTTTAGTAACCTTAAAAACCTTATTGTAGAATGACTAAAAGCTAATAGGACACCTAAACCATTGTCTACAACACAGGCATTACATGCAATATATTTTATTTAATTTCAGTTTCTAATAGCTTTAAAATTATTGATG
Source organism: Piliocolobus tephrosceles (assembly GCF_002776525.5). Taxonomy (NCBI): domain Eukaryota; kingdom Metazoa; phylum Chordata; class Mammalia; order Primates; family Cercopithecidae; genus Piliocolobus; species Piliocolobus tephrosceles. The sequence goes on along the minus strand of NC_045436.1, from coordinate 75,881,945 downwards.
TATATATTTATTAATTTTTAGGTATAAAATTTATTAAATTTTAGACATGAACATTGAAGATAAATTATAAATACATATACTCATTTTGATATCTTTAATAATATTTATCAACCAGTTATATTTTCTCTGAATCTGGCTTTATTTATTGTTACAAGAAATATTTATTTAATTTGCGTGATAATCAGTTGACCTATAGAAAGTGGGCATACCAAATTCATTTTGATAGAAAATTTTCAGAGTATTATTTTCCTGATCTGCCTACATGCTTATTCTGTCAAGAAAGTGAAATAATTTACTTCCATATATTTGAAGTAAACTGTGCTAATGTAAACTGTAAACAGGCTGTTTTGTAGGTATCAGTAAGAGAATATTGACTTTCTATTTAAAAATAAATCTTACAAATTGACATTGTTTTAAGAAAAAAAGATCTGTTGTGTTATTAGTTTCTTCAAAAAGATACTGACTGCTGCATATAGACTTTGCCGTTATCATAATGACAGTATTCTAGTAATTATTTAATAGAATTATGATTTTGTTATATAAGAAATTTTATCACTTTATACTAAATACATTTGTTTCAGTACTACCTGCTAAATGGTTTCATATTTTAGAAACTATACTTTCAGCAAGATAAGCAAGAAAAATAGTCAACACTTTTTATTTATTGAGTCATTCAACCAGTATCACCATTAAGCCACAATCCGCTAGACACTGTGCTAGTTAGTCCCTGAGTGCTCAATGCTGAGAAGAATAGATAATACCATTGAGAAAAGACAACACCAATGCTCTGTGATACAGCAAAAAATCAATCAAGTATAATTTTTTAAAAAGAGATAGGGAAATAGAGGGAAGGAGGTGAGATAATGTTAAGGAGGTGAGTTAATGTTTCGATGAAGAAATGCGGCAACTAAGCAAAGGGTCAGAAAAAGAGCAATTCTGGACAGAGTGAACAGCCTGTGCAAAGCTCTAAGTTAAAATATATCTTTGCATATTTGCGGAACTGAGAGAAGACCAAGATAGGGAAGAGTAAGTGAGGTAAAAAGAAGCACAAAATCAGGTTGGAGAAGTAGGTATATTGAAAATCTTAAATTCAATCATTGTTATTGTTGCTGCTGTTGTAATTTTTATACCTGTTTACCTACTTCCATCACCATTTTATAATTTTTCTTAAAAAAGAAATTAATAATATCCTTTCTTATTCTAGTTTCCTGGAGTAGAAAATCAAGATTCAGAAAGACATTGTGAGCAATGGGTTTTTTTCTGAATAAAGACATAGGTTACTTTGATGGCTCCACTTGGGGATCTCTCAGCAGGAATCAAACTGATCACCTAAAACTTTAGCAGCTGATGCTTAGCACCATGGTCTACAAAACTTGTGTTTCTTACCAAAACTTTCAATATAAGTTCTTAGATAGATGTTTATTTGGTGATTGCTTTCTCCTTCAGCTTCTGGAACTCTGATTGCTTTTTCATTATTCTTCTCATACTGAAAGACCACTGCACATTGGTTACTTGTTTATATGTTTTTATGTTTGTTTAGAACAACTTAGAAAGGACTTATTAGATACTGTTTTCCTTCTGGGAATTAACTTAATATGACTATAATGAAGTCAATTATATAAGTTGGCTTTGGAGGGTCACTGTTCCTTCTGATGTCAAGGAAAAGAGACCTATCAAAAATGTCACTGAGGACACTATAGCTGCCTCCTCATTTGCTTTCCACATGTTCACGCCTTTTCTGTTTGACAATATCTGCATTTAGTTAATAAAAAAATCTATTTTGCTTACAAATATACTAATTTCTGCTTACTCTAAACCTTTAACTAGAATGCATAACACCTCACAATTTGATCCAAAACGATGTCTGTCAGCTTTAAAGATCACCAGTCCTTTCTTACACACCATATATCCATATCACATTGAATGAAGAGGCAGTCTTTATGGAATTTTGTAGAACGGCTTTGAAAATCCTATCACCTCAGACATCTAAGGAAGACAGCAGGGAATCGTTTTGTGTGGTGTCAAAGACTGGCCTCTTGTGAGCAATTCAGTTTATCAAAGGTCTCATTCTGAAAGGCTTAGGTTCACTATGTCTTATATTAGGTCCTGGTAAATGCATTATTAATTAACTGTCAGGACAAGACCCAATACAAGGCTCTACATCACACAAGAGTGTGGGCTCTAGAAATGAACAGGCTGAATAATTCTATTTCCCGCTCTCTCCCAACCTTTTCCACTAGAATATAAGCTGCATGAAGACATGAAGTGTTTCTGTCTGCTTCACAACATCAAGCAAGGTGACCCTTAACAGTGCCAAGAGAAAATTCAGCATATTTAAAATTATAGTATATTTTTCCATTCATGTTACAGGATAGTTTCATGGTATAAGTGACTGATAAGGTAGCTGCACAAATTTTGCAGGGACCAAGTTGTTCTGCCATGTTCAATACACAAAATATACTTAATGATCCAAGATGGCTACTTGAGCTCCAGCTACTAAGTTTACATTTCAGTCAACAGAAGGAGCCAGAGAGGAAGAAAGGTTATCACCCTCTTTTGAAACAAGGTAACTGAAAGCAGTACACAACATTTTTGCTAATATCAGTCAAAATTTAACCACATGGCCACACTGGGCTGTAAAGAGAAGCTAGGAAATGTCTTTCCTCCTGGAGGTTATAAGCGCAGCTAAAGCCCAGAAAATACGTTACTAAGAGGAGACAGATATTTAACACTATTTCCCCTCATTTGTCACAGTATATAGCATATACTTATATCAATTGAGTTAATATCCTGTTGAATTTATGTCTCTGCTCAATCAAGCATGTTATCTTATTAAAACTTCACACCAATCCTCTAAATGATCCATTATTCCAACCATTTTAGAGGAAACAAAACAGAAGCCCAGAACATGTAAGAGACTTGCCCATAATCATGCACTGAAGTAGTATTACAGGTCCTAGCATTGAACCTTAAAGACATTCCTTGTGTCTCAAGGGTAATGACAGTCTTTTATAGCCTTCCATGGACTCTGGCAGGGAAACTGACGTTTTTCGGCTGTCCCTATTGCACATGGATGGACGCTGCTTCCAAGAAACCTCTATTTATGTTTGCTTTGTCCTGCCCTCTTTGGCCTGCCGGTTTGCCAACTTGGTGCTATCAACTGCATCTGCACCTGTGTGGATTTACAAAAATTTTTTGCCAAATTGAATGGAAGATTTGAAACACATAGATAGAGGTGGTTGAAGGATAATGATGATGATGCTGGCTGCTTAGGTGCAGATCTGTGATTCATGCTGACTCTCATATCAGAATATAGGTTGGACACAAGTTTATAATATCTATGATACTTATTAAATAACTGCAATTATGTTAAAGACAAATACTGAACTTAGAAGAGTTGCCTAACGAGAGCTGCTAAAACTAAGATCATCTTCCTAGACCTAAGGTTATACAGAGGAGAAGTGGTAACTCTGAGATTCCATTCTGTCACTTAGTTTATTGAGCCATCTGGCTGCCTTAGTTTCCTCCCAGTACTTGAAATATGTGTTTATAGAAATAAATATGAAACTGTACCTAAAGTAATATGAAAGCTGCAAATGTAAAAGCATGGTTCTGACAAATAAAAAAGTCTACATTCTAAAAGTAATTAGTTACTCTGTTAGCATCAGCCTCTGATGTTATAGCTCATAACCTTTTTGCCAACATGTACATTTTTATGTATCTATCATGGTTGTAATAAGTTCGTTAATTTTTAAGTGTCTTACTAGTGAATATATTACTTGTCTTTTCCTCTAATTCAACACTTTCCATTGTCCCTGAAGTAAATATTTTTGAAATGAAAATCAATAAAATGACTTCCTATTCAGCTATCTAAGTGTTTTAAATGAGGTTTTCTCTTTGGGCAAAAGACTCTAAGTGTGGTCATGTATTTTTTTAGAATTGAAATTTCAGGTTGCTATGGTAGAGTTGTTTTTTGTTTGTTTGTTTTATCTGGTTTTAAGAAACTAAACTGAAACCTGTATTTTATTAGATAACTTTAGTTTCTAACAGGGGGCTTTGATAGGAGAGAGTTCTGTTTTTTCTGTATTTCAGTGTACTGTATTTGTAATTCAGTGTTAAACAGTAATAGTAACATTGATAATAATAGTAATAATATCAGCCAAGATTGGCCAATATATGGAGACCCCACACCAACAACACATAGACACACACACACATACTTTTATGCTATCTTCATAGCCATCTACTAATGGCTACTTTTGAATGCTGTTAGTCTTCTACTTGTACAGAAAACTGTGTGCTTCAATCAACCAGTCTTCTAATCTACTGAAAAAATGAAAAGACCTTGGAAACTCTCTTTTCATAGGTGAAGTAGAGGTGCTTTTTTAGTACCATATGGCAGCTGTAGACATATTTATGGCTGAATAATGCTCTACCACATGGTAGAGTGGCATAAAAAATGTGAGTAAGTGATGACTTCTTCCCTGAAAAAGTTTATGGTCTATAAAAAGAATATAAACAGACACATTAAAATATAAAAAAGTAAATACATTTTGTAACTGCTTCAGATATAATGGAAGAACCATTAGTAACATTTATTGAGCATTCACTGCAGAGAAGGAGCAACACTTTTTAATGTCAAGAGACATAAGAGGAACAGTACAAATTAGATACCAAGTATATATAAAAAGAAACCTTAGTACATCAAAATCTAGATTGTGTCTAAAGAATTCAATAAACTGGGTTGAACAAAGTTAAAGATCCTTTTATTGTAAGTCTTCTCAGAGCTGATAATATACTAATTTGCACCACGTAACTCTGAAGGGAGAATTTAATTTGAAGGAGTTCTCCCCTCCCCCTACCCAACCCCCTTTTTACATAGGAGTGTTGAGGCTATTGCTCTACAGATTAGCAAAACCCCAAAAGACTGTGAAAGAAGACTTGTTCATTTTCTCTTCAAAAATGTTACAAATTCGGCCGGGCGCGGTGGCTCAAGCCTGTAATCCCAGCACTTTGGGAGGCCGAGACGGGCGGATCACGAGGTCAGGAGATCGAGACCATCCTGGCGAACACGGTGAAACCCCGTCTCTACTAAAAAATACAAAAAAAAACTAGCTGGGTGAGGTGGCTGGCGCCTGTAGTCCCAGCTACTCGGGAGGCTGAGGCAGGAGAATGGCGTAAACCCAGGAGGCGGAGCTTGCAGTGAGCTGAGATCCGGCCATTGCACTCCAGCCTGGGCGACAGAGCGAGACTCCGTCTCAAAAAAAAAAAAAAAAAAAAAAAAAAAAGTTACAAATTCATGATTTTAAAAGTATAAGTATTCATTTTGACACACTTCATAAATTCATCTTATCTTTTAAGATTTTGTAATAGTATTACATTGTAATAGTATTATGCTTTCTGAAAAAATTTACTGAGGCAAAATATACATATAAAAGTAATCATCTTTTTCATTTTGAAGTGTATAGTTCAATGGTAATAATTATATTTATATTCTTTCTATCCTTTCATGCCACCTCCTGCCACCCTTCCTGGCCTCTGGTACCCACCAGTCTGTGCTCCATCTTCGTGAGATCCAATTTTTAAGTTCCCACATATGAGTGAAGACAAGCATTATTGATCTTTCTGTGTTTGGCTTATTTCATTTAACATCATGACCCCAGTTTCATTAATGTTGCTGTAAATGACAGTATTTCATTCTTTTTTATGGCTGAATGATATTCTATCATGTATATATACATTTTTATTCCATTCATCCATTGATGAATACTTAGGTTGATTCCATATTTTGGTTATGGCAAATGGGGCTACAATGAGCATAAGGGTGTAAATACTTCCTGACCATATTATTTTCCTTGCTTTTGGATGTATACTCAGTAGTGGAACTACGGATCATATGGTAGTTCTATTTTTAGTTTTTTTTTTTTTTTTTTTTTTGAGAAAACTTCATACTGGTCTCCACAGTGGCAGTAGGAATTAACATTTCCATCAACAGTGTATAAGTGTTCCCCTTTCTCCACATCCTCACCAGCATCTGTTTCTGCTTGTCTTTTTGATACGAGCCATTTTAACTGGGGTGAGATGATATCACATTTTGTCACATATCCATTGGCCATGAGTATGTCTTATTTTTGAGAAATGTCTTTTCAACCCATCTGTTCATTTTAAAAATCAGATTATTAGCTTTTTCTCCCATTGGGTTATTTCAGCTCCTTATGTAATCTAATTATTAATCTCTTGTCAGATGGGTAGTTTGCAAATATTTTCTTCCATTCTGTGGGTTGTCTCTTCACTTCGTTGATTGTTTTGTTTGCTGTGCAGAAGCTTTGTAGCTCCATGTAGTCCCATTTATCTATATTTGCTTTGGTTGCTTGTGCTTTGGAGGTCTCACACACACAAAAAATAGTTGCCAAGACCAATGTCCTCAACTATTTTCCCAATGCTTTCTTCTAGTAGTTTAATGGTTTCAGATCTTGCACTTAAGTCTTTAATTCATTTCAACTTGGTTTTTATGTATGGTGAGACAGAGGGGTCTAGTTTCATTCTCCTGTATACAATTTTCTGGTTTTTCCCAGAACAATTTATTGAAAAGACTATTCCTTCCCCATTGTATGTTCTTGATGCCTTTGTCACAGATGAGTTGGCTGTAAATGTGTCAATTTATATGTGAGATCTGTTTTCTGTTCTTTTAATCTAAGTGTTTGTTTTTATGCCAGTACCGTGCTGTTTGGGTTACCATAGCTTTGTAGTAAATTTTAAAGTCAGGTAATGTGATGCCTCCAGTTTTGTTCTTTTTGCTCAAGATTGCTTTGGCTATTCTGGGTATTTGTGGTTCCATACATATTTTAGGATTTTTTGTTTAATTTCTGTGAAGAATATTATTGATACTTTGATGGGGGTTCCATTGAATCTGTACATTGCTTTGGAAAGTATTGAGACATGTGAATAGGGAACTGTGGTAACCAAGGGTTAAGGTAGAAGCAAAAGAACAGCAGGTGCAGCAGTTCTAGGCAAGACAGGGCAGAATACAGGCCACACCTTCACTCCTGTGATGGCACAGACAACAAGACAGAAGTTTCCACTTCAGTCTCTGATTGACCACAGGCCTTCTTAAGTTGTAACTAATTGGAGGATTCAAAACAGCCTCTAGTGGTGTTGCTGGATTCTTTTGGCTTAATAAAAACCCTAGTGGTGGAGAAGGGTCCTTGAGCTGCAAGCTCCAGCCCACTCCCCCTCTGTGAATTGTACTTCCACTTTTTCAGTAAATCTGCACCTTTTTTTCTCTTTCCTTTCGTTGTTTTGTCTTTCACTGCTTTGTTCTTTTGTTTCTTTGTGCGTTTTGTTTAATTATTTGTTCAACATGCCCACAACCTGGACAACTCACAGTAAAGACCTTCCATCAGGTAACAACATTGCCAATTTAACAATATTCATTCTTCTAATCCATAGCATAAAATATATTTCCATTTTTTGTGTATCCTCTTCCATTTCTTTCACCAACGTTTTATAGTTAACCATGGATAGAAATTTTACTTCTTTGGTTAGATTGATTCCTAGGTATTTTATAATTTTTGTAGTTATTGCAAATGGGATTGGTTTCTTGATTTCTCTTTTCATATTGTTTGCTATTAGCACATATAAATGCTTATGAGTTTTGTATGTTAATTTGGTATCATGCAACTTTAATGAATGTATCAGTTCTGTTTTTTTTCTAGGTATAAGATTATGTTTTCTATGAACAAATGCTAATTTGACTTCTTCGTTTCCAATGCGGATGCCTTTTATTTATTTTTTCTCTTGCCTAATTGCTTTCACCAGCACTTCTAGAGTTTTGTTGAATAAAAGTGGTGAAAGTAGGCATTCTTGTTGTGTTCCAATCCTTGAGGCAAGACTCCAAAATTGCCCCATTCAGCATTATGTTAGCTGTGGGTCTGCCATATATGACCTCTATTATTTTGAGGTATGTTTCTTCCATACCCATTATGATGAGGGTTTTTGATCAAAAAAAGGATATTAGAAGTTTATATGAGCTTTTATCTTTAAATTTTTATTTTCTAATTTTATAACTAAAAGATTATAGATATTTTAAGTTTATGACAGCCCAAATAATATGAATTTAGAACATGTTATCTTTTGGAGAGAAACAACAATCTTCCCCATAGAATAAATAATAGAAAGTAAAACAGAAGGTGTGAGAGAATAAAATATAAAAAAACACATACACACATTTTTCAGTAGTGTCTGTGTTGTATTATGTTTATTCTTTATCTTAAGGACTGTATGTTGTATTATATTTATTCCTTTACCTTAAGGACTATATGTCATATTTATATTTATTCCTTACCTTAAGGACTGTCTAAAGGCAAGTATTTAAATTACATTAAGAGCATAATTTTATGTAAAATATCCTAAAGTTGACTCATAGACATGTGGCAGACATTTGCATTATGTGAACTTTTTAAAAATTGGATTTAATTTGGCCTATATATTTTTCTCTTCGCTGACGGAGTAACTTTTTGAAGCTAATTCCCTTTTTATTTTATGATTTCTGAGTCATCCAATTTCACCCAAGTTTTCCTTCATAAAATATTTTCATGAACATATACATAGCAGGAAATTACTGAAATGGCCCAAATTATGAATTATTGCTTGCACATATTTTAAGGCCAACTCTGAAAAGGAATCATCAATGAAGCTTTATGTATCATCAACAAATGCTAAAGAATTACCTATTTCTATCAAATCTTGATCTCTCTGTTAAATTTAAATCATAGATTTCCAACATCTACCATTGCCCCCACCCTACCAGGCCAGGGGTTTTCAACTGGAATGAATCTGTTCACTCAGGGAATATTTGGCAATGTGTGGAAACATTTTTTATTATCAAAACTGGGCGACTAGCAGAGGCATACTATTGGCATCTACTTGATTGAGGCTAGAAGTGCTGTTCATACCCCCAACACAGACTAATCTGGTCCAGACATCAACACAGCAGCCAATGTGAAAATCCACCCTGGACAATACTAGCTGGATATACCAGGGTCATCTCAAATGCACAACTAAGATCAAAGTCATCATTTCTCCTCTCCTCCCAACAAACTCTGCTCCATGTTTTTCTGACAGTCCTCGAATCACCCATTAAGATTTAAAACCATAAACTCAATCATGAGAACTGTCTCCCCATTTGAATAAAATTCCTTTCAGATCAGATTCAACCACTGCAACAGCTCTTATATGCATCTTTCATTCCCTCCTTTCAGAGAGACTCATTGTCTAGTTGTGGACTATGCCATAACTTTTCTAACTCATCCTTCCCCCACCCTCCCTAGCACTCCTTATTTTTCTTCCTTTATATTTATACTTAGGTAATCTTTCTAAAAAACTAAGCAAATTGTGTAACCTTCTCAAGATTGTACAATGTTTACATGTTGTCTAAATTACAAAAGATGAAAGATGAAACCTTTAATTTTAATATCCTTTTTCCCACTTCAGTCTTCACTTTGACTACTTTTTGATCTGTAATATTCACCTCAGCTAAAACGATCTGTGTTTGTTATTATGAAACTATAATTTTATATAATTATAATATAAATATAAATCATAATTTTATATTTAAAAACTATAATTTTGCACAGAAAATGTTTTGAACAGAAAAATTGGTTTGTATGTTTAGCTATCTGGACTTCTATTTCATCTACATTTTTCAACTGGCAAAATTCTCCTAACATTTAAAGACCATCACCCAGTTGACATGGGTGAAATAAATTTTTTTCTTAGCACTTTTGTAGCACTTCCTCATTCTTATTTTATTATATATAAACATTCTCCTTTATTTTATTGATATACTATTATTCATTTTATATCATTTCTCTAGCACAAGCTTTTCAAATATAGCAATTTTTAATTAAACTTTTATTTTTGAGAAAAGTATAGGTTCAAATGCATTTTAAGAAAAAATACAAAATGATTCCATGTATCCTTTACACAGTTTGCAAATAATAAAACTTTGCAAAATTATAATACAATATCACAACCAGGACATTGATATTGATAGAATATACCAATTTCACATTGGCCCAGTTTTATTGTATTCATTTGTGTTTATATTTTGTTCCTTAAATTTTAACAAATATGTAGCCATGTATCCATCACCAGAATAAAGATACATAACAGTTCCATCATCCCAACAATCCTTCATGTTGCGTTTTATACCCACATTCACTTCCTTTGGGCCCTCTCCTATCTGCTCACCCCATGCACACACACACTTTTCTCTAAACCCTAGCAATCGCTAATGTGTTCTCCATTTTTTTCTAACTTTGTTTTCCCAAAAGTGTTACAGAAATAGAATTATAGACTATGTAAACTTTTGGAATTGGCTTTTTCACTTGGAATTTCTGGAGATTTATCTAAGTTATTAAGCAGATAAATGGTCTATTCCTCTTTATTGTTGAGTAGTCTTCCATGGTATGTATATACCACTGTTCAGTTTAAGTATTCTTCCACTGAAGGACATTTGAGTTGTTTCTGGTTGTGGGGTAATATTAATAATGTTCTATAAACATTGGTGTAAATATTTTTGTATGATCACAGTTATCAATTTCTCTGGACTAAGTGCCCAGAAGTATAATTGTTGGACCATATGATAATTGTATTTTTTGTCATATGATAAATTGTTTATTTTTATAATTTTATAATCTGATAATTGTTTATTTTTATGAGAAACTAACATGTGTTTCAGAGTGACTGTACCATTTTACATTCCCATCAGGAATGTATGATCCAGTTGATGCAGCTTCTCTTGATGTTCTCCAGCATTTGGTGCTGTCACTATATTTTTATTTTAACCATTCTGATAGGTGTATAGGGATCTCTTGGTGGTTTTAATTTGTATTTCCCTAATGGCCAATGGCATTGCACGTATTTTCATGTGCTTATTTGCCATCTTTATATCCTCTTGAGTGAAATGTCTGTTTGTATCTTCTGACCATTTTCTAAATTGTGTTATTGGTTTCTTTTAATGTTAAGTTTTGAAAGCTCGTTATGGATTCTAGATAGCAGTCCTTTTTGGACACGTGGTTTGTAAATATTTTTTGCCAGCTTATGGTTTGTCTTTTCATCTTGTTAACAGTCTTTCACAGAACATTTTTTATTTATTTTAATGAGGTCCATTTAATTCATTTTTCCTCCTATCAGTTGTACACTTGGTATTAAGTCTGAGAACGCTTTGCATATACTTAGACTCTGAAGATACTCTCTTTTGTTTTTATGTAAAAATTTTATAATTGCAAATTTCTCATTTAAGTTAATCAATTTGGGGTAATTTTTGGATAAGGTGTTAAGTTTAGATCAAGGTTCAATTTTTTTTTTTTTTTTTTTTTTTTTTAAGTGCAGTGGCAAGATTTATTGCGAAGAGCGAAAGAACAAAGCTTCCACAGTGTGGAAGGGAACCAGAGCGAGTTGCCCTCAATATTTTTTGATACTTGTGGATATCCAATTATTCTAACACCTTCTGTTTACAATTCTAACCTTCCTCCATTGAATTGCTCTTTCACATTTGTCAAATTCAGTTGGCATATTTAAGTGGATCTCTTTTTACATTTTCTATTTGTCCTATTAATCTGTGTGTGTATTCCTTCAATAGTGCTATACAGTCTTGATTGTTGTAATTATGTAGCAAGCCTAAATATTAGAATAATTTCTCTCAATGTATTAACTTTTTATTCAAGATTGTTTTAGTTGCTGTAGGTTTGTGCCTTTCCATATAAATTGTAGGAAAAGCTTGTTTATGTTTACAAAAATTTCTGTTGAGATTTTGATGGCAATTACATTTAACATATTGATCAACCTGGGAGAAATGATTCATAGAATCTTTATTTTGTTGAGTCTTCCAATCTATGGACATGCTACATCACTCCATTTATTTAGATTTTCTTTAATGTCTTTCATCACCAACTGCCACATTGCCCACAGTATCCACATTGTCACTTTCTGCTTTTCATTGATATATTAAAATTATTTAGATTTTCAGTAATTATTGATATATTTGTACCTAGCATGTCATTTTCGACTTTTTTTCTTTTTGTTTTCTTTGCTTGGGGATTTTTTTTTAAATGTACTTTAAGTTCTGGGATACATTTGCAGAACCTGCAGGTTTGTTACATGTGTAACAAAAGGTATGCATGTGCCATGGTGGTTTGCTACACCCATCAACTTATCATATACATTAGGTATTTCTCCTAATGCTATCCCTCCCCTGGCCCCCCAACCCTCAACAGGCCCCGGTGTGGGATGTTCCCCTCCCCGTGTCCATGTGTTCTCACTGTTCAGCTCCCACTTATGAGTGAGAACACGCAGTGTTTGGTTTTCTGTTCCTGTGTTCGTTTGCTGAGAATGATGATTTCCAGCTTCATACGTGTCCCTGCAAAGGACATGAACTCATCCATTTTTATGGCTGCATAGTATTCTGTGGTGTATATGTGCCACATTTTCTTAATCCAGTCTATCATCGATGGCCATTTGGGTTGGTTCCAAGTATTTGCTATTGTGAATAGCGCTGCAATACACATATATGTGCATGTGTCTTTATAGTAGAATTATTTATAATCCTTTGGGTATATACTCAGTAATGGGATTGCTGAATCAAATGGTATTTCTGGTTCTAGATCCTTGAGGAATCACCACACTGTCTTCCACAATGGTTGAAATAATTTACACTCCCACCAACAGTGTAAAAGTGTTCCTATTTCTCCATATCCTCTCCCACATTTGTTGTTTCCTGACTTTTTTTAATGATTGCTATTCTAACTGACCTGAGATGGTATCTCATAGTGGTTTTGATTTGCATTCTCTAATGACCAATGATGATAAGCTTTTTGTTATATGTTTGTTGGCTGCATAAATGTCTTCTTTTGAGAAGTCTCTGTTCATATCCTTTGCCCAGTTTTTGATGGGGTACTTTCTTTTTTTCTTGTAAATTTGTTTAAGTTCCTTGTAGATTCTGGACATTAGCCCTTTGTCAGATGGGTAGATTGCAAAAATTTTCTCCCATTCTGTATGTAGGATACCTTTTCATTCTGATGATAGTTTCTTTTTCTGTGCAGAAGCTCTTTAGTTTAATGAGATCCCATTTGTCAATTTTGGCTTTTGTTGCCATTGCTTTTGGTGTTTTAGTCATGAAGTCCTTGACCATGCCTATGTCCTGAATGGTACTGCTTAGGTTTTCTTCTAGGGTTTTTATGGTTTTAGGCCTTACATTTAAGTCTTTAATCCATCATCAGTTAATTTTTGTATCTCACTTTTATTGGCTTACCATGGGGTACTTAAACTTTTTTTAGGATTTTATCTTGATTTATTTGTAGTGCTTTTAAATGCACCTTCTTTGTACATGTTTCTTGGTGGTTGCTATGTGTATCACAATATACATGTGTTATGGACACCTTTATTTCTAATTTTATCTCTTTACCTTCCCCACTTTTAAATATCATCACTTTGTGTATTACATGATGCTACAATTGTTCTTTCTATCATCAAATACGATTTCTAATACTTGAGGAAAGGGGAAGTCTACTCTATGGATTTATATTTTTGTTCTTTTCATTATTTTTCTTACTTTCTGATATTTCAGGATTCTTTTTTATTACTTTTCTGTACCAAAAGAAAACTTCTTTCACCCATTCTTTAAGGATGGATTTGCTTGCTGCAAAATCTTTTAGTTTTCTTACATTTTAAAAGGTCTTCACTTGCCTTTCATTTATAAAGATTAATTTTATAGCATATATAATTTACTGCAAATATTTTTTTTTTTTTTTAGCACTTGAAAGATATGCAATTTCTGGCCACCGTCATTTCAGATGAGTCTGCCATCATGCAAATTGTTCTTTCCCTGTAGGCAATGTGTTATTTCTTTCTGTTTGCTTTCTGGATTCTCTTTTGATCTTTAATTTTTAGAAGTTTAATAGTGATGTTTGTGGTTTGGCATGGGTATTTTGTGTTTCTCATTTGAGGTTCAGTCAGCATCTTGAATATGTAGTTTACACCTTACATCAATGAAAACTTAACTTTTAGAACTTTTGTGGCAGTCTTTTGGTCTGCTTGGTTTAATTTGGTGCCATTGGGACTCCTACTGGGCCTTCTCATGCTGCCTGAAGGGGAACAAGGAACTTCCCCAGGCCATGTCACCTCTAGGTTGGAGTCACCATCCCTTAGCAAAAAAAGGTTTCACATGTGGACCTTTTTTTTTTTTTTTTTTTTTTTTTTTGTGGCTGGATCCGCCTTACTGTTACTGTTACAAAGTTGCCTTTGGTGAAGGACAGTGTTCCCAGGCCCGCAGGAAGAAGTTTCCTGTGGTTGGTGATTGCTGTAGCAAAATTTTCCTAGTTGATGCTGCCCAGTCAGCTGTGTCATTTCAATGGGTGAAAGGATTCCCCATTCTTGCTGAGGAAGGAGAGGGTGTACTTCCCCTGACTGTTTGTTAATCGAAGGACTCCCAGGTGATGTCCTTGCTGGTGTTGCCAGGCTTGTCTGGTGTCGACACGACTCCTATTAGATCCAGGGAGGAGCCTATGTGAGCTGCCTTCTCTTGCTAGATGGATAGTCACAAAAGGTCAAGCTTAGGCTACTTTATTCTGTTAAGTTAAAAGGCACCTGCTGCTCTATTGCTCCTCCAGTCTGGGGTTCCTAACCATTCCCACCTTCTTCTTCATGCAGTTTCGAAGTCTCATTTGGTTGCCTCTTGCATTGTTTCCAGGAGTTAGACTTGTACTTTACTGAAAGGATCAGGAAAAATAATATCTAGGTCATACTATCTGGATCAAAAAACTCTCATATTATTTGGAAACTGTCATAGCACCTTCTGCATAATATATACCAAGTATATATGTGTGGAATAAACACATGAAGAATGCCAAACTAAAATTTGTTGATGTTGGACCACAAGTATTTCTTGAAAGTTGCTAAAAATCACCAGCTTTTGCTTTACTATAACTCTTATTATGGCTGGGGAAAAATAGACCTCTAGTTATCTACCCTTTTGCACATCTCATAATAGATTCTAACTCCTGGCTATTCACCACTGATTTACCTTGGTTAACATACCAGTCTACTCATTGTCTGCATACCAATTATAAAGCTAAATTTCCCTCAGAGGGATTGATTGCTACAAAGCTCACCTTACACTTTGAACATGTATTGAATCTATGGCTCAACTATGATAACAAAAATCCAGTAAAACTCTAGTAAGTGAAATTGTAAGAATATGTCTACAAATACTTTGCTCCTTTTGACCCCACTGTAAGGTCTGTGTTCATTAGCATAAAACATCAGCTCTTTCAATTTATTATCAGATAAAACATAATGCTAAACAGATTTGCATGCTTAATTTCTCACACTGCAAAATTACCAACTTCTAGTGTCTAGTTAATGTGTATTTTGTATGTTTTTTTCATTATCCTCAGTGATTAAATTACTTTCACAATTTATAACTTAAAATATAAATAACCAAAATCACAAATAACTTCAGGATCCCTATAGGAAAAATGTTAAATGATCTTAATAAACATTTTATTCTAGTATTAGAAAACATGTTTTTGCCATAAAACCAGAGGTATCCTATGGTAGAGTATATCACTTTCTACTCTAGGGATCATATTTTCTATCCTAAATAATAGAAGTATGATTAAAAAGATTAGGTGGACATCTGATATCAGACATGAAGCTATCATATTATTCAGTAGTTTGCATGACAGTTCTTAAATGTTACCTCATATTAGTGTATTCATTTGATTACTCAAATTGAGCATATCAATGTGATGCCTTTCACAGTATACAGAATTAAATGTTATTCATCATTAAATGGTTTTGCAAATTTATTAGATTCTAATTATACTTTAATTGTACTCAGCAGGTAAAGTGTGTGTTTTTCATTCTTTCTTAGTAAAAACTACATTAAAATCTTGCTGAAAAGGCACCCTCTTTGCATTTAACTGGTGTTTCAATAAAAATGTTGACTGGATATAACAAATAAATGGCCTAATGGCAGAGATCTTTTTGACTAACAGGATTAGAAAAGACTGGATATAGTAAGTGGTATATATGCAATAGAAAGAGACATTATACATGGTCTTTCCTATCTGTTTTAATTAGTTAAAGCACTCACTGCAGACTTATTTCTCAATTTAGGGAAAGTAATTCTGCTCTCATTACTAGCATAATACCCACCCAGTAAAAATTGCTTCCCCAAGTGCTAGAGAAAAGAAAATATCTCTATAGAATTTCAACCTTTAAAAATTAATAGCACTTCTGAATATGACTCCAGATGATAGAAATAATCTGTATCTTCATAGATTTGCATTTCCATCCACAAACACTAAAATGATACAAATTTGACAAATAACACTTTATATTTTAAACATGAGATTTATTTTGTCTTTGTAACCATTAGCAGGCACATGGACTGAAGAATCCTTAATCAGAACCTATTCCACAAATGTTATTCTAGACACCGTACTTTGATTGCAATTACTAGATAGTTTAAAACAGTGGAGGTAATTTTTAACCAGAAATAAGAAAGGTTTTTCTTTACTTTGGAATTTCAAAAGAGACACACAGAACATATATTTGAAAATAGAAACAAAAAATCCAATCTATGAAATCAACTCTCTGTAGTGTACTAAAGAATTAAACGTATCTCCTAAACAGTTAAATATATATCCACCAAATTATATACAATGTCTTTTATAACTATGGTGTTGTTCTTGTATTAACAACCAAATACAAACTACTAAGGAAAAAAAGGTCTTATTTGTACAAGAAAGTTTTTAATAGAGCTTCTAATTTAGGGCATTTTCCCCCCATTAAATGTCCTTCTGGTTCCTTCAACATACCATAGTGAATCCATAAGCTGCAAAACACCAGTTTTGTTTTTGCCTCAATAGCTCAAACCTCAGACTTTAGGTTCACAGTCTTCCTTCTTTGCTGCCAATTGCAATGGCAATGATAAGGATATGATGCTTTCCAGCCATGTCATCAGTACAATGACAAAACTTAAGGAAATTAACTTTCCTATCCCTGTACTTTATATAATCCTTTCTATAGTTCTGTCACTTAGGAATAGCCTTTCTAAAGTGTTAGCTTAATCTGGCATAGTAGTGGCTAAGGTGGGAGATAAGGATGGTTGAAATCTACCCTGATATTTGCAGAAGGAAGCTTGTCTATCTTCTTGAGTTAGTATATAACTTGGAGACTCCTCCAAACTATGCAAATATCTAAAATTTTCTATACTACTCTCTCATTTTCTCTGTTAACTTTTCAATTTCATCATTTATGTTCCTTCTCATCTTTATTGCACTCTAATCACACTGGCCTCCATGCTGTTCCCCTGCTTCAGGGCCTTTGTACCAGCTGAACCTTCTGTCTGTGATACTCTGCCTCCTGATCTTCAGATGACTTGCTTCTTCAGCCCTTTCAAGTTTTTATTCAAATGCATCAATATAGATTTTTCTGAGTACCCACTATAAACGGTAAACTCTCTACACAGAGCATTCCTCATTGCCTTCCCTAGCTTTATTTTAGCCATAATACATAATAGCTTTCAATATACTATATAATTCATTCAGCTACTTGTTGATTGTCTACCACATCCATGGTAACCAGAGCTCTACAAAGAAAACCGTTTTGATCTCTTTTGTTTAATTCTGTATCCCTAGTGTCCAGACAAGTACCTGGAACATAAGAGATGCTCAACAAACATTTCTGGAATGAATGAATTGAAAGTCAATATATATGGAGTTTAATGAAAGATATAGAAAATACATTATTTTTAATATATGATATGTATACATGTAAGAAAAGGAACTACTCCTATTAAAACTTTAAAACCAACCAGAATACTATTAAAAATTTAGAACTCTCAACAAAGTGAAAAAGACTCTGAAATATTTACATTTGAATTTATTTTTACAATAAAATGTAAACAAAAGAATTCCATGTTAATAAATCTAAGCATCTAAAAGAGAAGAACATTAAAATTGACGTCTTATTTTTACCTCAAAATGGTAATTATAAGAACCACATTTCCAGCTGATAGATGAATAATCCGAAGGAGATTTAGCCTCATTAGTATCTTTTCTTTAGTTAGAAGAAATTTGCCTATTTAATATTTAGGGAAATCCCAACACCCATGAAAAATTCTTCTTCTTTTTTTCCCTTCATTATTATATTATGTCCTTCAAGTTGTTAATAAGGTATATTGATTTATTATGGGTTTTACTTTTGCTATACTTTAGTCATTTATTCACAAACTATATGTTGCCTGTTTTTAAGAGATTCTTGTTCTTCGAAGCATTCCATTTAAAATAATTATTTCTCCTAATTCCTATCAGCATTTCTATATTGGATATATTCTCTATTTTTCTAACTATGAAGCAACAACAACAAAAAACCTTGCCAATGAGTCAGTAATCACAAAATATGTATTACTCAGAAAGCTAGTATAGTAAAATACTGTAAAACAGCATTGTGGGCTGAATTGTGACCCCTCCAAAAGTTTGTAATTTGAAGTCCTGACCCTTAGCAATCAAAATGTCACCTTGGAAGTAGGGCCTTTTCCAGACGTAATCAAGTTACAATGAGGTCACTATAAAAAAGAGGAAGTTTAGAGACAGACTCATTCAGGGAGAATGCCAAACAAACTTGAAGACAGTCACTTATATGCCCAAATAGATCCTTCTGTCATACCTCTTAGAAGGAATCAACACTGTTGACACTTTGATTTCTAGCCTCCAGAACTGTTGAAATAAATTTCTGTTGTTTTAGCCACCCAGCTTGTGGTACTTTGTTATGGCAGTCTGTGAATATATATTAAAAAAAATACATTCATATGCAGAAAAGTCATTTAAATCATGTTTTAAATTTGGTTCAAGGTCAAACATTATCTGGAAGATAGAAGTGTTTCTAATCTGCTAAAAAGAATGGCAATAAGGAAGATATTTCAAAGATATTTTTCTCTATTTTCTCAAATCATTAAGAGAATTCTGTCAAAGTTGTATGTTAATATACACATGAGGGGAAGTCCACAAAACTTTAAAGTTGTCATTTTAGAAAATCAGCAATGTCATAGAAAGTAATCTTTTTCAGGAAGGCCTATAACATTAGATCATTCCCAAAATAAACCCCTAAGCGTTTGACTTTCCATAGTTTTCAGATATGAATTGTGATAACTGCCTTGGCTAGCAGCTCAGAAACTTGAAAGGGATCCACCTTCACTAACACCATGGAACTGTGCGTTATATTAACCAGTGAAAAAACTGAAAATAGCAGAAATATATAGGTACCAATCCCTTAGGCTTGATGTGCTTGCCACTCCTCTGGGGACTTTTCTTGTCCTTCATCCTCATACCGAAGGCTGGTCTCCAATGTTCTCTTTCTTCCTCACAGCCAAAGGTGAATCAGACATGAAATGCACAAGTAGGAAAATAAAGCGCTCACACACACACACACACACACACAGAATTGTAGTTCCTCTCCAGTTTTTTTCTGATATTGCAGGGTTTCTAAGTAGACTGACTACTTAGAGTTTCTTAAGTTGTGAAACAGTAAATTTTGAAAATAGAGAATTTTCTGGTGCCCAGAAAGTGTGCCTCTGTTCCTTATATTCTGTGGATGGTTTCAATGCATTTATTTCTAAATTATTAAATAAAAGTATTTTTTCTTTCACATGTTTTTTGTGACATTCATATGAGATACTATAAAAGAAATCTAAAAAAACCTATATGAATATTAATTATAAATATGTTATTAAATTTTTATTTAATCATATCAAATTTAATTCTAATTATTGCAATATCATATTTAATTATGATTGAATTAATTTTCTTAGAGCTTGTCTTAGTCTATTTGGGCTGCAATAACAAAATGCCATAGATTGAGTGGCTAATAAACAACAGAAATCTGTTTCTCACATTCTGGAGACTGGGATGTTCAAGATCAAGGTGCCCAAATATCTGCCCTCTTCCTCGTTCTCAGATGGCAGCCTTCTCCCTGTTTCTTCACATGACAGAGACAGTAACAAACCACCCTGGTGTCCCTTCTACAAGGGAACTAATCTTAATCATCTTTTAAAGTTTCCACTTCCTAATACCATCCCCTTGGGGATTAGGATTAAAATATATGCATTTTTAGAGGACGCAAACATTCAGTCTATGTCAGGGCTCTTTAATTTGTTTCGGTTACATTATTGAGAATAATCTATGTTTCCCTAATGCTCCCAAATGTAGGCCAACCTGAAAAAGTTAGTTCTTATATTCATACTGAAGTAGTTGAGAGAAGGTTCTAGAGCCAGACTGCCTAGGTTTAAATACCACCTTTTCTATCAATACCTAAGTGAATTTTTAATTTTCCTCATCAGTAGAATGGAGATGTCACATATAGAAATGAAGAGCAAATGAGGTAGTAAACGTAATATTTTACAAAACTTAGTGAATAATAAAAAGCTAAGCATTGGTTGCTAATTCATTATTATGTTGTCCTCTTTATTAATATGCCTACGCTGAATTTCATTCTAAAATAAATTAGTCCTAACTAGATGTTGCAACTGTCTTTTAAAGTAAGCCCTTAAAATAAGAAAGAAATGCTACTTTGTTTTTAAGAAAAAATCCTGTTAAGTTTTATAAGTATTTGGGAGATGAACTTTTCTGATGCATTCAAACATATAGCTTGAAGGAAAGTTGAGCAGGCATAGGAGAGGCACAGGGGGTGCTGCCTCAGGGATCAGCACGGGGAAGGTGTTCTGAGCAGGGGGAATGGACAAGGATAGAAAGCTGCAAGGAGTTTGCTTTCACTGGATTACAAAGCAAGAAAGATGCAGTGAAGGAAGTTGGTATATTTGGATCAAGAGGCACCGTACCAAAAATCCAAATGGGCTTTTGATGCTATAGAAATAAATTGAAACTTCATCCTGGTGCTGAGGAAGATTTAAACAGGAGAGTATAATCATTATATCTGTTTTTTTTTTTTTTCCTAAAACTCTCAGGAGTAATGAGAATATTTCATTTGAATATTTTATTGAGAGCAGGGTGGGTGTGTGTGTATGTGTGTGTACATGTATGTGTGCGTGGCGGGGGGAGGTGGCTGGCAAAGGCAGAAATGGAAGAGGCTGAAAACATGAAGAGTAGTAAAGATACTATATTAAACGTATAGAACCGTGAGGGTGCAGTGGGCTTAGTGATGGGTATCCCCTAAAGATAACAAGTTGTAATCCTGGGACCTGTGAATGTTACCTTATATGGTAAAGTTTTACAGATTTGCTTAAGTTAAAGATTGGAGATAAGGAGATCATTCAACTATCCAGAATTATCTGGGTGAGCCCTGAATGCCATAAAATACATTCATATGAGAGAGAAGCAGATGACTTTGATATACACAGAGGGAGGAGGAGGAATCAGAGTGACCATGGAGACAGAGACTAGTTGATGTGTCCAAAAGCCAGGCAATGCCAGCAAACACCTGAAATTGGAAGAGGCAAGGAACTAATTTTCCCTAGAGCTTCTAGAGAGAGCACAGCCCTGCTAAAACCATAATTTCAGCTAATTGAAGTTGATGTCTGATTTCTGGACTTCATTACTGTGAGAGAAAAATTTTTGTTGTTTTAAGCTACCAGGTTTGAGGTAATTTGTTACACTGGTCACAGAAAACTAATACAGGTGTTCAATAAAATTTGTCATAAATGACAAATCTACTTGATTTTGGCACTTTTGTTTCTCAGATTGAGAAGGCTTTGGAGTCCCTGAGACAAAAATAACTAAGTTATGAATGCCTTTATTACGCATTTAAAGGTTTTGACAAATAAAGCTAGAACATTGAGTAAAAGTGAATATGAGGACTGTGAATCAATTTAATTTACTATAAGCTACTCTAATATTTGTAAAATAAAAAATGCTATCAGTCACTTTTCTTCACTAGTAAAGCCTTTTGCTGACTAGCTTCTTGTGAGAATTGAAGACATTGTCTAGTAAATGACTCATTCAATTCACATATATAAGAAACAATCAATTTCATATCCATATGCCTTCTTTTGAAATATTCTGCCCTTTTATTCTTATTGATGAGCCTTACAAAGTTGCTTCAGTTTTGTTTTTAACCATCATGTGTATCTATGTACAGTCTTTCCTGAGTATCCGCAGAGGATTGGTTCCCAGACCCCCTGGATACTAAAGTCCTCAGATGCTGAAATCCCTTATATAAAATAATGTAATATTTTCATATAACATACACATATTCTCTAGTATACTTCAATCATATCTAGGTTGTTTATAATAAACGTTAATATGTCATTTTTATTGTTGCATTGTTATTTTTATTGTTTTTTTCTGAGTATTTTTGATCCATGAGTAACTCTAATATTGATAAAATAAAGAATACCGTCAGTCTCTCATTTGAATTCACTGATGCGGAACTTGCAGATATGGAAGGCCAACTCTATACATTTAGGAGACTGAGTTCTAAGAAACCAAGTACTGATGCAGACATTTGTTTTGTATCAACACTCTTTAATCAATTTAATTATCAGAAAGTGAAGGCTCAGTGCAACCCTGTTTCACCAATCACCCACCTAGATATATATGTAGAAGTCTTTATTTCCAGGATGTAAGCATTGTAATTTAAGGTCAATCCATAACCAAATCATCCTTTTCCTTCTCAGGAATCTTCCAATACTGATCATTTCTTATATTTCCTGGATCTTCAGCAAATATATTTCTATGAGCGTCTTCTAATGTATATATAGTTATGCTGGAATTTTTCCAACTTAAAGATATAACTCCCTGGCCGGGCGCGGTGGCTCAAGCCTGTAATCCCAGCACTTTGGGAGGCCGAGACGGGTGGATCAGGAGGTCAGGAGATCGAGACCATCCTGGCTAACCGGGTGAAACCCCATCTCTACTAAAAAATACAAAAAAAAAAAAAAAAAAAAAAAGTAGCTGGGCGAGGTGGCAGGCGCCTGTAGTCCCAGCTACTCGGGAGGCTGAGGCAGGAGAATGGCGTAAACCCGGGAGGCGGAGCTTGCAGTGAGCCGAGATCGCGTCACTACACTGCAGCCTGGGCGACAGAGCAAGACTCCCTCTCAAAAAAAAAAAAGATAAAACTCCCCTTATCCTGATTTATCTCTAATTAAAATCACACCCAGCATCAGCAAAGAGATTTTACTGTTACTGTCACCACATCCTCCCATGCAAAAACTTACTGCTCAGAAAATTCTAATAATTATTATCCATCACCTTTCCCACCACTGCTGCACAAAACGTCTCTCTTTGAGGTAATAATGACTTCTGAATCATTCAGTACAATGAATGTTTTTCAGACAACATCCTACTTGACTCGATTTCATTCAAAACTATCTACACATACTCTTTCTTAAAACTCTCATTATTGACTTCCTTAAAACTGCAGCCCTAAATCCTCTGTTTTATACTTCTTGTCTCATTGCTCCTTCTCAAACTTTTCCATGGACTCACCTTCATCTACTTAATCTCTATGTATATGAATTCCCACAATTTTTTTTCTTGGCCTTAGTTAAGCATATATCCTCAATATCACCAACAACTTCAGCTACAATCTAGTCACAAATGACTTCAAATGTCTTTCTTCTGTCCAGGAATCTTCTCTAAGTTCTAATTGCTGAGATTCTCAAAGACATTTTAAACCACTTTACTGAGATATAATCACACAAATTCAATGAATTTTAGTGTATTCAAGATATAGTTGTCCCTGGGTATCTGTGGGAAATTGGTTCCAGGATCTTCCATAGATACCAAATTCTGTGGTTACTCAGTCTTTTATATAAAATGTGTAATATTTGCATATAACCTATACACATCCCCTTCTATAGTTTTAAATAATCTGTAGATGACCTATAATACCTGTATGTTGCCTACATTTCACTTCATTTATGTGGATTCAACATAGTATTCAGCATGCAGCAAATTTAAATCTTGCTTTTTGGAACTTTGTGAATTTTATTGTTTGAATATTTTTGCTTCATAGTTGGTTGAATCCACAAGGTGCTGAACCCATATACACCGAAGGCCAGCTATATGTGCAACCATCACTACAAACTAATTTTAGAATATTTTACATCTTCTCAGAAAATAATACATAACTTTTATCTATCATCTCTCAATTCTCCCAACCACCTTTCCAGGCTTACAAAACTACTAATCTACTTTCTGTCTATAGATTTCACTATTCTGGGCACTTTGTATGAGATGGAATCATGCTGTATTGTTTTCTGTGACTGTCTTTTTCCTAGTTACATTATACTGGAATAATATTTCATTATATGAATATACGACATTTTATGTATCATTTGTTACTTAATAGACACTTAGGTTGTTTCCATCATTCAGCTGCCATCACATTGAGTACAGGTTTTTATATGGAAATATGTTTTATTTTATTTTGGATATATGCTTGGGAGTAAAATTGCTGGGTCATATGGTAACTCTACATGAAATCACTTGGGGAACTGCCAGACCATTTCCTGAATTGGCTGCACCATTTTGCCTTCACACTAGCTGTGTTTGAGAGTTCTGATTTCTCCATATTCTCACCTTCACTTGTTATTATCTAATTTTTAAAATTCTAGCCATCTTAGTGGATGTGGAGAGATCCTTCAAATTTAACATGACTCATGACTCAGTCTTAACTCATCATCTTTTCCTAAGTTTGGTCTTCCTTCAGGGCTTCAAGTTTCAGACAATGGTACTTAAGCTAAGAAAAAATATTGTTTGTTCCATCTCTGTCATCCTCTATATTTTCTTTTTTTTTTGAAAGGATGTGGAACATTTTAATATTTTTACATTAATGATGGGAATGTAAAATATACATCCACAATGGAAAACAGGCTAGCAGTTTCTTATGAAGTAAGAACCATAAAACCCAGCAATCTTACATTTACATATTTATCCGAGAGAAATCAGAACATATGTTCACACAGAGAATTGTTCTTAAAAGTTTACAGCAACCTTATACATAATAGTCAAGCAACCCAAATGTTCATTCGCTGCTGAATGGATAAACAAAGTTTGGTGTGTCCATATAAAATACTACTACTGAGCAGTAAAAAGTAGTACTACATTTTCTTTACCCTGTCCACCATTGGAGGACATCTACATTGATTCCATGCCTTGGCTACCGTGAATAGTGCTGCAATTAACTTAAGCGTGCATGTATCTTTATATTAGAGTGGTTTATATTCATTCGTGCATATACCCAATAATGGGATTGCTAGGTCAAATGGTATTCCTTCAACAGGTAGTTTTTTGATCCTCACCCTCCTCCCACCCTACACCCTCAAGTAGGTCCTGATACCTGTTATTCCCTTCCTTGTATCCACTTATACTCAATGTTCAGCTCCCACTTCTTTTTTTTTTTTTTTTTTTTTTATACTTTAAGTTCTAGGGTACATGTGCATAACGTGCAGGTTTGTTACATATGTATACTTGTGCCATGTTGGTGTGCTGCACCCATCAACTCGTCAGCACCCATCAATTCATCATTTATATCAGGTATAACTCCCCAATGCAATCCCTCCCCCCTCCCCATGATAGGCCCCATTGTGTGATGTTCCCCTTCCGGAGTCCAAGTGAGCTCATTGTTCAGTTCCCACCTATGAGTGAGAACATGCGGTGTTTGGTTTTCTCTTCTTGTGATAGTTTGCTAAGAATGGTGGTTTCCAGCTGCATCCATGTCCCTACAAAGGACGCAAACTCATCCTTTTTTATGGCTGCATAGTATTCCATGGTGTATATGTGCCACATTTTCTTAATCCAGTCTGTCACTGATGGACATTTGGGTTGATTCCAAGTCTTTGCTATTGTGAATAGTGCCGCAATAAACATACGTGTGCATGTGTCTTTGTAGTAGCATAATTTATAATCCTTTGGGTATATACCCAGTAGTGGGATGGTTGGGTCATATGGTACATCTAGTTCTAGATCCTTGAGGAATCGCCATACTGTTTTCCATAATGGTTGAACTAGTTTACAATCCCACCAACAGTGTAAAAGTGTTCCTATTTCTCCACATCCTCTCCAACACCTGTTGTTTCCTGATTTTTTAATGATTGCCATTCTAACTGGTGTGAGATGGTATCTCATTGTGGTTTTGATTTGCATTTCTCTGATGGCCAGTGATGATGAGCATTTTTTCATGTGTCTGTTGGCTGTATGAATGTCTTCTTTTGAGAAATGTCTGTTCATATTCTTTCCCCACTTTTTGATGGGGTTGTTTGTTTTTTTCTTGTATATTTGTTTGAGTTCTTTGTAGATTCTGGAAATGAGCCCTTTGTCAGATGAGTAGATTGCAAAAATTTTCTCCCATTCTGTAGGTTGCCTGTTCACTCTGATGGTAGTTTCTTTTGCTGTGCAGAAGCTCTTTAGTTTAATGAGATCCCATTTGTCAATTTTGGCTTTTGCTGCCGTTGCTTTTGGTGTTTTAGACATGAAGTCCTTGCCCATGCCTATGTCCTGAATGGTACTACCTAGATTTTCTTCTAGGGTTTTTATGGTATTAGGTCTAACATTTAAGTCTCTAATCCATCTTGAATTAATCTTCGTATAAGGAGTAAGGAAAGGATCCAGTTTCAGCTTTCTACTTATGGCTAGCCAATTTTCCCAGCACCATTTATTAAATAGGGAATCCTTTCCCCATTTCTTGTTTTT
>NC_045436.1:75829584-75850231 GCF_002776525.5 Piliocolobus tephrosceles | reverse complement strand
TTTTTTCAAGATTTTTAGTTTCTTTGCGCTGGGTACGTAATTCCTCCTTTAGCTCTGAGAGGTTTGATGGACTGAAGCCTTCTTCTCTCATCTCATCAAAATCATTCTCTGACCAGCTTTGATCCATTGCTGGCGATGGGCTGTGCTCCTTTGCAGGAGGAGATGCGCTCTTATTTTTTGAATTTCCAGCTTTTCTGCCCTGCTTTTTCCCCATCTTTGTGGTTTTATCTTCATCAATCACGGAGTCCTGCCCAATGCACTCTTTAAATATCTATGGAATTTATTTTTCTTTTTTCAAGTGTGTCTACCCTTATTCAAGCTATGACCATGGCTCACCTAGACCAGTAAAGATCTTCTTAACCAGTGTTCTCAGATCTGTTCTCTTTCAATTCATTTTCTGCTGTAAAAGCACACATTTTTCAAAGAAAATATATGTTACTCTGATGCCTAAAAGTCCTCGTTAACTCTCCATTGTTACTTATGGAAGGAATAAGGGCCTTAAATTAACCTTCAAGTTGTCAGCATGATCTGGACTGCCTCATAGCCACTCACTGTCCTGCATTCATTTTTCTTCATCACACCATATTCCTCTCAGGACTTTTTAGTAATCACTTTCTATGACTTGCAGATTTTTCATCCACTTCTCTCTGTGGATTTATTTCTTATTCTTCCTTAAAAGTTCAATTAAATTGTTATTTCCTCAAGAATAGTTCCCTATGATAAACTTTAATAGCAATATTTATATATCTGTAACATTCATCATAATTAAAATTTCATGCTAATTGCATAATGAATGCTCACTTATTTTACCACTAGAATGTAAGTCCTGTGAAGGCAGGGGAAAAGAGAATGTTCGTCTTCTTATCTGCTCTAATTCTAGTCATTAATGATATATAGAGATAGATAGATAAAATGTGTTTGCTGAATGGTTAAGTTAATAACATTTTTATCTTAAGCAAACTGATATAATTTGAGGAGTTTGCAAAGTTTGCATGATATTTCATACTTAAAGTTTTTACCTTCAAAAATGATCAAATGGTTTATTGTGATGCTGAGTTATAATGATGACTAATAATTATAAAGGGATACAATCTTGCCTCTTCTTAATTCTTTAAGTCTTTTGATTCAAATGTGCTTTATAGGAAGAAGAAGCAATGTTGGACTCTTAACAGAATACTCAGTAATATTCCAAGTAAGGAAAACAAAGATATCTATGTAATTCAATATAATTGCCTATGTTAAATATCACTATGCATGTAGATAGTATTTTTCTGAGTTTTTTATTTCAATTCATATAAAGCTAAAAGCTTATAAAAAAAATCAGTATTCATTCAATGCATATATACCTATCTCTGCACTGTACGATGAATTGTAATTGCACATTCATAAATATTTTGTTACCAGTGGTTTTAAGCCCAATTCATTCCAGAAGCAACTATACTGAATTATGAAAATGGCTGAAGAGGTTATTTAATGTATTTAACCTGAATGCATTTTCATTTTAGCTATTTTAATAACAATTATTCATTTAAATTACAAAGATATCATTTTAATAAAAAAAAAAGTCCAATATATTATCTCTTCCCTCAAGGGTCATTATATAAAATTTCCCAATTAATTTAGGCTTGCATCTTGAGTGAGCCTTTCAAACTACTCTGATTTTGAATGTCAAAGCTTTCTGGGTCAAACCAGTATATAGTTCATGATTCCAAGCTTTTTATTAGAAATCATGCTGTGAAGGGTGGAAAGACTATCTTAAGTACATGAAAATATAGAGCAACATTGTGCAAAGATTTTAATAAGGAATCCTAGAAACAGATAATACACATTTACAGCACAAAAGAAAAAGGTTCTATACATATATTCATATAGTATTTCCCTCTACTCAAGTTTTACCAAAACAATGCTGATCCCATTCTCTCTCTCTCTCTCTCTCATTAGACGCTATGGAAAATATTATAAAATAATGAACAAATAATAATCATAAAAGTTCCCTTTTATATTCAAAACAGAGGCACAATATTCATTTTTTACAGAGTATCAGATATTTGTATAATAAAAATTCTAAAATACAGTGTTTTTGACCAATAATTTCTATTGAATCAAGTGACTACTTAGTCAAATAACATTCCGTCCAGTCAGGTATTTTCACATGAAGCAAAGTATTATTTTAGCACCAAAATTTTAAAGTAAAGAAGTTGCTTTTCTTTCTAGATAAACAATTTTCATTTGTATGATATGTAGTTTTGGAGAATAAAACAATGATTAACTGAGATAAATATTTTAAGATACTTTTCATTAATTAGGCATTTTTGCTACCATATGCATGATAGGTATAACAGTAGAAAAAAGTTGCCAAGGAGAAAATACCATAACTTAAAAAATAATAACGAATAAATTTCTAAGAAACAATAGCAAATGTAAAAATATCTTCAGAGTACTAAGACAAAAAAATGTCTACAGTTGTCTGCCTTTTGTGCCTACAAAACCTTACTAAATGAACTTCTGAGGCATGTGCTTTAGAAAGAAGAAAATTATTCTATAAAGCAAATATGAAATTCTTTTAAAAATAGAAGTATTAGTAACCAAAAATTTTACTCTTTCAAAATATCCTGTGTATTCTATTTTACAAAATGGCTTTGTCTTTTCCCCTCATTTGCCATGACTTATAATGCTATGAAGACCTGGAGATAGCAGCACTAATTAAACCACACATGTGTGCTAAAATACAATTTGTCAGTGATATGGTTTGGCTATGTGTTCCCATCCAAATCTCAACTTAAATTGTAATAAATCTCATGTGTTGCAGGAGGGACCTGCTGGGAGGTAAATGAATCATGGGGCAAGTTTTTGTCATGCCCTTCTTGTGACAGTGAATAAGCCTCACAAGATCTGATGGTTTTATGAAGGAAAGTTACCCTACACATGCTCTCTTGCCTGCTGCCATATAAGGCATATCTTGCTTCCCCTTCACCTTCCACCATGATTGTGAGGCCTCCCCAGTCATGTGGAACTGTGAGTCCACTAAACCTCCTTTCTTTATAAATTTCCCAATTAGCGGCATGAGAACAGACTAATAAAGTAAATTGGTACTGGCAGAGTGGGGTGCTGCTGTAAAGATACCCAAAAATGTGGAATCGACTTTGGAACGAGGTAACAGCCAGAGGTTGGAACAGTTTAGAGGGCTCAGAAGAAGACAGGAAGATGTGGGAATGTTTGGAACTTCCCAGAGACTTGTTGGATGACTTTAACCAAATTCTGCATGTCTCAGATGGAGATGAGCAACTTGTTGGCAACTGGAATAAAGTTGACTCTTACTATGTTTTAGCAAAGAGGCTGGCAACATTTTGCCCCTGCCCTGGATGTCTGTGGGGCTTTGAACTTCAGAGAGATGATTTAGGGTATCTGGCAGAACAAATTTCTAAGGAGCAAAGTTTTTGAGAGGTGACTTGGGTGATGTTAAAAGCATTCCGCTTTACATATTCAAAAAAGGGTTTGGAATTGGAACTTATGTTTAAAAGCTAAGTAGAGCATAAAAGTTCAGAAAATTTGCAGCCTGACAATGAAGTAGAAAAGAAAAACCCATTTCCTGAGGACAAGTCAAGTCAGCTGCAGAAATTGCATAAGTAATGAGGAGCCAAGTATCAATCCCCAAGAAAATGGGTAAAATGTCTTCAGGGCATGTCAGAGACCTTTGCAGCAGCCCCTCCCATTACAGACCCAGAGGTCTAGGAGGAAAAAATCGTTTTCTTGGGCAAGGTCCATGGCCCCCTTGCTGTGTGAAGCCTAGGGACTTGGTGCCATGCATCCCAGCTGCTCCAGCCATGGTTAAAAGAGACCAAGGTACTGCTTGGGCCATGGATTTGGAGGGTGCAAGCCCCAATCCTTGGCAACTTACAAATGGTGTCAAGTCTGTGGGCACACAAAAGTTAAGAATTGAGGTTTGGGAAACTCCACCTAGATTTCAGAGAATGTATGGAAAAACCTGGATGTCCAGGCAAAAGTTTGCAGTGGGGCAGAGCCCTCATGGAGGACCCCTGCTAGGGCAGTGTGGAAGGGAAATGTGGGGTTGGATCCCCAACACAGAGTCCCCACTGGGGCACTGCCTAGTGGAATTGTAAGAAGAGGACCACTGTCCTTCAGACCTCGGAATGGTAGATCTACCAACAGCTTGCTCCATGCACCTAGAAAACCCACAGACACTCAATGCCAGGCCTTGAAAGCAGCCAGTAGGGGAGGCTGTACCCTGCAAAGCCACAAGAGCGGAGCTGCCCAAGACCATGGGAACCCACCTTTTGCATCAACATGATCTGGGTTTGAGACATGGAGTCAAAAGAGATTGTTTTTGAAACTTTAAGTTTTGACTGCCCTGCTGGATTTCAGACTTGCATGGGGCCTGTAGCCCCTTGATTTTGGCCAATGTCTCCCATTTGGAATGTGTATATTTACCTAATGCCAGTACCCTCATTGTATCTAGGAAGTAACTAACTTTCTTTTGATTTTACAGGTTCATAGACAGAAGTGACTTGCCTTGTCTCAGATAAGTCTTTGGACTCATCTGGGTTGAGTTAATACTGGAATGAGTTAAGACTTTGAGGGACTGCTGGAAAGGCATTATTGGTTTTGAAATATGATGACATGAGATCTTGGAGGGACCAGGGCAGAACGATATGGTTTGGCTCTGTGTCCCTACCCAAATCTCACTTTGAATTGTAGTAATACCCATGTGTCATGGGAGGGGCTGATTGGGAGGTAATTCAAACATGGGGGAAAGATTTTACCATGCTGTTCTCCTAATAGTGAGTAAGTTTCATGAGATCTGATGGTTTTATAAAGTGGAGTTCCCCTGCACATGCTCTCTTGCCTGCTGCCATTTAAGACATGTCTTGCTTCCCCTTCACTTTCCACTATGATTGTGAGGCCTCCCCAGCCATGTGAAACTGTGAGTCAGTTAAACTTCTTTTATTTATAAATTACCCAGTCTCAGATATGTCTTTATTAGCCACATGAGAACAGACTAATACAGTCAGCCTCACTCTACAAACTTCATCACTATTTGGCTTACTTTCTATAGCAGCTAAGTTCTTATTAAACATGTACTCATTCCATTTTTATCCTAAGTTACCTCTTCCTTCATGTCAATGTCCTTCACTATGCATTTGTCCAATCTGTGTCATCACATTAAGGGAAAGCTTGCCTGCCTCTTGCGTTCATTTTTTTCTTTTTCTAAGAGTGTCATACACGAAAGTTCACTTTCATTCCTAGTACTAAACATTTTTCATTTCTGCTTTATTGTACAAGCCTTCCCTTTTCTTTGTTTTTTTTTTTTTTTTCAAAACCCTTAAAACAATCTTTATTTTGTTCTTTGACCCTTTTTATTACGTTTTTCTATTCTTTTTGCAGTCAAATTTCTGACATGGTTTGTGTCCCTTACCCCAATATTCTATGCACACACACCTTCAACCCCTGTACAATATCTTCTGCTCCTACCCACTAAAGTGGAACTGTTCAAGGTCATCACCCAAGTTGGTTCACAAAATCTAACAACACTTTAAATGGCATATCTTTCTTTTCTTTTGCTCTCCATTTCATTCAGTTGGTGACCTTTCTCTATCATAAGAAAAAGAAAACAAAACACCTTTATTACATTTTTATCAATGGGTTCTCTTCCTAGTGTCCTATCCTGTATCTTTTCATGTTCTCAACAATCTGTTTATGACAAGAATTTCATAGTAGTGCCTTCACCTCAAGGAAAATGGAACCCGCTGATTCTTTAATTTCTGTACAAATCTTCAAGTCCTGGATCCTCTATTTTTGTGTTCATCTGGATGTCTGTGAGATTAAGAAATATTTTCTAATAACATGTACTGCAAACACTTGTTGTCTGCATTCAGAGAGATAGTGTGTATACAAAATTCCTGACACATATTAAGCGTTCAATAAATGCCAGATAAGATTGCTACTAGTGGCTGGGCATGGTGGCTCATGCCTGTAATCCCAGCACTTTGGGAGGCTGAGGCAGGTGGATCACGAGGTCAAGAGGTCGAGACCATCCTGTCCAACATGGTGAAACCTTATCTCTACTAAAAACGCAAAAAATTAGCTGGGCATGGTGACACGCACCTGTAGTCCCAGCTATTTGGGAGGCTGAGGTAGGGGAATTGCTTGAACCCAGGAGGCAGAGGCAGAGGTTGCAGTGAGCTGAGATAACACCAATGCACTCCAGCCTGGTGACAGAGTGAGACTCCATCTCAAAAAAAAAAAAAAAAAAAAAGATTGCTACTAGTATTGTTTGTCAAATACACAAATACATAAAAACTAGTTTCTTCTTTTGTTGTCTATCACTTCTACCATGCCAAAATATTATATCACCTCTTTTCAACATAGTAATTATCAACATCCACTCATTGTTATCCAATAGGCCCAATGAATTGTTCTGTCTTCCAATTTTATAGTGTAAAGACTTTTTGAAATAAAATATGGGACCAAAGTAAAATATCCATTTGTATTTATGTCAATGGTGGTATTTAGTATTGGTAGGGCAGGTGTTGGTTCCCATTTACTTTCTATTTTATTCATGCCATATTTATATTTTGGCACTAATTGCATATGATTCTATGTATTCTATAGCTCCAGACATATTGAGCTATTAATAGCAATATTCTGAGTGCCTCTGATTGAC
Organism: Piliocolobus tephrosceles; assembly: GCF_002776525.5. Taxonomy (NCBI): domain Eukaryota; kingdom Metazoa; phylum Chordata; class Mammalia; order Primates; family Cercopithecidae; genus Piliocolobus; species Piliocolobus tephrosceles. Next base: position 75,843,549 of record NC_045436.1, on the reverse strand, counting down.
TAAATTGACCAGATGAGGATCCACTTAAGAGCAATGAGGACTTCAGCACACTTTTCCCCATTTCTTGATTAATATGTGGTACAAGACTGAATCAAATTCTTTCTGAAGTCAAGATAAATTACATCTAATGCTTCTCCCTGATTTACTATCCCATTATTCTGTCAATAGAAAGATACCTGCTACCACTGTGACAGAATTTGTTCTTCATAAAGACCCGTGTGTTTCCCAGTATATCATTCCAGTCTAGGTGTTTAAAAATAGGATTTTAGCTCCTTTTTTGAATATTATTTTATAGCTGTAATTTTAAGGGTAGTGCCTCTTTACTTATTTTTTTTAAAAAGTCTTTATTTTAACCCCAAGAGCTCTCAAAGAAGCTGAAGACTAAAATTATACTAGACACTCCTTTGGATTTTAGCATCTTAATTAAACAATCTTTATATATTCTTCCTTTACTTGCATTTTTCATTTTGCTCTCATAAATTCTGTATAGCTTCCCATAGTTTTCAGATAAAAATGGACTGTTTCTGTAAAGATTCAAAGAAAGCACTAATTTTTTATTTTTAAGTAAGCATAATCATACTTTAAATAAAGACCAATGCTTTTTTTTTTACCTTTTGCGCATGATTAATATGTTTACAGAATGTCTGTCATACACTGCATCCCTTAGTTTTCTGTATTTTATCTATAGAATGATATTGATATTTTGTATATCTTGACTTATTCTATATTTTGTATGATAACTTCACTTCAGCTCTGATTTATTAAACAAGTTGTCATTTTTGCATGGCATTCATTTTTGGGCAAATATTTGTTTACTACATTCAACTGAGTATTAATAATAGAAGATGATGAAAGAACAAAGATTTTATTTAATGGGAAATACCAGTTAAGGTATTCAACTATCAGCTGAATCTATACAATGTTAATTCCTACCTTAGCATTAATTTTCTTCATTTTTATTTACATGTTGTTTATATTTGATATTTATATTTATTTTCTGCCTTTTGCTGTAGATAAATTCAAGGTGATACACATAAATATATAGATTAGCAAGAAGAATGAAAAGCGTTTAAAATTAGGACAAAGGGAAAATGAAGTTTGGAAAGAAACAGAACCAAAATGACCTTAGAATAAAACACCTGTTCAGACATGAGCCTCAGATTTAAGTATAAGCTTCTGGCAGCCAACATAGAGAAGGAGACCAATCAATTACAAAATATAAAAGCACATATTGATTCTTCAGGACAATGCTAATATTGCCAAACTGATATTGGAGAAGAATTTCCATTGTTCGATGTCAACCCCAGGGCCTGGCTCCTAAAAATTCTTCAAAGATTAGAAATTTTAAAAATGAATGAATAGATAAATATGTTAATTTTTATTATCACGTTTATAAAGTACAGCAATGAGCTTTAAAAAGCAATTTCTGCAGGTCCAGAATGAGGTGAGAAGGATTCATTCTTTGTAGTGGCTTTCTAACGGATAGATGTTAGAAGAGCTGAGGAAGCAAGGCACGACTTTCAGGTGTACCTTCATAACTATTCAGGCAGTGAGTTTAAGATCTCTGCTCATATTCAGGCTAGTATGGGCCTTGCATTAAACAGCCAGAAAAGAGTGAGAAAACTGACCTCCTGAAAAATTTCAAAGAATCTGATACAAACACAAATGGACAGAAAGATTATTTCATTCAGAAGATAGTCTTAGTCTGCTCAGACTGCCATAACAAAATACCACAGACTAGACGGCTTAAACCACAGACGTTTATCTCTCAGAGTTCTGGAGGCCAGAAAGTCCAAGATCAAGGTACAGGCCGATTTGATTTCTGGTGAGGGCTCTCTTCCTAGCTTACAGACATCCCTGTTCTCACTCTGCCTTCATATGGTGGAGACAGAGAGCAACCTCTGGCCTCTCTTCCCTTTTCTATAAACACTCCAGTTCACCCTCAAAACCTCATCTAAACCCAATTACCTCCCAAGTCCCTATCTCTAAATACCATCACATTGGTAGTGAGGGCTTCAATGCATGAATTTATGGGGAGGACAGGAGCACACAAACATTCAGTCCATAACACACAGAAAGAGTATTCCTTTCTCCACAGTTTGACAAAAGTGATTAAATAATGTTTACTACATTTAAGTATCATTGGTTGGATATTTTCTTTGCTTATTTCAGCCCCCAAGTTATCAATCTTAATCTTGCTATCATGATTATGACAAAGAGGGTAGGCATTTAATTGATACATAGTATTAAAACACCTATTTATTATTATTATTATTTTTTGAGATAGAGTCTCGCTCTGTCATCCAAGTTGAAGCCCAGTGGAGCCATCATAGCTCACTGCAGCCTGCAGCCTCGAACTCCTGGGCTCAAGCAATCCTCCTATCCCGGCCTCCCAAAGTGCAAGGATTACAGGCATGAGCCACCATGCCTGGCCTTATTGTTAAAAATAGTGAACCAGGAGCAGTGGCATGCTCCCATCGTTTTGGCTACTCAAGAGGCTGAAGTGGGAGGAATGTTTGAGCCCAGGATTTTGAGGCCAGCCTGGGCAACATATTGAGACCCCATAAAAAAAAAAAAAAAATTGATGGAAATTTTATGATTCCTGCTCGCCTGACACTCCCTAAAGTTTTTCCACCCTTAGACTACAAGAAACTATTGTGTGATCATCAAGAACTAAATGGTAAGCACTTGACCAAACATTTAGGTGGTCCAGAATTCTTGCACACAGTACTTAATAAATGATTATTATTATCCTCAGTTGTCAGGAAAGGTTAAATTAAAAATACTTCCAAACAAAATTGGAACCAATAAATTGGACCTTAGCTTACAGGTTAAATAATATTGATTCTTCTTCATAATGTCAGTCATCATCATCATCATCATCATCGTCATCATCATCACTGTCATTATTTTTTAAGTCCTTATTTTGTATCAGATCTTTTCCTAGGATTTTCATATTTGATTATCTCATCTAATAGTTACAAAATATATCTGGAGTGGATGTTATTATGCCAATTTTACAGAGAGAGAAACTGAAACACAGATACTAATTATTTGCTAATATGTGACAGAGGTTGGGTTAGAACTTACAGCTTCCAAAGAGGAAATGGTTATCTTGAGTAACCCCAAATGACAATCAAATGAAAAAGAGACAATCTACCCCTTTTCTGTATTTAAACTTTAGTGAAAAACACCTATAGGTCTAATTAGGTTAGGGTTAGAGATTACAAGAAACTAGCCTGCTCTCCCTCTAATATTCTAAAAAGCTTAGCAAAATTCTTTAAAGTGGATTTTGTTTAGCATAACTGAACAAATGAAATGATCAACTGAATGATCTGACATTTTATTCCATGTAGACATATGCATGAGAGTGGTAGGTACAGAAAGCCACTTGCTGGCATATTTTGGAGAAAATAGTAGTATTGTACAGGGCACTTTTGGAAAATGATTCCATGCTATCAACAGAGAGTGGGAGTTACTGTTAAACTTGTATTATTTCTGGGTATAACCAAGTGATTCAGGTACCAGAGCTATAAATCTGGCCTTTGTCAAGTACAATAAATTTACCTGCAAATATAATTTCAACAGGGAAAAATTTGAGCTTATGGTGCTGGATACTAAATGTAAAATCTTTATCTCAAAAGAAGACAAATTGAGAATCAACACTGAAAATGTTTGTCCTGGAGACAGTCATAAATTTTAGAAAAATTCCATAAGTTAAAATGTAGACCCAGTAATAGTGTTTTGTGGCTCTCACATATTTTTTGATAGCAGCTTTTAACCCAAATATCAAGCCTTTTATGACCATTACAAATCTCTGACTCTCTATTTTCCTGGTTAAGGCTTTAATCTTGTCAACTTCCTATCCTTCATCCACAGAGAAAAATTTTACTTTTGAGCATGTTTGAGTTATAGATGTATTGAACCAGATGTTGACACAGAGCAGAATGTTCTAGTGGCCTCGTTCTGAGTTCAGAAAAACTCATTCATTCATTCATCATTCAGCAATATTAACTGAGCATCTAAAGATTCTACTATTCTTTGGAAGGGCTCCATAAATAAAAAGGGAAACACTTGAGTATATAACTTGCTTCTCCTTTGTATCTTTTTTGTTCACATCCTCTTCTTTTGATTCTGTCCATGGGGATTCATAAATTGGAGATTAAGCAACTCTTAACCTTCTATGACCCAACTTCTCTGTCTCCCCCATTGTTACCAAAATTCCAACAAACGAGTAATAATCTAACGATTTCCAAAGGAGAAAGATGCTATTGGTAAAATGGTTAATCAAATTTCCAGGACTCAGAGAGAGAAAAAGCAAATAGCTTAGCTTAAATATAAACTGGATAGGCATCGTCTATTAAAATATGTTTTTCAATGTGTTTTTAAATATCTTCAATATTCATGAAATTTTCTAGAATTATATTTTTAAAATAACCTATAAATTATAGTTCCCTTCAGGTAGAGACATTGAGGGGCTAGGGATCAAGAGTAGGAGAAAAAATTTTTTGTGCTATTTGAAATTTTGCCCTGAACTTAATTTACTATTCTAAATATACAAGAGAGAATTAATTTATTATTTATTTTCTATGTAAATTTACCAAAATATTTTCCCCAAATCTCCAACAAACTAAACAGCTTTTTGCATAATCCAAATGCAAAATTACATAAATTCCAGTAGTATATAGTCAAAATATGACAATTAATAACAACCCCAATACATGCACAAGTAAATATTCCTTAAAATGCCACTTATAACCAAAGGTAATTATTCATTTCAATACTTCAAATTTTAATTTGATTTATACAATTTGCCATTATTTTTATTTCAAAAAAGTATGTGTTAGTTTTATATTCATGGTAAAGATGTTGAACATATTATAGACAACTTTCCTGTTGCTTGAAAACAAAGTTGACATGTCTATATAAAGATAAAAAAAGTAATATATATTTCTGAGAATTATCTTAAATGCATACATTTTACAGGTCAGGTGAATAATTTAAAGATAAGAAAAAGGAAAAACTTTCTTTTGCACAAGGTCAAAATAAGTAAAATGATTTACATGTTAAAATTGTTCAGTGGCTCATGCCTGTAATCCCAGCACTTTGGGAGACCAAGGAGGGTAGATCACTTGAGGTCAGGAGTTCAAGATCAACCTGGCCCACATGGCAAAACCCCATCTCTACAAAAAATATAAAAATTAGCCAGGTGTGGTGGCACATGCCTGTGGCCTCAGCTACTCGGGAGGCTGAGGCAGGAGAATTGCTTGAACCCAGGAGGCAGAGGTTGCGCTGAGCCAAGATTGCACTACTGCACTCCAGCCTAGGCAACAGAGTGAGACTCTGTCTCAAAAAAAAAAAAAAATTATTAATATAGAAATAAATCAGAAAAAACACATCTCCTACATGTAAATTGCTAATAAAGTTGCATTTGGATATATTTCATATTATTTGATTATTTTAACTGTGGACCCCAGTATTCAAATGACACACTAACAAGTATTTTCTAGTCTCTAAATTGCTCTATAAAGAAGTAACTGATGGCCACAGTGTTTCAAATATCAAAAACAAGATAATAGCCAATTTCACTATTTTTTCTTCAAATAACGTAAGAAGAGAGTTTGAGTTAATAATCAGTTTGCTTCATTTGCTGAGGTTGCATTCACTAGATTACACATGTCAAAATATGCACAAATGTGAACACATGAATACTTCTTATGAAAAGAAAAATGAAAGCCCCTCCCTCATAAATGATTTTCTCACCAGCAACAGATTTTATATGAAAGGGATAGTAATTTCTCTACCAACTTTTTATATTGCTTTTCAGGTAGCAAATAGAGACTTACTAAAGTTAATAATAGATATGATACAGTATTTGCTTTACTCTAACTGAAATAACGTGATATGCTTCAGCCCCTTCCCCCACCAGGTTTTTTTTTTTTTTTTTTTTTTTTTTAATTATGAGTAATGTTTGTTCAGTCACCATAATGGAAAGACGCTACTAATATGGACTGCGGCCAAAGACCCTATGTGCCTATGGTGTTCAGGACAGTTTCATACTATGAGGGGTACTATTTAGGTGGGTCACTTTGGTGCAGGTGTATTGGTTGTTAAAATATTGAAATGGTCTCTTACAGGTAGACAAATAAAAGCTGCTCTGCTAAGTGCAGGCCTCTACCAGGTGCCCAGGTCCTGCCAGCATGTAACCATCTGGCTACTTAATGCTATTATCTGGCCTCACAGAAGTCTCTTGTATCCAGTTCCAGCAATAACAGTGCTCTCAATCCTGATTGGATAGAATGGTAAGTATTTTGAATATCTTCTCATTGAACAATGAAAACTATTTTCATGTCCTACAATGACTTTGAAGTGTCCAGACATTCAGACACCAGAGCTTTTACTTGGGCTGTCTGTGATATATTTTACTGCAATCATGTCATAACGTAATGCAATTTTAAATGATACTACACATACAAATACAGTGTGACACATTTGCATGAATACAGTACCTCATTTTTTTCTTCACTTCAAGTAATGTATCTTGGAGTGTAAATTCTACTTCAATTGGTGTTATATTCTGCTTTCTTCTCCAAGTAGTATGTCATTACTCATTATAACACTAATTTTATTTCAATATTCTATGCCATTGCACTTTTTCTTTTTCTATATTCTTGAATGTAAAAGGTTATGACCTTTTTTAAATTTAAATTTACTTGTTATAAGCAAATAAAAACATCAGACTACATTTTGTCTTCTGGTGTATTCATGCCTGATTATGTTTATATCAAAATTTATATTAATTTATGATAAATTATTTTTCTTTTATATTTATATTTTACATTAGCCACTATAACATTTTTCTATAATTATTTTTAATGTAGATTATGTTATTTAGGGACTTTAAGTTAGTAGATGAGTCATTAAAATTGCTTTTTAAAAAGAGGACAATGAGTTTAATAGGATTAAGAACTATTAGGATAAGTTAATTTATTACAAGCAAGAACCTTTTCAAATTAGTATATGAAATGAAAGATTATCTACACAAATAATCTAATTTCCTGTGCTCTGAAGTTATCTTCAATTAGAATAGCTAACACTTACTATCCCATCTCTTACTGTCACCAAGTACCATTGTAAGCATTTTACATACATTGACTCATCCAATTCTCACAATACTTTTATGAGACAGTATTCTGATTAGCTTTATTTAATGGATATGAAACTGAGGCATAGAGAAAGTCAAAGCACTTAGCTAAAATACCTATCTGAAGATTTTTTTAAAAAATAAAATCTAGTGGGTTGGTTAGAGTAGTTAGGCAAACACTCTGAGAACAACTAGGAGGAAAGTATACGTATATATGGTACCTATTAGCCCCTATGCTCACTACCTCGGTGCAATACACCTGTGTAACAAACATGCACATGTACTCCATGGACCTAAAATAAAAGTTGAAATAAGTTAATAAAGCAGTACTTACTGTAGAAACAAAGATGAGACAGAGTACAATTTCAGAGAGGTGAGTTGAGGGCTCAAATTTTTCCAGGGGACACTTTTTAATTCTAAACTCTGCTAGAGACTGAGATTCTGGGCACTAAGCAGACCAAGAGGGACATGGAAAACAGCAGAGCTTTAGGTGGCCCCACTCACTGGAGTGGACAAAATGGGGAAATTAAGGACACTCAGCTACATGGCTGGGTTTCCCCTCAAGGCATTTGATAAATTATGCAAATTCATAAAGCAGGAAATTAGGAAGCTAAGCCAAAACCTCAGAAAAGCAGAGTGGTATTTCCTAAAGTACTTGAGAAACAATTCTGTTGGGAGGACCCAAGAATTCTGAGTAAAACAGCTGGCAAGGAAGTGGTGAATTAGGGTCTGCAGTGGCTCTTCACCTGGTCACATTTGCCAATTGGCCACAGCTAGTAACTGAGAGTCCAGGCTTGACCCCTGGTAGAGAGTCACTGCTGCAGGGAAGTAATACTTTGAAATAAAAAGTTATTACAACAATGAATCTATGCCTTTTTGGTCCCATTGAATTATTGTTTTTTCTGCTGAAGCTTTCTGTTCACTTTCTGTGGCTTTTCTTCCCTTTTCATTGTCCATCCTTTGCTTCTCTCACATATGCCATATGCAGTCAAAACTAGTATTTAGTTATTTTTGGATAAGAAACAATAGCTTAGATTTGTTTATTTTTCCCTATGCTATGGCAATATTCTACACACTTTAAATGTAGAAACTAACCACAAAACAACACCATGAAGGGGTGCGATTACTCTTTTTACATAGACATAGAGATTGCGGCACAGAAAGGTGAAACAACTTGCCCAAAGTCAAAAGCTAATATATAGCAAAATTGGGATTCAAGTCAGGAAATCTTGCTCCATAGTCCATGCTCATAACTAAGGGTCTGTACATTCCAACTCAACAAAAGTCTGAAAAGAGATGTACGGAAAGGGAAAGTTTCAATAAGTAGAATAAATAAAGAAATACATAGTATTACAACCACATCAATGACAGAATCAGAGCATTCATCCTGTACTAATATAAAGATTTTTCACTCCACAGGCTATAGTTGGTCTATAAACCAAAGTTCAGTTTATTAATATGTCTTTTAAGATAGGGTTTGTGCTGGATATTCAGTCAACAGTTTTTTAGTGAAGTACAGAGTTGCTTTTGAAGGCATGTGAATCAGATATACTACATTGGAAACCCTTACTATTGTATTTGTCCGTGTGACAATGGGCTAAACTTAGCCTCTCTGAGTTTTGGTTTTCTTACTGAAGCGGGATATTTCCCTGACACCTTCATGGGACTCATTTAGGGGTGCTCCATTTACTCAGCCCACAGCTCTCAACTCCTCCCGTGAAGTAGCACAGGAGCAAACGAGGCGGGAACTAGAGTACATGATGGCTGGAGTCAGCCAGCCACTCTGGTACCAGCAGGAGCGAGTTCTGCTCACTCAGACCTGTGTGTTCCATTCCTCACGGGAGGGGGCACATAGGTGAGTGGATGCAGGGGCTGGTACATGTGTTGTTGGGCACCAGCAGGAACCAACTCCATGCCAGCCCTGCCACAGCATCTAGGGGGCTGCTCATGACCCCTGAAGCCCCAGAGGGAGTGTACAGTGCTCTTTTTGCTCAGCCATCCGTGGATGGCTTAAGTGTTAACAGTTCAGTGGACCCTCTGTATTTTCACATGAGGCAGCTTTCTTCCACCAATGAGGGCAAAGGGTCAGTGTGACAGCCTTTGCATCTGCACTCATGGCTTCCAAGCTCTTGTCTGATGGCCAGGGCAAATTAGGTCGCATGAACGAACTGAAGGATGGTAAATGTGGGGGATTTTATTGCTGATGAAGGTGACTCTCAACAGGAAGGGGAGCTAAAAAGGGGACAGGGCAAGAAAGTAATCTTTCACTGAAGTCCAGCCATCTCCGTCTGGATTCTTCTCTGCAGTCAAGCTGCTTCTCTCCAATATCCAGCCATAGTCTCCAATGTTCAGCTGCTACTTCTCTCTGCCAGCTGAGTTCTGGAGTTTTATAAGCACAGGATGGGTGGGGTGGGCTGGGCCATGGGTGGTTTTGGAAAAGGCAACATTTGAGCAAGAAAACAGGAATGTAAGTTTTCACTTGGGGCTGTGGTCTCAAGCCTTTCCATTTGAGGTTGGAACTTCACCAGGGACCTGCACTTTTCTACCTAGAATTTCTCTGCCTCCTGTCCCTATCATTATCTATAAAATTAGAAAAAGAATAATTTCATCTAATAAATTTGTTTTGAGGATTTAACAAAATTATGTAAAAGACCCTTTTAGTGTAGTGCCTGTCAAAAGTGCTTAATATGAAGTGGTTATTTTATTATATGTGTGTGTAGGTAGATACATGGCTAAGAAAACAATAATTTCTTATAAGAAATGCCAATAAAACACCTTAAAAATAAAATGCATTTTAGCATGCTTTTCCTCTGGAGAAATAAAAAAAAAATCTTTAGATCTATGATTTATAGCAATCCTCATGGAGACAGTATAGTAATTGGAACCATGATATTCTTGTATCATGATAATCATACTTTCCAAGAATGTGTGAGAATCCTTTTATGTTGGCTAATAGAGCTTCAGCTAACACATTATGAACTTGGAAGAAGCCAAGCTGCAGGATAGAAATATGACTGTGAAAGCATAATTTCTTAAATAATAAATTTAGAACTCTCCCCTAAATAACTTTTGCTTCGTTTTAATGTAATTGCCTCTCTTTTTGCCTCTTTATTTTTCTCAAAAAGCTGAAAAATGCAATGCAAGAGGTTACATGAATATTTTGAGAGAATGCCAATGACTGAAAATAAAATTTATTCCATGCTCGATGTATTTCAATATTGCTTTCATATTTTTATTGTATTTGTTTCTCAGATGGAGAGACAGAGGTATAGAGGGGCTTGCTTTATGTCAGATTTTGTGCTAGGAAACAAAGAAGGAAATTTGAATTAGTCATGATCTCAGCCTTCAAGGAACTCTTATTCTAGCAATGCATATAGGCACATACTAGAAATGATTATAAAACTGGATGGGTATATAATGAGAATGAAAGAGACAAGCAGGATGGGTCTCAGGCATTCCAAAGAAAAGGCACCAAAGGCATCATGGAGAATCAGAAAAGGCAAGTTAGCAGACAGGTAGACCAGTTTTACTTTAAATCCTCTCCTGTTAAGAGATTTTCAGAAGCCATTAAACCTGAGAATCTATACATTCAGTATTGCTACCATGAGGAGTCACTCTTTGTTATTTAATTCAGGTATTTTGACTCAGAAGAATGATGTGAAGGATCTTTTGAGCTATTCATTCCTTCTTGGTTCTCAAAGAGAAAAGGAAGAGATTTCAAAGAGATCTCAAGAAGTTAGTAATGAACTGTTCACTTGTCTGGCGTATCCTTTTTACTGCCTTCTTTTTACTCAATACGTATGTCTGGTTATAATTCTAGGATATTTGGTATATATAAAAGCATAGTTCCTGATAAAGCACGTTTTGCAGAAAAATAGCCAGTTCCCGCTCCTAATCTATTTATTTTCTAATTGGAGAACTTACATGAATACAGTAAATAGGAAACCAAAACTATTTTATATCTGTTGGAATGGCTTATTAAATTTGACTATTAAGTGAGCAGAAGGAAATTTTTACACAATAGATTCATTATATAAAATACTAAATCTTGACTGGGCACGGTGGCTCACGCCTGTAATCCCAGCACTTTGGGAGGCCGAGGCCCATGGATCACGAGGTCAGGAGATCGAGACCATCTGGACTAACACGGTGAAACCCCGTCTCTACTAAAAATACAAATAATTAGCTGGGCGTGGTGGCGGGCGCCTGTAGTCCCAGTTACTCAGGAGGCTGAGGCTGGAGAATGGCGTGAACCTAGGAGGCAAGAGTTTGCAGTGAGCCGAGATCATGACACTGCACTCCAGCCTGGGTGACAGAGTGAGACTCTGTCTCAAAAAATAATAATAATAATTAAAAATAAATAAATAAAAAACCTATATCTTTCCTATTCCAACTAAAAGTATAAACAAAATAAACTAACAATGGCAGATACCCAGTTGACAGTCCTCTGCTCTAGCTATCTATTGAAGGTAGTAAGGAAGAGAAGGGAAGGGATGAACAGAGGGAGTATAGGGGATTTTTCAGGCAGTGAAATTCTTCTGTATGATACTAAAATGGTGGACAGGTAACATTACACATTTGATTAAACTCAAAGAACCTTAGCATAAACTGTAGACTTGACTTAATAATGTTCCAATATTGCTCCATGAATTGTAACAAATGTACTACATTAATGCAAGATGGTAAAAATAAGGGAAACTGATGGTGAGGGGAGAGGGAGTATAAGGGAATTCTCTATACTGTCAGCTCAGTTTTTCTATAAACTGAAAACTACTTTACAAAATGAAGTCTATTTAAAAATTAAAATGGCAAACTGAGGGAAGTTTTGTAATGAATTGATAAAGAATAAGTAATATTCTTGACAAATAGAGATCTAATAAATTGATGATTTCAAACATACTAAGGACATAAGCAGATAAATAAATCAATAATGAACATGAAAAATATTGATATCATTAATGAAAATTAATGAAAAATTACACATTTTTCACTTATTAAACATTTTATAAAAATATGAATTATATAATTTTAAAATGTTTGAGTACGAAAATGCTCAATATACTTAAATGTGCAGATAAGTGGGCACTTTCAAATCCACAAGAAAACCATAAATTAAGTTTGTAAAAGTTTAGAAAGCAATTTGGTAATATATATCCAGAACATTTATACTCTTCTCTACATACTTTTTTTTATTCATTTATCCAACAACTATTCTGAAATACTCAATGAGTCTATAGAATTAGAACCACAGCAGTAAGCATGGCAAAAATTGTCCCCCAAAATCATGAAGCTTAACATTTAGTGGAAAAGACAGATGTTTAAAAAAATTCAAAAAAAAATAATTCTTCATTATGATTGCTGTGAAGAAGGGGTACAAAAGGGTTTAACTTGATCTGGATTGTTAAAGAGAAGGGAATCAAGTTCAAGGGGAGACTAGAAAGATAAGCAGGAGTTAACTAGATGAAGGGAGGGTGACTCACTATATGAAAAATAAGAGCATAATTGAAACACTATGTCATAGAAGAGCATGGTACACTCAGGGGAACGAAAGGGCAGTGCAACTGAAGGGAGACAGCTGCAAGAAGGATTTTGCCACTGTGAAACTCTTGGATACTAAGACCTATCAGGGCATGTGGAGACCTGAAGTCTCATGGCAAGTGTGCCTAAGAGTCTTGAGAGAGGAAATTGGTACATATGGTGAGGGTTGGGTCATGTGAGGAATGCTGTAAGGGCACCATAGTGGAACAGACACATAAAGAATAATTTCCAGTCTACACTCCAATATTCAGAGGCTCAGTGTGTCTTAGTTGAAATTTTCTGGGCAACTATATGGCTTAGACTGAAGTAGGTGATCCTGTGACAAAAGAGAATAGGCCACGGTCCCATAGAGATTATATTTAAGATGCTGGGATGAGAGAATATGAGATGAAACTATGGACTATGGTGTTTAGCAGGAGTAAAACTGTGTGCAGTTTGTGGGTGGGGAGAGGAAAGGAGACATTAAAGTGTATTTCAGAGAAATTTTAGAAAGCTAGGCTTTGAGTTGTAAATACCACTGACTAGGAACTTGGTATGTGTACATTGATGGGAAATATGCCAGTCACAGACTGTTTGTAAAATATAATTAAAGGGGAGGGTTTCTAGATGGGTGGAGCCCAGAGTTCTCTAGAAAGTGGTATAACAGTTGGGAGTAAATGGTGCTGTCTTCCCAGCACATCATGCTGGAGGATTTTTTTTTTTTTTTCTTATGCTGGAATCTGCATCTTTGTTCTTTAAATGATTTGGTGGGAAAATTTTACTGTAGAAAATGCTTGATGCCTGTATGGAACAAACTAAAATTTAACTGGGTCAAGGGCTTCTAAAATGGGAAATGGGAGAGGGTGGTGAAATGTTTATATGCTACCAACTGTTCTATATTTGAGCTTGAATATTGTGCTTTCTCCTAATATATTATTATTGAAAGTAAACTATTCTGAACCACTTTGCTTATTTTTGTCCCTTGGCCCTTTATCTGACATCTATCAGCTACAAGCAATGCCTAAATCACAAGTGGTATAGTTTTTCTCCATCTTGTAGGCATTTGTAGATAAGCCCAGATCCACACTACCATTTTTAACATTCCTTACTGCCCTTTATCCCCACCCAGGAGCATCCAATTTCTGGGTTCTAAAGAAACTTAGCTGTAAGTTAGGGACCACCCATAGCTGACTGCTTTACTCAGCTAGCCAAAAAGAAAAAAGAAAAGAAAAGAAAAGGAAAAAGAGAGAGAGAGAGAGAAAGAAAGAAAGAAAGAAAGAAAGAAAGAAAGAAAGAAAGAAAGA
>NC_045436.1:75809002-75829574 GCF_002776525.5 Piliocolobus tephrosceles | reverse complement strand
AGAAAGAAAGAAAGAAAGAAAGAAAGAAAGAAAGAAAGAAAGAAAGAGAGAGAGAAAGAAAGAAAGAAAGAGAGAGAGAAAGGGAAAATGTGAAGAATAAGTCAAAGTAGTACAGAAAAGTCATATTTTTAAGATCAGATATTAATAAAATGTTTAAAAATAGAAAAATTAGCACTATACAGTCCATCATGACGTACTACCTGTTATTTCAAAAAGGTAGTTGCATGCGTTTCACAAAAGTCTAGCATTATTTCTTTAGGAGTTTGCTCTCAAATTATTTAGAGAAAGAGTGATCTGTAGATTTCTGAGTCCAGCTCAGTTTGCAATATGAGCAAATGATTTCTCTATTCAATGTCAGAAATCAAAGACTGGATATTTTCCAAAAGATGGTTGTCTAGCACATTTGTTTTGAATTGAGGGTTATATTTTTTCCTTTTAGTGCCTGTGCATGTGTATGTGTATGTACTTTTTATACCTATTTTTGTCAATGTGTTTTCTTTGTAACTATACATAGAAATCTAGAACTGTGGGGGTTTATGGGAAATCTTAAACTAAGGGAAATCTAGTATTTATGTGTTAGGCAAGTTCAATGCCAAATGTCACAGCGCAATTACCTGCCTCCTTCCATCTTTGACTGTTTCTGGTATAATAGTGGGCCACCTGCATTCTCCACAGAAGAATGCCAAAATGGATTTAAGACAATTATTTCTTTCAAGCAAAGTCAACCCCCAGACCATCTTGAACTGAAATCACAAAGTACATATTGGATTTCCAGACCCACTTCCCATTGTATTGCTTAAGGGACACAGCTGAGTTCTCTCAATCCATTGTATTCACAATTTCTCTCTGCATTCAGACTGAGAAAACTGGGGATAAGAAGGTGTGACAATTCCTTCATTCAAATCATAGCCCTGAAAGTAACATTTTCAACAAAGTATTCAGACATTGCCTTAGGCAATCATTGAAAAGGCAAAACATTAGAGGTTTTAAGGTTAACCGTACAATCTAAATAGAAGTTGGTACTGAATACAGGCGCTTTTACTTGAAAGGAGTCAATGGCTCAGAAATATGATCTGCATGCAGCCTAAGTGACAACTTAAACAAAGAAAGCTGCTAGGCTTAATTCAAATGGATTCCATGAATGTGTTGTGGTATTATGAACTTGTTTATAGTAATAACACTAATGCATCTGCTCCATCTTTGTGCAGTTACCTAGACTACATTGTTTGACACTACCATTTTGTATTAACCTCCATCTGCTGTGCTATGTCTGTCATTTCTTTCACTATAACATAATGTGACAGAAGCTTCATTTACCTAAACTTATCTTGGCAACTTGTACTTCATTAAAGAGAATCCTGCAAGCATCAGTTAAAGCTTTCTTATCTGGCCATGCATAGCCAGGCTTCATAAATCATTCTTTCACTTTCCATTTTGCAGCTTCTCAAAAGGTAACATTATTGAATTCAGATCACTGGAAAAGAGCAGTACTAAAATGTTTATTGAACAGCTTTTAGACACTAAACTCAGCTTTAAATGTGAATGGTAATATTAACCAAAGCTTTTGAATGTAAAACTCAAGTCTCTAGTTTACACAGTCCTATAAATACTCTTGATAGCAGTCACTTTAGCAAGTTGGTATCAACCTAGTGAAGAAAAGAATATTGTTAGCCCTTGGCTGCCCATTTCTTACTGCCTGAACTTCTTTAATATATTTATATTAATTTAAGAAGATAGTGTTATCATTTACCTATGACCATCCACTTTGACTACTCTAATGGTTGGATAGTAAAATCCACATATATTTTTTATTTTCTCCATGTACGTGAGATCATGCTGTATTTGTTATTCAGTGCTTGGCTTATTTCACTTAACATCGTGTCCTCTAGGTTCATCCATGTTGTGGCAAATGACAGGACTTTATTCATTTTATGACTTAATATTATTCCACTGTGTATATATCACATTTTGAAATGTGTTCATCTGTTGATGAACACGTAGGTTGACTTCCTATCTTGGCTATTGTGAATAGTGTGGCAATAAACATGAGATGGAAGATATCTATTCAACACACTGATTTTCCTTTGGATATATACCCAGTAATGTGATTGTTGGATCATATCATAGTTGTATTTTTAATTTTTTGAGGAATCTCCATATTATTGTCCATAATGGTTGTACTAATTTAGATTCCCACCAACAGCACGTAAGAGTTCTCCTTTCTCCAAATCCTCCTCAGCATTTATTTTTCTTTTTGAAAATTGCCATTCTAACCAGAGTGAGATGATATATCATCATGGTTTGATTAGCATTTCCCTGATGATTAGTGATGTTGAGCATTTTTGCATATACTTTGACCAATTGCATATCTTATTTTGAGACATGTCTGTTCAGATCTTTTTCCTATTTTTAATCTGATTATTTGGTTTTTTCTTTTTGCTATCAGATTGTTTGGGTTCCTTACATGTTCTGAATATTAACCTCTTGTCAAATGCATAGTTTTTGAATATTTTCTCCCATTCTGTAGGTTGTCTCTTTACTCTGTTGATTGTTTCCTTTGCTGTAATAAGCTTTTAAATTTGGATGTACCCTCGTTTTTCTATTTTGCTCTTGTTGCCTGTGTTTTTGAGGCCTTATCCAAAGAATTCTTGCCCAGAACAATGTCTTGAAGCATTCCCCTATGTTTTATTCTAGTAGTTTCATAGTTGTTTCAGGTCTTCCATGTAAGTCTATAATCCATTTTGAGTTGATTTTTATAAGAGGTAAACTAAAACAGTGGTTATCAGAGACTGGCGAGAAAAGCGGGGGAATGGGACAGGTTGGCCAATATACAAATTACAGTTAAATAGGAAGAACATATTGCACAACAGGGAACATAGTTAACAATAATATATATTTCAAAATAGCTAGAAGAGAGGATTTTGAATATTCTTATCACAACGAAATGACAAGCATGTGAGGTGATGGATAAGCTAATTACCCTGATTTGATCATTACATAATTTATACATATATCGAAACATCTCACTGTACCTCATGAATATGCACTACCTCATGAATATGCACAATTATGTGTCCACTAAAGGTAAAATAAAACTGAAAAAAAAAAAAAAACACATATGAAGTCCCTTTTATGTACAGTTACTGGTATAATGTGCACCCTGCTTTACCAAAGTTTGTGCGTCCGGTTTGTTCAACTGAGAATCAACAATGAGACTTCTTCAGCACATTCTGGCTGGCCTTTTACTAAAAGGCACCGAGGACATATCTCATCCCATAGGCTTGTATGCATATCTGTGGAAGCATTATCATGTTTATGCTTGAAAATGTATGGTCTTTGAGAGCACTGAAGATCTGTCATCATAGAAAAAGGAAAAAACCTTGAGAGCCAGAAATTGTATGAAGTTTGTTTTTGTGGGGAAATAATAATTTTCATGTATTTAATATATTAGTCTGGTCAAACAAGAAGGACTATCTTGCTGCCTTCATCTTCATGCCTGAGTCTCTTGATATAAAGTACTTAAATGAGTACATACCAAGTAATTAAGGTTTATTTACTTTGGGTCATGTAGGTGAAACTCTATTTTCTGCTACATGTATGTCTAGTCAGCTGCAATAGACTCGTGTTTTTATTGACAAAATGAATGGAATTGTGATTTTTACACTGTTCATTGTTTTAAAAGCAAATAATTACATTATGATTTTAAAGGAAATGCCTAAAATGATAGATTACAATCACTAAAAAATTGTATCTAAATAATGTAACTTTGAAATCATAGGACTTTAGATCTGGAAGTAAACTTATGGAAGATCTGGCTCAGTTGAGTCGTTGTAACTATGAGGAAAAGGCTTTTAAGTTTTTGTTTGTTCATTCATTTAGAAAGAGGGTCCTATTCTGTCAAACAGGGTGGTAGTAGCATAGGTCACTGTATCCTCGAATTCCTGGGCTCAAATAATTCTCTCACTTCAGCTTCCCAAGTTGCTGGGACTACAGGCACACCCAACAATACCCAGATTTTTTTTTTTTTTTTTTTTTTTTTTGTAGTGATGGGGTCTCACTATATTGTCAAGGCTGGTCTGGAACTCCTGGCCCCAAGAGGTCCTCCTCAGCCTTGCAAAGTGCTGGGATTTCAGGTGTGAGCCACCACACTTGACCTAAGAATCTAAAACTAAGGTTCTTAGTTTTAAATGATTTGCCCAATGTCATAGAGCAAGCAGATGGCAAAGGTGGAACTTATAAAATTCTGACAACAATTACAACATTGTGATCTAGATTATTTTTAGGTGCTAAGGAATATCAAGATGATAATTTAATCTCTTAAAAATGAGACTTTGATAAGGAATATCAACTACAAACGTGTATTTGTAACATAAAGGTTATTTCTATTGATGGATTTGCAATTACCACAGGCAAAGAAAATCAGAACTGCATACAGAAAATTACTTTTTTTCCTTATGCTACATCTGTAGACATTTGATTTTTATCATGATAGAGAAGGTTTGAGTTCTTATATTGCTTGGCATAGCAGAAATAGCAAAAATAAATAAATGTAGCAAAAGGTCATTTCTCAGTGATTTCTATGTATGCTTTCTAGTGACAGTAAAAACAGCACTTGGGTAAATCAGACAACAGTAGATTTAGAAATAATATTGGAAAGTATCCAGCCCAACACCCACCATTTACAGAAGAGAAAATAGAGGTCTGGTTAAATGACTCATGCAATTATAGTGTTCTTGACATTATAACACACTATTCCTTTAATCCACATAAATGAGAGAGATTTATCACCCGTTTATTAACCCACTGAATGTGAGCAACAATTGTGAAGGGCACTGAGGAATTCCTCAAGGAACTCAAAATCCAACTGGGAAAATGAACATTTAAATAACGAACAATAACATAACACATTTCTAATAGATCCAAACTGCAAAGAAAACACAATAGGAGCAATGAATTATTCAAAGGATGAAAAGAAAGAGTGCAGAAACAAAAAGAAGAAGAGTGAGAGTTTATCAGGCAGAGAAGGGGAGAAAGGCTTTCTAGATAAGAAAATACACAGGCAAAGGTACTACATGGGAAACCTTGATAGTGTTACCAAATAACCAACGATCCCAAGGGACACTTTAGACTGCTAGATCATTATCTTTTAAAGAGTCTAATTTCCAACACTAAATAAATGTAAAACCACGATTTACTTAGTTTCAACTTCCTATGCTATCTCCAATATATTAAATGGATGGTAATATCTTTTTTTTTTTTTTTTTTTTTTTTTTTTTTTTTTTTTTTTTTTTTAATGTGGCAGATTGGGAAAGGACTGTGGAGTGAGACAGACCTGGAGTTCAATCCCTGCTCTGTTTAATATTTGTATGGGGTTTGGTGATAAAATTTTAGTTCCCCATTTCTCTGAGATTTAAAGTTGAACTAAATAGTACTTAATCCCTAAGGCTATTTGTGCCTCGATTTTGCTACATTGCCTACCTAAGAATAGATTCTCAAAACATGGTAGCTGTAAACATTCACTTTAATGATGCTTTAATCTACAATTAGAGGTAAGATATTTTTTAATATAGAATACAGCCAGATACTAGAAAAACCATCTGCTCCTAAAATTAACATTGAAAGATATAGCATAAAAAGAATGTCCAGATACATGAGAGAACCTCTATATCTGTTCCCTGCAGAGTAATTATTATACAATTAATATTAGCAAATTATTTGAATATCTCAAATGAAATATCTATGTAAGTTCTAAGTATAATTTTTATTTCCTTTAATTATACAAATTAGAGGAAAACATTATTGCTAGTGTTTCTAATTATAGCAGTCTGGATTACTAAAATTATAAAATGAACTGTTTCCCTTTAACCAGTGTAGCCTTAAACAGATATGTATAAAGTGAGTTTTCCAAATAGAACTGTGCACAATGTCTAAAATTAATATGGACCCTAGGTGCAAAGCAATTCACAAACACCCTCATATTTCCTCAGAAGCATTCCTTTTTAACAGCAACCTCAATATATATTTTAGTGCACTCAATGAAAATCAAAACCTTGTCCATTTTGTAGCAGTCTTTTACAACCAAAAGATAGCAAATACTAGGGAATAGGTATTTTCTTATCACATATTCTACAAGAAGATGGTTCTCACATTGCCTGTGATACCAAAGTTTTTCATACAGCGTTACTCAAATAACATTTGTTGTATATAATGTTCCCATATTCTGATTCCCACTCAATAGAAAATTTTTAAAAATATATTTATTCCTGCTTTGCTGAGATTACAAAAGTCTAGAAAACTATTTAACAAAATGGCCCTCTCTTTCATCTGGATCCTAATCCTCTGAAACATATACGAATTTATCCCTTAAATTAGTATTCTCTTCCTGAGTCAAAGGGCCCTTTGTAGCAGACAATGAGATTTACTTATAATAAAAATGAAATTACTTCAATAAATAAAAGTTTACTCTTCACATACTCAGGTTATCAGGAAGCTATGGAGTGGAGAGAGAGGGAATATTTCTCTATGTAGTCAAAAGCAGTAAGCTAATAATTCACCATTCGATAAATCATTTTGACTTCTTAAACATAAAGTGTTAAGAGGTTTTGTTGACTTTTCTAGAGTTAATGACCTCTTTGTCTCTATTAAGGGACTTTCTATGAAGTCAGAAGGAAGTGTAGTGAGATGTTTTGCTTAAAGAATTAGAGTTCATTTAATCTGTAAATAATTACCAAAAGTCTATTCACCACTTTTTCCTAGGTATTAGTGAAATTTCTCAACCTGTCTTGCAGTGAGGTGTGGCAGAATGACTGCATTTTTGTCAATAAAATATAAATGGAAGAGATGTCATCACTTTCAGACCTGGGCCATAGGATTTTTCTATGTGTAAGCCTATGCTTTCTCTCAATCCAGCAGCTGCTTGAAGACTCTGGAGTGGGATAGAGTCAAAAAATGCAAGAGAACTGGGTCTCCAAATGATGATGTGGAACAGATCACTGGAGAAACACAGCTGTGTGCATGTATCTACACACACATGGATGTGTACACATATGCATTCATGTGCAGTCACACAGTGACAGGAGCAATGCATTTGTGTGTGTGAAGTCACTGAAATATTTGGTTGTTTTGGAGAAGACCTTACTGCTGCTCACAAATATTTCTTTTCTTATGTTTCTATGTTCGTGAGAAAAATGTTCTTCTCCCCTCCTTTGAAGTTAATTGTGCTCATGTGAACTGTTTTGGCCAACGACATGGGTGTAGAAATGATGAGGGTCACTCATTTTAATGCATTTAATTGGTGATATAATGGTCTCCAGCGAAATAAATCAGTGTTTCTTTAAGTCTATGAATTGCGTAGGTTTCATATTTCTGTAGAATAAGCTAGTGTATCTGAATTTTTTTTTAATTTTAATTTTAGATTGAGGAGGTACATGTGCAGGTTTGTTACCAGTGTATATTGCGTGATGCTAAGGTTTGGGTTTCTATTGATCCCATCACCTAGTGCCCAAAGGAAGTTTTTCAGCCCTTTCTCTTCTTCCCTTTCTTCCTCCTTTTGGAGTCCCCAGTGTGTATTATTCCCATCTTTACGTCCAACTGTAACCAACGTTTAGCTTCCGCTTATAAGTAAGAACATATGGCATTTAGTTTTCTGTTTCTGCATTAATTTTCTGAAGACAATTTCCTCCAGCTGCATAAATATTGCTTCAAATGACATGATTTTGTTCTTTTTATGGTTGTGTAGTACTCCATGGGGTATATGTACCACATTTTCTTTATCCAGTCCACCACTGATTAGCACCTAGTTTGATTCTGTATCTTTGTTACTGTAAATAGTGCTGTGACAAATATACAAGTTAATATGTCTTTTTGGTAGAACAATTTCTTTTCCAGTAATGGGATTTCTGGATCAAATGATAGTACTGTCTTAAGTTCTTTGAGCAGGGGACACTATTCTTGTATCAGATAAAACAGACTTTAAACAAACAACAATACAAATAGACAAAGAAGGTAACTACATAATGATAAAGGGTTCAATTCAGTACAAAGACATACCTATCCTTAATACATATGACTTGCAAAGTTTGTTTCAGTAGTAGCCTGTCTTGACTATTTAAAGTCTCAAGACTCACTTCTGAAACTTGATTTCCCATCTTATAAACTGCTGAATATACCTTGCAAAAGTGAATACCCTACTCTGAGAAAGGTAGTATTCTAATTCTGAAATTTAGAATCTCATCTTAAGAGAAGGACTCTTCTTTGGTTAGTAATTTTAAAATCTAAGACAATAGTAAGAAAAATTCTCATTGATTAAAATATGTGGAAAATTAAGCTGTACATTTCTCACTTCTTTCCAAATTCCTCTCTCACCATGTAGGTGCCTCAAATCTGTGGAAACATACAAAATATCATACATGTTACATGCTAGGTAGTATCTAAGGAACACCTTTAAAATAGCCTGACGGATTCCTTACACATCGATTCTAATTCATGAACTCTCATCATGCTAGTGCATTTCTTCTCTTCAAGCACCTTTCTCTTTACTTTGGAATTCTATTCTCATTCCTAAGGCTTATTGAAGAGGCCTTACCCCTTATTCCAATGATGTCAGCCACATTCCAAAATAGAAGCCTCTCCAGCGTGCATCATCACACTGTTCTCTTCCCAACACTGCTCTGTTCTGCTTCTGTAGTGTCTCAAGGTCCCACTGTTGCCTGCATCTGACTCTTTCTGGATGCAATATAGTAGAGTGGAGAACAGGCTCTGGAGTCAGATACAACTTCAAATTGCAGTCACGCCATTGATCAATTGCACAAATGTGAATAAACTGCCTAACCATTGCAATCTCATTTATAGAATGACAGACTCCTTTTCCATGTACACAACAACTGATTTGTCAATAACTTTATCGTTTAGTTATAGCAATAGCTACCAAATTTGCTACCCTTTCCCCAGCTTAACACTATGCTTTTATTCAATGCAATCTACAGACTATAACAAAATAAATTTCCCTCATGTTAAAATGTTAAAATGTCTTATACTTTCCTACTTTAAATCCCTCATTTCAAATCTTTAGCATGCTATACCAAATATGCTATTTTTTTTTTTTTTTTTTTTTTTTTTTTAATTTCAGCTTGTTCTGTCTTGGCCTCTTATCTTTCCAAAGACTCTTCCTATAACATCCCTAAGCCAAAGCTAAGTCAAATAACCTGCTTAAAATTTCCAAAAGGAACCACAACTTCCTATACTCTCTCAGTTTTATAATCCACCCTATCTAGACTACAGACGTTTTGTTTTCTATCTTGCTCATTCCCATTTTAAGACTCAGCTCTGAGGTCCTGACTTCCCTGATTCCCTAGCTGAGTTAGTCTGTTCCTCTTCTGTGCATCTAAACTGTCTTGGACATCCCTCTGCTCAGCATATGGCACAACAATTGCATTTGTTTATGTTCTTGCCTCTTTTCTCTTTACTGGAAACGTCAGAGCATAATGCAATGTTTTCATATCTGTCTCTTGACCACCTAGAATATTATCCGTCACTTGATAGGTTTCTGTATTAGTTTTGTAGGACTGCCTTAACAAACTACCACAAACTGGTGGTTTAAGCAACACAAATTTACTGTCTTTCAGGTCAGGTGTCTAGAAGTTGGAAATCAAGGTGTTCTAGGATTGGTTTCTTTTAAGGGCTGTGAAAAAACGATCTGCTCCAGGCTTCTCGTGCTTGCAGATGACTATTCATGTTCACATGAAATTCTCCCTCCAAGCATGTCTCATGTTCACATGACGTTCTCCCTCTAAACGAGTCTGGCTTCAGATTTCTTGTTTTTATAAGTATAGTAATGATATTGGATTAAGGCCCATCTTAATGACCTCATTTTACTTGATTACTCTGTGATCACATTCTGAGATACTGGGCATTAGGACTTCAATATTGGACATTTTAGGAGACGCAATTCCACCCACAACAGTGACCAACACTTATTGAATTCATAGATATATGGAAGTTAAGGGAAGGCATTAGTAAATTTGTTACATACAAATTTACCTACTTAGATCATATACATATTAGTTACATGGCTATATATCACAAAGATAACATAAGAACTATCTTATACCCCAATATAAGATCCTGAGATAGAGAAGGAAAAAAGCCTTTAACAGACGTCTTTAGCCGTTGGATGTAACCTCTTTTGCTGCACTGATTCAAAGTTTATGAAGCCATTTATTTCTCCCTCAGCTGGGGCTTCTCTGCTCTGTTAATTTTCATCCCGTTCCTCCTTTATTCAATTTTTAAGTGTTTAGAACTACAGTGGATCCCGAGTATACCACAGAGAAGAAAATTCAATACTCTGTCCACTCAGCAAGCCCATCATATGGAATAATGGCATTCATATAAGAAAATAACACTTATACAAATTATAGTTTGTCATAGGTTTGCAAAACCTGTAAAGCCTCTGGGAATCAAGATATATTGAAAAATCCATTCTGCTAGCTACATAAAAACACTTAAAAGCACCAAGATTCTTTGTGCCAAGTGGAGAAATTGCAAGGAAAGGTGAAAGGATATTACTACCTAGTAAGGCATTTGCCTTTAACAGGTTTTCGTTTATTTTTATTAAATGTCCATGGTTCTGGCATAGTGATTTCACTTTGTATAAAAGCCTAATGTGTCACAGCATAATATATATCTGAAAATCATTACTGGATTTTTAGATAGGATCCAATTTTGTTACACATTTCCCTTCTCATCTAATCATCACAAGTTACCTAAAATAGATCATGCATTAAAAATGTATATACATGAGATTGGTACCTAGAGCTTCATGCTGTACATAATGGTTCTTCAAGAGTTCAGAATAAATATTTGAGTCATGTAATAATCATGTGTTTCCTCCGATGTTGATTATGGGGAAAATAGCAACACTTATGTACTATGTACATTACAGTGATCCTGTTTCATTGCCAAAAATGTAAGTGGCATGTTAGATCTAATTATTTAATGTGTGAGTACATCTATCACACATAAACATGTTTTATTTGATATGAATTCATAAGCACACACATCTTTTTAAATATATTAGCTAGTGAGAAAATCACCTAGACTCCTTTTGAGCATGTTTCTTATGAGAGTAGATCACCCCAACTGTTCTAGATTGGAATCTCATGGAGGCAAGGAGAACATTTACCCAACGATGAAGAGGGGTGTGCACAGAACCAGCCCCTGAGCTCTTACTGCCATCTCAGTGCCACCATGACACTCAGCAGATGTATGTATTTGGAAACAGAAAAAACTGCCTTATGAGAACCTAGGTGAAAGGCAGTCATACTCTGCCAGCTTGAGCCATGGGAGAATTAGACTGTGCCATGCATTGTGCAGCAGCAAGAAGCTATGATAGTGATAAGCTGATCCTGGATTTTCTCAGCATTTGGTTTGGGAAGCCCAGATGAACCCTTTGTTAGACTGTGTAATTCCTTGAAGTACTGGGAAAGGGTTTCCTCAAGAAGATAATAATAAACTTCTTATTAATGAGAAGTAGGGTTGCTCAAGCATTTAAAAAGAAATATAGAAGAGGTGTGAGAGCATTTGCAGTTAGAACTTGCGGAGTTCAGGACAGCTGTACATATATTCAGGCATCACATGCGAGTACATATTCACACACACGTTTCCATGATCTGCCTTTTTTGTCCCAGCTACTCAATCAACCAAACCTGAAGCAATAAAAATTTCAAGAATAAAAAAGAATTACAAATAGCCATAATATAATTAGCATCAGATGGTTCTACCCAATGTAAAAGATTAGAGATCTCCCACATCAGCAGTATAGTCTCTGCTTGCACTTTAGTTAGAGAGACAGGTGGATATTTTGAGCTCTGTTAAGCAGTAAAGTTTTTATGTGTCTCTCTGGAAATGAATTTGGATTGACAACTAGTCTGTCATCGGCTGCTTGGAAATACTGAAGCATTTGGTAAATAATGCGGACAGATTCCCATCAACCTTCTCTATATTGCTGTCTTTGTTGCTTATCTAACACAAAGATTTGTTTGTAATTAAACTGGAGTTTTGAAAGAAGTCAAGTTGAGGAGTGGATACAAATTAATTTGATCATGGAGTGGAAATACTAGATAAATTTAAAAAGCTTCCAATGTCAAGAGACAAAGAACAGAGCATGAGAAATAACAGAAAGGATTACCCTGTGTTGTGCCATAGTAATTCAGGAGACAGAAGATAAAGCTTTATTCTGTCACTGTTTCTAAAATGAAGTGGAATATAGCCTAGTGTTTAAAAGAGGCTTCACTTTCTTCTACAAAGTCCTATTTGGCAAATCCAGATGGAATCATTTGAATCTGAGCTGACCGAATAGTTACAATTAATTCAAGAATTGCTTTTAGCAAAATTTGAGCATTTTGCAAGCTAAGGGGTTGGACTGACTCACCAGAGTAATGTGCTGTCATTAACGCACTGACCTTGAAATAGAGGACATGTCTTGGTAAAGGGGGCTCTCTGAGGAAACAAAAATATATTGATACTAGTTACAGTGTGATTTATTTTAGTGGACAATAGCAAAATAGAGGCTGAGAATATTATAAAATGCCATTTCTTCATTCTAACCTACAAACTGAGGATTTAATCTAAATATTAACAAAAGTGTCTATACTTATGTCTGTATATTTATGTATAAATAATAAATAGATTGACCATTTTTGCTTATGAATTTAACAAATTCTGTCAATCTTCTAGCAAATTTTTATCAAACTGAGAAAAGTAACACTACTTGTTTAGTGCTATTTATTATCATTATGCTAACTTTCTGACAATTATGGAAGGTGATAAAGAGAGCACCAATTAAAAAATATTTTTATTCTAAAATCTCATTATTAATTCCAAAATGTAGTTTGGACAACCAGTGACAATGAAGTTTTTCTATGTCCACGTAAAATCTTTTAGGTGTATATGGGTTTGATTTAAATTATTTCTTCCTATTTGTGCATCACTATAAACAGATGTGGAAGATGAGATATAGGATATATTTTAGATTGAAATATTGTATTGCTTTGGGAAAATGCAAGACATTTAGTGCCTCAAGACCTCCAGATCTTGAGATTTAAGAAAATGGGATCCCACAGCATTAATGATTGAGCCAGCATCCTCAGTATTCTTACTGGTATTCCTGCCCCTACGTTATCAACTTCAATTTCTGCAAAGAGAAGCACCTAGGACAGAGTTTGGAGACAGCAAGAAATATAGCAATATTGGCCAGTCTGCTGACTTACTTTAGGAATTTGGCTACTTTTCATGTCTTTCTTTTGAAAAGGAGGAAAAAATTTACCTAGAGGTTAAGGCCTCTTATTTAGCACAGAAGCTTCCAATTTTTGATAGCATAAACTTAATAATGAACAATTCTAGGCCCCTTATGTTGTAGTAGTTGTTCTCTTAGAATCTACTGATTAAGACAATTCATAATGATATAAAACTCTCTATTAAACCACTATGCTCTTAAAGAGTATAGATTTTGTTAATATCCATGCGTCCATATTCATTATTCATGCTGCATATTTTATTAGAGCTAAATTAAGACCAAAATGACAGTGCTATGGGTACATATGAATTGTTGGACGCTCTTCTTCAAGTACCTGGTACCCTATTGATTCTGAACTCTTGCTCTAGCCCATTCACTTTGCAGTAAGTTATTTTTCTCACTCAGAATTGCTCTGAGTCACTTACCCTATTCTCATCTCACCGTAGTCTATCCTCAAGCATGGTGATTATCTTAAATTGTCAGTCTGATCCTGGCATTCCTCTTCTCATAACCTCCTATCTTAGAATAGAAGTGATACCATTGCCATGGCCTATAAGATATATAGGATGGTATTTCACCCCTTGGCATCATCGTCTAGTGCTCTCTCACTCTCTCATCCAGTTCCAGACACATTGTCCTCATTGCTCTTTCCTGGATAACTGACCTCAACCACTCCCACCACAAAGCTTGAATGGGAAATGACCATTGTCTGGAATATTCTTTCACTTCCTAATCATATGAAACAATATAAAATGATTTGTCTATAGTTTATTGTCTGAGTTTAGCTATTTTATTGAATGTGTCAGACAATGAGAAATATTTTATTGAAGGCTTTACAGGGCAGGGAGGCATACATGTATGTGTTTGTATTCACCACTCTATCTCTCCTGGTTAGAACAGTGTCTGGCACATGGTAAGTACTCAATAAATATTTGTGAATAAATGAATAAATAAATGAATCAGTGAAAAATATATAATATGTCTTTGAAAGTTTTTGGAGAGCCTGAAACATTTTGAGGGTGTGAAAGGACATTTTTCTGAAAACATTGATTTTCTGCTAACTTAAAGTGCAATTCTTGATTAAGAAATATTTTTAAATCTTTTTTTAAGATGGGGTGGAGAGACAAATATTAAAAATACAACACACAGTTCTTCATTTAAAAATAATAATACCTAACATGTATATAGGATTTATTATTTCCAGACACTGTTGTAACTGTTTTACATCTGTTAACTCACTTGAATGATAAAATTATCCTGTGGGGTATGAATTGCTCTTTAATCTAAATTTTACAAAAAAGGAAACTGAAGCATAGAGATGCTATATGACTTTCTCAAATTCGGTGATTGTAAGGGCTAAAGATGAGACTAACATGTGGACCATCTAGCTTCTGCATTTTTACTCTTGTATTACATTACTCAGAATTCTCCAGAGAAACAGAAACAATAGGAGATACATATTAGAGGAGAGTTATTGTGGGAATTGGCTTACGTGATTATGGAGGCTGGAAATTCCCACAATATACCATCTGCAAGCTGGAGACCCAGGAAAGCCAGTGGTGTACTTTGTTTTTAGTCCAACACCCTAAAAACTTGAGTGATGGAGTGCGGGGGTGGAGGAGGAGACACTCGTGTGAATACTGGAGTCCAAAGGCCAGAGAACCAGGAGATCTGCTGTCCGAGTGTAGGAGATGAAGTTCCCAGCTCAAGAAGAGAAAGAATTTTCCCTTCTTCCATGTTGGAGCCCTCTCATATTGGACGACACCCACTGACATTGGTGAGGAATGATTTTCTTTACTCAGTCTACTGATTTAACCACTAATCTCTTCCAGAAACATCGTAACTGTTAACCACCATATTGCAACACTGATTATTTTAGCTTTCGTTCTCTCTGTCTTTCTTCTTCTTTCTTTCCTCTAAGCTCCACTGCATATATTAGGCAAAGGTAAAATGTATTTGAACTGCAAGTCTCTGTATATCTGGTTACCTAAAGTATAGTCTGGAAATTATCATTTTAGTTCAGTTAATATTATATTACATTACAATCCTAAGTCACTCACAAATTTAATTCTAAAACCAAATCTAATGAGAAAGAAAAAAAAAATCCTTATATATCAAGTATGGTTCTTCTACAATCAGATTGTTACTTAAAAAGTATCAATAATTATATCTTTTAAATTTCCTATTATAATAGCTTATAAGTATTTAAATATAAGTGAATATGTGTAAATGCTCTCATTTGAATGACTATTCCATTTAATTTGATATTTACCTATAGATAAGTGCTATGTTTCCTAATTACTTCTAAATAGGATAAATATTAAAACATATCTGCCATCTATTAAACCAGCCAAAAATGTCTATAAAAATTAAGAATTCAATACCGAATAAAATTAAAATGGAAAGCAAGACTGTTATTTCATTACAAGAGAAGAGAAAAAGTCAAATGAGGTGGAACTAAGATAAATCTGAGAGAGCACTTAAGATAGGAAACCTTTATACAATGGTCGAGTTCATCTGAGTCAGAAAAGCTTGAATGGTCCATTAACTGTGGACCTTTTTACCCTAATCCCTATAGGAAGGTATCCTAGGATATAAGAAAGGAATTTACTTACCTTAACTAAGTCCACAATAAGCAGATGGACTCCTTATTACATACAACTCACAGAATGGTTACAACCCATAGGGGGCAGCATAATGTTTTAAACTGTTACTCTACTGAGCCCTCAATGACTATTGTGCCTTATTCTATCCTAAGATACTACCATTCTACCATTCTTCATTTTTCAATACACTAACATTTACCTACTTCTATCATGTGAATCACATTTTCCTGTGTATTTTCTTATTTATTCCATCCATAAACCTTGTTTTATTGCAAAGATGGAAATATGATATTCTTTCAGGAACTCATAGCTTAGTTGGGGAGGCTGATATGACTGTTTTTGTGTCCTGGTGATAAATGCAAAAATAAGCACATATACATTTTACAGAGGTAAGGTAGAGGATGTATGGATTGGCCTGTGGAGGTATTATCTGCAAAGATTTTTTAACAATGCAATGCCTAAGTTGGAGTGTGAATGTACTTTTTAAAAAATTTTTCTTAAGTAGGAAGGATAGAAAAACATTCCAGAAAGAGGTAACAAATAGTGTGAAAAATGTAAAAGTGTAAAAGGAATATAATGTATAGGAAACTTGAAAAAATTCAGATTTCCTGAAGTGTAAGTGAAATAAAAAGCATTAGACCTGTGGAAAATGATTTTTGGGAGATAGTAGTTAAATATAAAAACACTTCAGAAGTCATGGTGGCGGGCAATGTCGTCTTCTCCAGCACTCAGAAGGTAAAGACTAGACTTGAGTTTTAGAGCGGTCTCTTTGGCAGCAGGATGAATTATGGATGATTTCTCAGTAAGAAAGTAGCAGTGGAAATAGGAAGTAACAGAAAGCATTTGAAGGTAAAAGAGATTTGCTAAATAGTTAGCTACTGGGTAGGAAGGATTTATATAAGATGGTTCTCAATTTTCTTGTATGGAATTAGAATGAATCTACATTATTGTTTACTAAGAGAGTGAATATGAGAGAAAATAGTTGGGAGAAAAAAGAAATTTTCTTATTTTAGACATTTTATATTTGTAGGCTATCCACATTAAAATCCATTTGGATATTAAGTTTATGTATTTATTTTTGTTTTAAAAACCTTAATTTCCAGGATGAACGAGTAATTAAAGCTAAAGAGTTTTAAGTCTTGGAAGTAACATTATATTTATGCAGGAATTTTCAATATAAAAAGTTCTTGTTTGCTTTTTCTCAGAATTGTTATTGCTTAATAATGATTATAATGCAGCCATAGAAAAGAATGAGTTCATGTCCTTTGCAGGGACAGGGATGAAGCTGGAAACCATCTTTCTCAGCAAACTAACACAGGAACAAAAAAACAAACACCGCATGTTCTAATGCATAAGTGGGAGTTGAACAATGGGAACGCATGAACACAGGGAGAGGAACATCCCACACAGGGGCCTGTCTGGGGGTAGGGGGCAAAGGAAGGGAGAGCATTAGGGCAAATACCTAATGCATGCAGGGCTTAAAACCTAGGTGACGGGTTGATGGGTACAGCAAACCACCATGGCATATGTATACCTATGTAACAAACCTGCATGTTCAGCACATGTATCCCAGAATTTAAAATAAAATTCATAATAACGATAATTATTGTAAGTATGTAGCTATGAAATATAAACCCTGTGCAACCAGCTTTTAGAGACATTTAACTTTGAAAAATATTTTTTTCCTGTCACTCTAGGACCAGGATGAATAACAGTTTCTCTTAGGTTCTTCACCTTTGTTCATGCATATCATGAAAAACAAAGTCTCTCAAATAACTCAGCTGAATGTCAGCACAAAAGCATTTTTATTTTTAGGAAAAGTGCTAGTTTCTAACCTTGTGACAAAAATTATAAAAAGCAAAGTAACCTGTAGGCTTTTCTGGATACCTAATTTATCCATCTGAATAGCTATGTAATAGGAATACTTGAACGGACCTGAAATCTGGAAGGGAGGTATGGATTTGGGATATAGATTAGGGTGGGATCAGATTCACAAACCGTTTTGCAAGCAGAAGGAGGCAATAATGACTATTGAATTAGCTAAGGGCAAGTCAGCAAGAAAAAAGCAGGGGCATGATGAGAAAAGCCCAGAATAACAACGTGATGGTATTATTTCATGTTTCTAAAAGAAATAAGAAAACGACAAAAAGTACAAAAGCTAATTCAAAAGTCTTTGTACTTTGACAAAAAGTACAAAAGACACACTATGTGTGTCTCTGGGTTTTATGAATATCAACATTGTTTATGAATAAAATAAGAAAATTATTTGCTTTCATTGAACCCTTTTGGTGTAACCTGCTATTCTTTTGTAAGTTTGGGTTCAGTTTTCTTTTGTATTTTAATATCCCTCTTCCCTACGGAGGTATGATTCCAAATTTGATATGTGGAAGAAAGAATCACGCAGATGTCTAGAATTCTTATCTCTTCTCCCAGTAGGTTTGTTTTTAATTCACTCTCCCACACTTGTACTTCTAACCTCCTTAATAAAAATGAAATCCCCTTTTATTCATTAGCATTTTAATAGAAAAAGAAGACTACAATAATAGTATATTCTATGTCCATATGCTATGTTAAATAGGACAGAGCATTCCGTAATTCCCAGAAGAAAAGTTTCATGCAGACTAAATACAGCATTTTGATTGTATCAGCACTGGATATGATACTATTTTCTATCCACAAAGCAATTATGGTTAAGACACCTAAATTTCTAAAATTAACATTTGATAATTTTCCCTATGTTGTAAGAGTATATGGCATTTCCAAAATTCTTTGAACTATTATGAGGCACAATTGAAATATAACTATTTTAGATCTAATGAAATCCTAAAGTAAAATAGCCATTGCATTTGTCCCTCAGGCTATACAGGGCTGTGTCAGCCGTCCCAACAATGCTCCAAATGTATTACCTTGGAAAAGCTAATATATTAACATGTTTCAAAATCTCTCTTTCTCTTTGAAAGGCATATGTATGGAAAGCTTCTTGTCAAACCCATTATTGTTTACAATGGCCATCATGAGTCAAATAAATTGTTCAACTATGATCCATCCAATGATTCTCTAAGTACTAGACTGTGACACATACACTCCATTGGCTTGGGGTTGGAGTTATCGTCAAGGAAAAAAATAGATGAAGGACTAATAAATAACTTGCCATGATGTATAGGCTTTATTAATACAAAACAGTTAAGTAAATAGAAAAAGCAAAACCTAGGTCTACCAGACTATTTTTATTTGATATTTTAATTTTAATTTATTCTTTTAAAGCATGTTTGGGATTACAACAGTTTTCACTTTCTTGTCAATTCGATAGCTGCCTTATGATTAATATTTGAAGCAGTCAGGCATGTATTCCCAGTTTAGAAATAGTGCTACCTCCTCCAGCTTTGAAATATCATTGTCTTATATGTCCAGTGGGCCTCTATGGAAAAGCCTTACAAAAATGAAGGATTTAATACAGATCTGCATGAGAAGAATGAGCATCTCATTACCTTAGACCCTTTTGCTTTCAAGATATCTTTATTGGTTGCCTTATAGCTCCTATTTATCTATTAACAATAATAAAAACAATCAAAAATAATAATCTTTGGAGTGATACGTTTTATACATAATAATGACCCGAACAAATTTTCTTATTTTGATTTCTGACAAATAAATGGCACAGGTTTAATTATTACCATATTATAGATAATTAAACTGAGACTCAATAATCTATCCACTGTCACTCAGCAATTAATGGTAAAGATTAAGCATGAATCCAAATCTTCAAATTCCTGATTCCAATCTCTTCTTTGTGTATGTATCAGGTATTTAATGTCAAGGAACTTAGAATGAACCAATCGAAAGCTTACTAGTTGAATAAAGTTGCTCTGCTTGGGACATAACATTTCTACCTCATTTCTCTTTCTCCTTCTAGGTCATTTTTAGTCATAATTCTTCTCAAGACTGCCTTGCTTTTATATGGATCTCTTGTTCACATAATTAGTGTATTAGGGTTCTCTAGAGGGACAGAAGTAATAGGATATATATAGAGAGAGAGATATAGATTTATATAGATATATATTTCTCTCTCCATATACATGTGTGGGTATGTGTGTGTGCATACATATATACACAGGATATATAATTATATATACATACATATATGTATATATACATATACATATATCATTCTTACCTGTTGAATGGCATTTTTTATTTTTAAGCTATTGCAAATAAATATGTATATGTGCATATGTGTATCTATACACATATATATAAAATAGGATATATATGTGTGTGTAGATATATATACACACACACATATATGAATACACACACACACACATCTATATATCCTATTTTTACAGTGAATGTTCTCATTGTTGTTTACCACATGATATCTGGTCTGGACTCCCAGATATCATGTAGTAAGTGAAAACTGCCCAGTCAGAGTCATTACTGTCTAATGGATGTTAGCCACAGACCAGTGAATGTAGATTGGGAAGAGAAGACAGTGTTCCTTTCCTTGCAGTTCCCACCATCCAAACTTCTGTTTTTGACCATAAAGAACCCTGGCATTCAACCTCCCTCTTCTTTCCAGTTCTCTACTCACTTATTCTCAGGCTTTATATCTTCAAATTATATCTATCTATCTATCTATCTATCTATCTATCTATCTATCTATCTATCTATCTAT
>NC_045436.1:75784702-75808992 GCF_002776525.5 Piliocolobus tephrosceles | reverse complement strand
TATCTATCTATCTATCTATCTATCTATCTATCTATCTATCTATCTATAGAGAGAGAAAGACTCATTCTGTCACCTGGACTGGAGTGCAGTGGCACAATCATGGCTCACTGCAGCCTCAATCTCTTTGGCTCAAGCGATACTCCCATCTCAGCCTCCTGAGTAGTTGGGACCACAGACACACATCATCATGCCTAATTGATTTTTA
This sequence comes from Piliocolobus tephrosceles, assembly GCF_002776525.5. Classification (NCBI taxonomy): domain Eukaryota; kingdom Metazoa; phylum Chordata; class Mammalia; order Primates; family Cercopithecidae; genus Piliocolobus; species Piliocolobus tephrosceles. Next base: position 75,808,787 of record NC_045436.1, on the reverse strand, counting down.
TACTTTGTAGAGACAGGGTCTCTCTATGTTGCCCAGGCTGATCTCAAACTCCTGTGCTTAAGTAATCCTCTCACCTCAGCTTCCCAAAATTCTAGATTACAGGCATAGGCCACCACACTCAGCTGAGGCACATTTATAGAAGCTTTGTGAAGTTTTTTTCTTTGAATCCGTCTTGAAAAGTGGTCTTTGAGGGAGTCCAGATATCATGCGGTAAACAACAATGAGCAAACTGAAAGTGAAGACTGCCCAGCCAGTCTTAGACCAGTGAATGTAGATCGGAAAGAGAAGAAAGTGTTGCAGATGGGACATTGAAATACCAGAAGAATGGAAAAATGCCCAAAGATGTTGGCTAAGATTTGTGATGTTTTGGTTAAAGACTTAAAGAGAACTGGAACACTAGGAGTTGAAGAGTAAAGCCAAATGCTGATCTTTAATTCCTGGTCATCCTGGGTCAACTCTGGGCCTGGCATTGCAAAGCCCCAGCAGGCCTCTAGGGTACACCTTGACCCCAAATCTTCCTCATCCCAAACCTAGTAATCATTGATATGGTTTGGTTCTGTGTCTCCACCCAAATCTCATACTGAATTGTGATCCTGAGTGTTAGAGGTGGGGTCTGGTGGGAGGTAATTGGATCATGGGAGTGGTTTCTAAATATTTAGCACCATCTTCCTAATGCTGTTTCATGATGGAGTTCTCACAACATCTGGTTGTTTGAAAGTGTGTAGTACTTCCCCTTTGCTCTCTCTTCCTCCTACTCTAGCCTTGTAGGACATGCCAGCTTCCCCTTCACCTTCAGCTATGATTGTACATTTTCTAAGACCTCCCCAACCACACCACCTGTACAGCTTCTGAAACTGTGAGCCAATTAAACCTCTTTTCTTTATAAATTACCCAGTTTCAGGTAGTTCTTTATAGCAGTGTGAGAATAAACTAATACAATCACCTTGCTGTGGAAACTGCCCCTGCATCCTCTGGAATAGCCAGCTTCCTGACCAAGGAGCCCTCAGCAACCTTGCAGTTCCCATCATAAAAATTTCTGGTTTTGGCCATAAAGAACCCTGCCATTCAACCTCCCTGTTCTTCCCAGTTCTCTACTCACTTATTCCCACTCTTTATATCTTCAAACTCTGTCTATTTGTTTCTTCCCATCAACACTAAAACATACTTAATCTTTCCATCTGCAGATAATACTTTTGGACTAAAAATTTCCATACAGCCCCCATTATTTTCCCATTCACAGTCAGACTTTTGAAATAATTGCCTTCACCCTGTCTTGCTATGTTGCCTCCTACTCATCATGCAACTGGCAATGATTAATCTGCATTCAGTCACTATAGATTAGTTTGCCTTTTCCAAAATTTTACGTAAATTGAATAATATAGTATGTTCTCATTTTTATCTGGCTACATGCAAACAACATAATTTATTTGACATTCATCCATATTGTTGCATGTATCAATAATTCATTATTTCTTCTTTTAAGGATAATTTTTTTTTATCATTTTTACCTGTTGAATGCCATTTTTTTATTTTTGAGCTGTTACAAATAAAGCTGTTAAGAATATTTCTGTATAAATCTTTGTATGAATGTATGTTTTATTATATTGACACGTGTATTATGGGGATTAAGAGGATTATAATTCAAGATGAAATTCGGATGGGGACACAAAGCCTAACCATATCAATCTTAATGTAATTTTAGTTTGTATTTTCTTAATGACTGATAATGTTAAACCAGCTTTTCACATATTGGCATCTGTATATCATCTTGCATAAATACCAAGATTTGAAATGGCTGTATCATATGTTTGTTGTAAGTTTAACTTTTCAAACTAGTTACTAAACTGTTTTCTCAAAGTTGTTAAATTTCCACCAGGTATGTATCAGCATTCCTTTGCTTCACACCAATGGCAAAACTACGTGTGGTCAGACTTTTTAATTGTAGACATTATAGTTAGTATATATAGGAATATCTTTCCATTAGTCTATTTTCATACTGCTATAAATAACTACCCAAGACTGGGTAATTTATTAATATAAAGGAAAGGGGTTTAATTGACTCACAGTTCAGCATAGCTGGGTAGGCCTCAGGAAACTTACAATCATGGAGGGAGGCAAAGGGGAAGTAAGTACCTTCTTCACAAGGCAGCAGAAAGAAGAAATGCTGAGTAAAGGGGGAAGAGCCCCATAAGAAACTATCAGATCTCATGAGCACTCACTCCCTGCAGTGAGAATAGCATGGATGGAATTGCCTTATGATTTAATTACCTCCACCTCGTCTCTCCCTTGACACATGAGCATTATGGGGATTATGAGGATTGTAATTCAAGATGAAACTTGGGTGGGGACACAAAGCCTAACCATATCAATCTTAATGAAGTTTTAGTTTGTATTTTCTTAATGACTGATAATGTTAAACCAACTTTTCACATATTGACATCTGTATGTCATCTTTGATGAAGTGGTACAGATTTCAGCCCATTTTGCACTAGGTTGTATATTTAGCCCATTTTATACTAGGTTGTAGGTACAGATTTTAGCCCATTTTATGTTGTCTAGTATGTTTTGTAATTATTTTATTTGTGAGAAATCTTAAAATATTTAGAGCACAAGTCCTTTATCAGATATTTGATTTGTAAATATTTTCTCTGTGCCGATGTTTGGTCTTTCTATTCTCCAGTGTCTTTTAAAGAGCAGCAGTTTTTAATTTTGGTGAAATCCCATTCAATTAATCAATCCTTTGTCTTGTGAATCATGGCTTTGGTGCTATATATAAGAAATCTTTGTCTGACCCAATGTCACAAAAAATTCTCCTGTGTTTTCTTCTACAAGTTATACCAGTATTATATTAAGTTTTACCATTAAGTTAGTGATTCACCTTGAATTATGTTTTCCATATGGTGTTAGGCGTAAATTAAACAATAATTTATTTTGTAATGGTGGTATTGTCATTTTCTTTCCATGGTTTTACTGTTGTGCCAGCAACACTTATTGAATAAACAAACTGTCCATTTATTTGTTATATTTTTTTGTTTCTCTCAACAGTGTTTTATAGTTCCCAGTGCATAGCTATTGAACATTTTTTGTCAGATAGATCCTTAAGTACTTCATACATTTTGATACTATTTTAAATGATATTCTTTTTAAAAATTATGTTCTCTAATTATTCATTGCTACTATATAGAAATATAGTTCAGTTTTATGTATTGATTTTGTATTATACAACCTTATAAAACTCACTTATTGATTCTAGTAGCTATTTTGCAGATTCGTAGATTTTTCACATAGTTTATTGTGTCATCTGCAAGTAAAGCCAGTTTTACTTCTTTCTGCACAGGATATCTGTCTATCTCTCTGATCTGTCCATTTATCTGTGTATCTCACCTTATTGCACTGACTAGAACGTGACATTCAATACTGAATAAAAGTCATGAGATCAGAGATCTATTCTTTCTTTTTAATATATGGTAAAAGCATTTAGTCTTTCAATATTAACTAGAATTTTTTGTAAAATGCCCTATCAGGTTGAAGAAGTTTCACTTTCCTAATGCAATATATATATATATATATATATGTTTTTTGGTCAGGAATCGATGTTGAATATTTTAAGTGCTTTTTCTACATCTACTAAGATAATTGTATAGTTTTTTTTTCTAATCTTTTAATATGACTATAGCAGTCTGGGTCCAATCAGAAGACAGAAATCACAGAGGAGGTTAAATGTAGCAGAAGTTTAAAATAAATAATTATTAACTATGATAAAAGAGTAACTAAAAAATGCAAAGAAACTAGATATTGTAACCTAGGGCTATGGTAGAGCACTGAAGGAGAAAAAATTTGGAAGCATTTTAGAACAGGATAGAGGAGGTATAGTTTAGCATATCAAAAAGAAGAGATGTTTGCTGCTTTGGCCAAGTTTCTGGAGCTGACCTTTTGCAACAGGACAAACAATGGGAAACTCTCTAGAATATAGGTGGAGAGCAGAAAATCAGTAACAGGGTATGAACACTCAGTGGGCACACAGAGGGAATGTGATCCTTCTAAACACCAGGTGAGCTGCACAAGGGCTCGCAGAAAGAGCAGTAGTTTGGCTGGTGTAAAACTTCTGAGTGGCAAACAGGCTGCACTGGGACCATACAGGAACTAGAAGAGAGAGTGAGGGTAAAGGTGTAGGACGGAGGTCTTTGATTGTCAGTTTCCATGCTGAAAGGGTTTTGGAAAGATTATTTTGAAGCTGCACAGCTCCAGAGGGACCTGGTTCTAGGCTCATGGTTCATGAAGGTAAACCAGATATACTCGCAACCACACTTTCAACTCCTGTGCTGCAGCCAGAAACTGCAGGAGAGCTTCTTCCTTCTGCAATGTCCCTCCAGTGCCTTTTACCAAGAAAAATTGATATTGTGTTCACTTTAATTGAGTAAATGCTAAATATAATTCCCTTGTTTATCACAGGGCATATATTAGAAGTTGCGCTGTGACCTAAGGGGCAAATTGATTATTGATGTAGTCTACCCCTTTGGCTATTTAGCTTGGATATGCTCTTCCACACATATTTTAACTCTCTTGTAACAGTAAAACAATATAACCAGTTATTCTCACTTAACAAGAAGGGTATATCTTTTTTTTTTTTTTTTTTTTTTTTTTAAGGTGAAGAAGTTCTCACTCTACTCCAAGTTCAAAACGCACAAAATCCCAACAGGTTTGGTTTCCATTGAGGACAATATTGTTTACCCCTTGAATTTAGACATAATCCTACTGAATATTCTGTTACCTAAAGACTAAATTGTAAATTTTATCTCTAATAATTCATGCACAAAATAAATTTTGAAAAAAGAAGTGGGAAGAAGAGAGAAAATAGCCAGCATAGAGAAAATATGCAAAGCAAATACATTCCCCGTTGCAACTACATTGTCCACAAGGTTATAGTTGATATCCAGGGCTTTCTTCTTTAACTATCCATTCAATATTTTCTTTGACTTCAGCCAGAACATATACTTCCCTTGTTTCTTTTACCTAGTGGAGCAACCCAAATATTTATTTCCAAATGTTGTGAATCTTCAGTCACCATGCTTTTACTTAGGTTGCTTTCGTTTTTCATTTACCTTTACTATTAGATGTGACAGTGCTAAGAGACACCCTAGATAATCTTATTGGTTCCAGACTTGGTTCTGTTGTGCAAGCAGCAACCACAATTTCCCCTTGGTAATTAGGATCAATCATTTCATCTAGTAGATTATTTCCCTTTTTCTTTTTTAAAGAGATGGAAGTCTTATTCTGTCACTCACACAAGAGTGCAGTAGTGGGATCCTAGCTTACTGAAACCTCAAACTCCTGGGCTCAAGCGATCCTCCCACCTCAACCTCCCAAGTAGCTGGGATTACAGGCATATACTACCATGCCCAGCTAATTTTTGAAATTGTTTGTAGAGACAGGCTCTTGTTCTGTTGCCCAAAGCTGGTCTAAAACTCCTGGCTTCAACAATCCTCCAATCTTGGCCTCTCAAAGTACTGAGATTACAGGCATGAGCTACTGCAACCGGCCTATCTCTCTTTTTGCCTTTTTGATTCAATGACATAAGAAGCCCAAAATGGTCCGATGGAAATCTTAGCTTCTGATTCAGCAAAACCTTTGTTGTTTCTCTGTTGAAAGCATTTTTCTTTTGGGGACTAAAATCTTCAAGCCAGTAGAATGTATAGCAGCCAGGGTAAGAAAACCCTGGAAGTATAATTAGTTGTAATTGTGAGTCACCATTCCCACTTCTGTCACTTAATTCCTGGATTCATGTATTCTGCCTGTGGGAAAAGTAGCACCATAAAACAATCTCTGATTCAAAGCATAAAATATATTCTCTAAAAGATAACTCCATCCTTTCAAGGTGTTGTTTCTTAAGTGGAGCCATAACTGTGTCTTTACTAAACCATTCTACCATTCAATACGGATAGCTACTTATGGATGATGGGATGTATGAGAAGATAGTTGATTCCATAGATAGGAGCTTATCACTTCACTTTCTTTGCAAGGAATGACTTTCTTGATTTGCCACAATGCTGCATGAAACATCATAATGGTATAAAGACATTCTATAACTCTACAGACAATGGTGTTTGTAGAAGCATTATGAGAAGTGAAGGAAAATCCACATCCAGAATATATGTCTACTCCACTGAGGTAAAATCTTTGTATGCTTTGTTCATCATGGATGAATTAAACTGTAATCAATCTGCCACCAGATGGTAGGCTTATCTTCTGATCACCCCATGAAATGGTGTTGTATAGGAGATTTAAGGTTTAGCCCAGTGTGGGCAGATTAGTCACTTGGCAGTAGTGATAGCCAGGTCAGAGTTTGTCTAAGAAAGTCCTGGATGTTTAGCCTATGAATAGCTTCTGTGCATACAATTGTGACCACTTTGCTCATGAACCCATTGAGTAAGAGCTCATATAGTGAGGCAAACAAGCTGACTGACATCCACACACTTGTCATTTTGTCTATCGATTTATGTATTTACTCCTTCTTGTTGTTGTTTGTCAACTCTGACTATTAAGAGTTTACTCTGTGATGGATGCCCTTTGTGGTGGGCACTCACATAGGACACAAAATTTTCATAGTCTCTGTCTATTCTGAGAGATCTATCTACATACTTCTCTGTCACACTTTCTTTTCATCAATCTTCAAATTTTTTTATTTCAAATCAATGATGATCCATCCAAATCATTACCAACGGCCCATAAAGGATTATAGTTTTGTCCATGTAACAACTCTCACTTAGTACATAGCAGTAAACATCTGATTAAAGTTTTGATAGTTCAGTCATTCATCTGATTTCTGCATGGTTCAAACTGGTGAATTAAGTGGGGATGTGATAGGCATTGCCACCTCTGCCTCTTTTAAGTCTTCATAGTGGCACTAATTTCTACATTCTCCCAAGTATGTGGAATTGCTTCTAATTTCAAATTCTGTATTGGCAGGGAGAGCAAGTTCAAAGGGCTTCTATGTAGCCCTTCCCACATCATGGCTCACCACATAAGTCAAATAGCCAGTGTGGGTATTCTAACAGTTGTCAAGTTAGTTTATTCTAGTTATATATTCAGGATCTGGGAAAATAACAAAAGGATTTGTATGCAGACCTACTGGGATAACTATGACTCACACATAAAACACCATTTGGTGATTGTAGACCCCTTTTTGACAGGTGGACCACAGTAGCATTGCAAGTCACCAGGATTAAGCTTCAATTCAGAGCCAGTGTCTAATAATCCCTGAAAGGTCTGGTTATCTCCTTTCCCCAGTGCACAGTCACTTTAGTAAATGGCTGCAGGTCCCTTTGGGAAGGCCTACAGAAAGATTTTAATATATACTTGCAGCAATAGTGCGGTGTTCTTCAAGGAGACTAGGACTTGCCTGCAGTCAAGAGGCTCTGGATCTGTGAATAGACTTAGATTTGGAAACTGGGTGAGAAGCTACAAGAAGCTACATTTTTCACTTTAGCAACCCAAGTCAGTTTTCTTGCTACCAGACTTAAAGTTTTTCCTATTATGCAAATCAAGCAATATGCTACCAAGCTGTCTATCTCATTCCTAGGGACACTGTAATCAATTAGCTATCATTAAAATTCTCTGCAAGTCAAAGCATTCTAATTACTGGCATGTCCCTGTTTCCATTTTTGGATGATGTGTCTACCTTGATGTTGATGACTAAATATGGCTGTTTTGCTTCTGCTCTTCTGTCATCTTTTTTTGAAATCAAGTAGCCTGTCTCAATGGTGGCATTTCCTACAGCCATTCATGGCTTGCAATGGAGTCAATCACAGAGCCTTTTAGAGCTGCTTCTGTCACTGATGTATTTATCAATACCTTAGTGAAAAGATTGTTTTCCAGATCTTCTTATGGAACGTAGTTGTGAGATACCCATCTCACATGAGGATCATACATGATAAATTCAGCCCAACATTTCTATCTCCCCAAGCCTTAAGATTCTCTTCTCATATAATGTCAGAAAAGCTCTGGCATCTCAGTCTCACTAAATGGATGCTCCAGTGAGTTCACAGTCACTCAAATATCCAAGTAAGTGTTTAAAAACACATCTAACTGCACAAGCCAATACATTAAATCTGGAGTCTCTATTAAGTACATCCATATCAATGAATTTAGCCCAATCTAGTTTATATTCTGCCTTACTTGGTCTAACAACTTTAAAATCCATTACCACTCATGCTTCCTAGATTTCTGCAAATATATATTACTTAGGTTGGTGCAAAAGTAATTACGGTCTTGAACTGTGAATTTTAAATCATTATAACTAGGCTCAAACACATCTTTATTAATCAAAATAGGAACCATTACAATCAACACATTTTTGCCAGTGAGAAATGTTAGTTTATTCCTGTAGCATCAGTTTGTGCTTCGAAATTCAATGAACACTTGGAAAGCATTGTCTGCATTCTGCTGATTGTGGAAGCATTTTCCCTGCAAAAAGTTGTCAAGATGCTTGAAGAAGTTGTAGTCAGTTGGCAAGAGGTCAGATGAATATGGCAGATGAGGCAATACTTTGTAGCCCAATTTGTTCAACTTTTAAAGCGTTGGTTGTGCAATGTGCAGTGGGCATTTTCATGGAGGAGAATTGGGCCCTTTCTGTTGACCAATGCTGGCTGCAGGAGTTGCAGTTTTCAGTGCATCGCATCCATTTGCTGAGCATACTTCTCAGATGTAATGGTTTCACCAGGATTCAGAAAGCTGTAGTGGATCAGACCGGCAGCAGACCACCAAAGAGTGACATGATCTTTTTTTGGTGCAGGTTTGGCTTTCGGAAGTACTTTGGAGCATCTCCTAGGTCCAACCACTCCGCTGGTCATCACCAGTTGTCATATAAAACCACTTTCATTGCACATCACAATCTGATCAAGAAATGGTTCATCGTTGCTGCATAGAATAAGAGAAGATGACAGTTCAAAATGATGATTTTTTAAAAATTTTCACTCAGCTCATGAGGCAGCCACTTATGAAGCTTTCTAACCTTTCTCATTTGTTTCAAATTCAATTTGCTTCCAATATCAAATGGTAAGTTCCAACAATGCCCAAAACTGCAAGTACTTTTGCACTCACCTAATAGCATGGTCTGGCAACCTTTTAACATACAAGCTATTTCCATTTCCTCCTGAAGTATGGAAGACAGAAATACATGTCCTCCTGAAGCATACTGAGACTTGATCCTTAGTATGGGTTTATAGCAGTGGGGTGGTTATAGTGGCTTGAGGAAAATGAGCAAGGCCTTGCATGGTTATCACAGAGCTTTCCACATGAGGAAGGCTGGTCTTTTTAGCCTTTGGAGGGCTAGCTTCTTGTACTTCTAAGGGAGTATAAGAATGATAAGAAGATTCAAGATTGTCAGTTTCATCTGAATCCAATGGGAGATCCCCATTTAGAGTTTTGGCATCTAATTCTTTCCTGATTCATGGCTTAATGCTCATATGAGAAACTAGGCGAGATTGAATTCAACTATTATGGTGATAAAGAAACTCACATGATTAAAAATCGAATTCGATTTTCAGCAATATCAGCCCCGTGGCTACTAGAAATAAGAGGTTCTCTTTCGGTTGTTGTGGAAGCTGTCTGGTTATTACAGTCACAATTCCAGTGACATTGTATCAATTCCAGTATAAAAATAAGAATCTCATAACATTATACTTTCATTTATCCTTTCCTACCCTACATGCTATTTTTACTATACAGTTTATTTCTACCTACATTATAAAGTAGATATTGTTGTCTACAGTATGGTGTTAGTTTCACTTGAAACAATAAACTATCTTTTCAAAAATTTAAAACAAAAAAGAGTGTTTATATTTATGCGCATATAAGTTAGGTCCAGTAATCGTTTGTTTATGAAGAACCACATTTTTATCTGATACCGTTTTCCTTCTCCTTGAAGGACTTCATCAAATATTTGGTAGTACTTGTTGGCTATTGGTAAATTCTTTAAGTTTTTGTATGTCTGAAAATTATCTTTATTTTTACTGTATATTTTGAAAAATATTTTCCCCGGATACACAATCATATGTTATCAGATTTTTTTGTTTTATCTTGTTTTTATTTTCTCTTAACATTTTAAATGCCTTATGCCTTTTGGTTTACATCATTTCTGATTACAAATCTGCTATGGATCATCTTTGTCATTTGTCATCTGACATTCCTAATGTAATATGTAATTTTGTTCAGGATACTTTTAGAATATTTTTCTTATCACTGGTTTTAATGCACTTGAGTTATAATGTCTAATAGTATATTGTTATGCTTGGGTTTTGTTGAGATTCTTATGTCTGTAGCTTCATAGTTTTCAACAAATTCACTCATCATTTCTTCTTTAAAAGTTGCTCAGCTTTCCTTAGAGGAATCCAGTTATATTAGGTCACTTGAACTTTTGCCACAGCTCACTAATGCTGTACTCATTTTTTCTTAGTGTGCTTTATTTGGGATATTTTCTATTGTTGTGTCTTTAAGTTCACTGATCTTTTCTTCAGAAATATCTTATCTGCCATTCATCTCATCTAGTATATTTTTTATCTCAGACATTTTAATTTTCACATCTAAAATTCTAATTTGGACTTTTATATCCTCTTATGGTTCTACTTAGTATGTTCAATATTTACTCTACAAAGCATATATAAGAATATTACATAATTTCCTCACAACATGCATTATGACTTCTTCTCCAATCATGTTTCTTTTTGTTCATCTAGCAATACTTGGGTTATAGTTTTACTAAAATAATTATGTGTGGCTTTTTAATTGAAATCCAAATATAATTAAATATATCATATTTCATCTGCCATTTCTAATAGCAAACCTCATCTCATGGCATTTCTTAACTTCTTTACTGACTTTATACATCTACTTAGCACTGGTCATCAATAGATCTCCTGTATACTTTACTTATTTATTTGCTAATCATCTATCTTCTCCCACCAGGAGTTAAGCTCTGGGAAGGTATTCGTATTTGTTTCAACATCTACTGTATTCCAGTGTCTATAACCATGCCAACATGTATTTGCTGACTGAATAAATGGGTGAATAAACACACATTTAATTGATTGAGTGATTGATTGGTTAAACTTGTTGAAAAATTCATGAACAATAAAATGGAGGATGAGAGGAGATTGGAGAAAGAAAAACAGAGGCCATTATACGTTACAGTGCCTTTTATCATTATCTTCTACTTTCCTGATTACATTTCAGAAACTATTATTTAGAAGCAAACAGTGATATATTTTGTGGTTTCCTGAGCACTGTGTTTTAATCTGAATGTCCTATCAGAAACAGTCACCTAATGAAATGAACCATTTGCTCCACATTTTGTTTACTTTTATTCTTTAGGGTACACTTTTGTTGACTGCTTCTGTGAACCACTTTTTTTTTTTTTTTTTTTTACCACATATCAGAAGAACTTCAAACCACTTGACTTCTTTGCCCTCTGATTCAGATTGAAGGGTGAATGGAAGGACAGTTTTGTACACAAATGAATGGATGATGTTTTAATTTTCTTTCCCTTGTTTCTGAGAAAGTCAGCTCTATAAATCCTGCTATCTAAGTAATGAGAATTTTGAGTTTAGATTACACTTAAGGATTCCACAAAGAGAATATTATATTACAGCTTCTTTCTCTAGTTTCTAAATGCTCGCACTGATGTTACCAGGCAGTGTAAAGATATCAATCATCAGAAAGCTTATTGACTGTTCAAAATAGTTCTATCAATATCTAATTTGCTGTCTGATCTAATGCATAGTCAGTCGGTACAATGCCAACATACTATTCTGCCTTTCAGAATATGCTATCTTTCCTTTCAGAGAATGAGAAAAGCTTTCACTTTATCCTTGGATCCTACACACATAGAGATCCTCATTATGTAACAAGAAGAAACATGTTAAAAAACAAACAGCTTCTCTGTTCTTGTTTCTCTCTTATCTTGTTTATCCATTAGCTTGTTTAGCTTTTAAAATAATAGTGTATCTTCACAAGCTTCACATTAATAGTCAGGCTACTTTAAAACATCCTGTAAGATTATTATTGAACTCATTAATAGCAAACACCTGAGGAAATCTTACCCATTTCCAACTACATATCTAACTCTCTTGGCCACTCTGACTTTTATCTTGAAATGGCTCCTCAGAAGGACAATTTGGGCAAAAGTTGAGAGTAGCACATATACACTTCCCAGGGTTCATATCTGATTCCAAATCCTTCTCTCATATAGTCTTCTGTTCATCCATGTGTATAGTCATGTTCTTGGCCAGGAAACCCTGGCCAAAGTATAGTCAGTGGAACCTCCATTTTAATGGAAATAGTCTTATTTTATCCATAAATAATCCATGGTAACTCAAGTACAACTCAGATGTTCATTGGTTCTAATTCACCAAATATATTTATCGATCATTGATACATGTTTCAAGGCCTGCACTAATGACTGTGGACAAAACATTAATCAACAAAGACCTGGTCTTATCTACATAGGGTTTAGGGTGTAACGAAAGAAAACCGCAGAAGTTCAAAGCCTAACAGTTAATCTGAACTTGCCACATCTCTTTTATCATATGCATCCTATTTTCTCCTACTGCTATGTATAATTTGGAAAGGTTTACTAATTTAAGAAGCCCCATTTTAGAGCATGTTACAATTTTTAAAACGATTAAATTCTGTTTTCTCAACCTACTTTTTCACTTTTCATTCTTTTCATTTCCCTAAAGTGAAAGAATAGTTACAAATACATACAAAGTCATGTCTTATCAGTCTTCCTGAAAAATATCTTATGGTGAACTGGCCTCTGAATTGAACAGAAATTGGTGGTAAGGGGCTTTGTTTCTTCCACTGCTAAAGAGAAACTGCAAATCTTTAAAATGTTCCTCAATTTCCAATGCTTACTTCAGTGATAGCAAAAGAATTTGCTCCTCAGCTGGCACTAGTTCATTTCAGAAACTTTATCAGAAAGAATATATATAACATAGGCAGGCATCCAGGATATCAGCAGAGAGGATTAAGGTACAAAAATGTAAATGTCAATTTAAATACTGACTAAAATAGCAAACTTTATGCTGAAATTCCAAAAAATATGTATGTCTAAGATCCTCAGGGGATGTTGGAGGGCAGTTATGTTTAATAAAAGCCTGACCTTTCTAAAGCAGGAAAGTAAGAAAACTTCGCAGACTGTCAGTCTGGAGGAAAGATTGTTGGTGAGAAGAACTGAGCTTTAGCAGCTTCCAGATTTAGGCCTCCAAGTAAAACGTTGGTCATTATCGCATGACAGTTGCTATGATGCATCACTTTATGCCACAAAAAATGTGAAACGAAGCAGAACAAAAAGCCTTAGATAGGAGCTGTATGAATTTGCTATTGAAGCATAACAAAGAACACCAAAACTCAGTATCTTAAAACAACAATCACTTATTTATTCTCACATGTTTGAGGGGCAGTTGTGTTTAGCTGATCTGGGCTGAGCTTGGATTGGGCAATTTTCCCCTTTGCTATGTTACATTCACCCTCTTCCAGGGACCAGAGGATTAGACGGGACACACCTTTCTCATAGTGATGTCAGAGTGCAAAAGGAAAACTCCAAGGTCTCTTGAGGCCTGGTCTGACTCTGCATCCTCTCACTTCTGCTTCATCATCTTAGCTAAAGCAAATCACATGATGAAATCCAAAGGCAAAGATTCGTAAAATATACTCAGCTTCTTGTGGGAAAGGAATTACCTAAATAGAAGGAGGGGTGAAAACGTGTCAATTTGTGCAATATTCCCAGGCACCAACATGAATTCATGTGTTCTGTCTCCTTTGCAAAGGCCTTCAAACTGTCATGAACTGAATTTCTAGTCAAACCGCGTAAAGATGTTACTAGTTTTCTATTGGTGCTGTGAAAAACGGTGACAAATTTAGGGGCTTAAAACCACACACATTTATTGTTTTACAGTTCTGTAGGTCAGAATACAAACCAATATCCCACAAGGCTAAAATCAAGGTGCAGGCAGGTCTGTGTTGTATCTGCAGGCTCCAGGGTGGAGTTGGCTGTCTTGCCTTTTCCAACTTCTAAAAGCTGATTGCAAACCTTGGCTCCGGTCCCGTTCTCCATTTTCAAAGCCAGCAAACTCAAGCTGAGTCTTTTTCATATTGCCACCTTTCTGGTTATCACCTACCTCCCTCTTTCTCTCTTAATGGCCCTTGTGATAACGTTGGTATTGCCTGAATAATCCAGGATCACCTCCCAGTATTAAGGTCAACTGATGAACATCCTTGATTTCACTTGCAAACTTATTCCTCTTTTCCCTTGTAAACTAACATATACACTGTTTCTGATAAATAGAATGTGAAAATTTGGGGAGGGTGGGAGACATTAATCTGCTAACTATAGGAATCATATTATATTATATTCCTAATAGCTTCTAAGAAACAAGAGATTATATGTTGATGGTTTGGATATTTGTCCCCTCCAAATCTCATGTTGAAATGTGATACCCAATGTTGGAGGTGGGGTGTGGTGGAAGGTGATTGGATCATGGAGGTGGATCCCTCATGAATGAATTAGAACCATTCTCCTTTTTTTTTTTTTCATTATTATACTTTAAGTTCTAGGGTACATGTGCATAACGTGCAGGTTTGTTACATATGTATACTTGTGCCATGTGATGTGCTGCACCCATCAACTCGTCAGCACCCATCAACTCGTCATTTACATCAGGTATAACTCCCAATGCAATCCTCCCCGCTCCCCCATCCCCATGATAGGCCCCAGTGTGTGATGTTCCCCTTCCCGAGTCCAAGTGATCTCATTGTTCAGTTCCCACCTATGAGTGAGAACATGCAGTGTTTGGTTTTCTGTTCTTGGGATAGTTTGCTGAGAATGATGGTTTCCAGCTTCATCCATGTCCCTACAAAGGACACAAACTCATCCTTTTTTATGGGTGCATATTATTCCATGGTGTATATGTGCCACATTTTCTTAATCCAGTCTGTCACTGATGGACATTTGGGCTGATTCCAAGTCTTTGCTATTGTGAATAGTGCTGCAATAAACATATGTGTGCATGTGTCTTTATAGCAGCATGATTTATAATCCTTTGGGTATATACCCAATAATGGGATGGCTGGGTCATATGGTACTTCTAGTTCTAGATCCTTGAGGAATTGCCATACTGTTTTCCACAATGGTTGAACTAGTTTACAATCCCACCAACAGTGTAAAAGTGTTCCTATTTCTCCACATCTTCTCCAGCACCTGTTGTTTCCTGACTTTTTAATGATCGCCATTCTAACTGGTGTGAGATGGTATCTCATTGTGGTTTTGATTTGCATTTCTCTGATGGCCAGTGATGATGAGCATTTTTTCATGTGTCTGTTGGCTGCATAAATGTCTTCTTTTGAGAAGTGTCTGTTCATATCCTTTGCCCACTTTTTGATGGGGTTGTTTGTTTTTTTCTTGTAAATTTGTTTGAGTTCTTTGTAGGTTCTGGATATTAGCCCTTTGTCAGATGAGTAGATTGCAAAAATTTTCTCCCATTCTGTAGGTTGCCTGTTCACTCTGATGGTAGTTTCTTTTGCTGTGCAGAAGCTCTTTAGTTTAATGAGATCCCATTTGTCAATTGTGGCTTTTGCTGCCATTGCTTTTGGTGTTTTAGACATGAAGTCCTTGCCCATGCCTATGTCCTGAATGGTACTACCTAGGTTTTCTTCTAGGGTTTTTATGGTATTAGGTCTAACATTTAAGTCTCTAATCCATCTTGAATTAATTTTCATATAAGGAGTAAGGAAAGGATACAGTTTCAGCTTTCTACTTATGGCTAGCCAATTTTCCCAGCACCATTTATTAAATAGGGAATCCTTTCCACATTTCTTGTTTTTCTCAGGTTTGTCAAAGATCAGATGGCTGTAGATGTGTGGTATTATTTCTGAGGGCTCTGTTCTGTTCCATTGGTCTATAGCTCTGTTTTGGTACCAGTACCATGCTGTTTTGATTACTGTAGCCTTGTAGTATAGTTTGAAGTCAGGTAGCATGATGCCTCCAGCTTTGTTCTTTTGACTTAGGATTGTCTTGGAAATGCGGGCTCTTTTTTGATTCCATAGGAACTTTAAAGCAGTTTTTTCCAATTCTGTGAAGAAACTCATTGGTAGCTTGATGGGGATGGCATTGAATCTATAAATTACCTTGGGTAGTATGGCCATTTTCATGATATTGATTTACCTATCCATGAACATGGTATGTTCTTCCATTTGTTTGTGTCCTCTTTTATTTCACTGAGCAGTGGTTTGTAGTTCTCCTTGAAGAGGTCCTTTACATCCCTTGTAAATTGGATTCCTAGGTATTTTATTCTCTTTGAAGCAATTGTGAATGGAAGTTCATTCATGATTTGGCTCTCTGTTTGTCTGTTACTGGTGTATAAGAATGCTTGTGTTTTCGCACGTTAATTTTGTATCCTGAGACTTTGCTGAAGTTTCTTATCAGCTTAAGGAGATTTTGGGCTGAGACAATGGGGTTTTCTAAATATACAATCATGTCATCTGCAAACAGGGACAATTTGACTTCTTCTTTTCCTAACTGAATACCCTTGATTTCTTCCTCTTGCCTGATTGCCCTAGCCAGAACTTCCAACACTTTGTTGAATAGGAGTGGTGAGAGAGGGCATTCCTGTCTTGTGCCAGTTTTCAAAGGGAATTTTTCCAGTTTTTGCCCATTCAGTATGATATTGGCTGTGGGTTTGTCATAAATAGCTCTTATTAATTTGAGATATGTTCCATCAATACCGAATTTATTGAGCGTTTTTAGCATGAAGGGCTGTTGAATTTTGTGAAAGGCCGTTTCTGCATCTATTGAGATAATCATGTGGTTTTTGTCTTTGGTTCTGTTTATATGCTGGATTACATTTATTGATTTGCGTATGTTGAACCAGCCTTGCATCCCAGGGATGAAGCCCACTTGATCATGATGGATAAGCTTTTTGATGTGCTGCTGGATTCGGTTTGCCAGTATTTTATTGAGGATTTTTGCATCGATGTTCATCAGGGAAATTGGTCTAAAATTCTCTTTTTTTGTTGTGTCTCTGCCAGGCTTTGGTATCAGGATGATGTTGGCCTCATAAAATGAGTTAGGAAGGATTCCCTCTTTTTCTATTGATTGGAATAGTTTCAGAAGGAATGGTACCAGCTCCTCCTTGTACCTCTGGTAGAATTCAGCTGTGAATCCATCTGGTCCTGGACTTCTTTTAGTTGGTAGGCTATTAATTATTGCCTCATTCTCAGAGCCTGCTATTGGTCTATTCAGGGATTCAGCTTCTTCCTGGTTTAGTCTTGGGAGAGTGTAAGTGTCCAGGAAATTATCCATTCCTTCTAGATTTTCTAGTTTATTTGTGTAGAGGTGTTTATAGCATTCTCTGATGGTAGTTTGTATTTCTGTGGGGTCGGTGGTGATATCCCCTTTATCATTTTTTATTGCGTCTATTTGATTCTTCTCTCTTTTCTTCTTTATTAGTCTTGCTAGCGGTCTATCAATTTTGTTGATCTTTTCAAAAAACCAACTCCTGTATTCATTGATTTTTGGAGGTTTTTTTTGTGTCTCTATCTCCTTCAGTTCTGCTCTGATCTTAGTTATTTCTTGCCTTCTGCTAGCTTTTGAATGTGTTTGCTCTTGCTTCTCTAGCTCTTTTAATTGTGTTGTTAAAGTATCCATTTTAGATCTTTCCTGCTTTCTCTTGTGGGCATTTAGTGCTACAAATTTCCCTCTACACACTGCTTTAAATGTGTCCCAGAGATTCTTGTATGTTGTATCTTTGTTCTCATTGGTTTCAAAGAACATCTTTATTTCTGCCTTCATTTTGTTATGTACCCAGTAGTCATTCAGGAGCAGGTTATTCCGTTTCCATGTAGTTGAGTGGTTTGGATTGAGTTTCTTAATCCTGAGTTCTAGTTTGATTGCACTGTGGTCTGAGAGATAATTTGTTATAATTTCTGTTTTTGTACATTTGCTGAGGTTGAGCTTTACTTCCAATTATGTGGTCAATTTGTAATAAGTGCAATGTGGTGCTGAGAAGAATGTATATTCTGTTGATTTGGGGTGGAGAGTTCTGTAGATGTCTATTAGGTCTGCTTGGTGCAGAGATGAGTTCAATTCCTGGATATCCTTGTTAATTTTCTGTCTCGTTGATCTGTCTAATGTTGACAGTGGGGTGTTGATGTCTCCCATTATTATTGTATGGGAGTCTAAGTCTCTTTGTAAGTCTCTAAGGACTTGCTTTATGAATCTGGGTGCTCCTGTATTGGGTGCATATATATTTAGGATAGTTAGCTCTTCCTGTTGAATTGATCCCTTTACCATTATGTAGTGGCCTTCTTTGTCTCTTTTGATCTTTGATGGTTTAAAGTTTGTTTTATCAGAGACTAGTATTGCAACCTCTGCTTTTTTTTGTTCTCCATTTGCTTGGTAGATCTTCCTCCATCCCTTTATTTTGAGCCTATGTATGTCTCTGCATGTGAGATGGGTCTCCTGAATACAGCAAACTGATGGGTCTTGACTGTTTATCCAGTTTGCCAGTCTGTGTCTTTTAATTGGACCATTTAGTCCATTTACATTTAAGGTTAATATTGTTATGTGTGAACTTGATTCTGCCATTATGATATTAACTGGTTATTTTGCTCATTAGTTGATGCAGTTTCTTCCTAGCCTTGATGGTCTTTACATTTTGGCATGTTTTTGCAATGGCTGGTACCAGTTGTTCCTTTCCATGTTTAGTGCTTCCTTCAGGGTCTCTTGTAAGGCAGGCCTGGTGGTGACAAAATCTCTAAGCATTTGCTTATCTGTAAAGGATTTTATTTCTCCTTCACTTATGAAACTTAGTTTGGCTGGATATGAAATTCTGGGTTGAAAAATCTTTTCTTTAAGATTGTTGAATATTGGCCCCCACTCTCTTCTGGCTTGTAGAGTTTCTGCCAAGAGATTTGCTGTTAGTCTGATGGGCTTCCCTTTGTGGGTAACCCGACCTTTCTTTCTGGCTGCCTTTAAGATTTTTTCCTCCATTTCAACTTTCGTGAATCTGGCAATTATGTGTCTTGGAGTTGCTCTTCTCGAGGAGTATCTTTGTGGTGTTCTCTGTATTTCCTGAATTTGAATGTTGGCCTGCCCTACTAGGTTGGGGAAGTTCTCCTGGATGATATCCTGAAGAGTGTTTTCCAACTTGGTTCCATTTTTCCCCCTCACTTTCAGGCACCCCAATCAGACGTAGATTTTGTCTTTTTACATAATCCCATACTTCTTGCAGGCTTTGTTCATTTCTTTTTCTTCTTTTTTCTTTAGATTTCTCTTCTTGCTTCATTTCATTCATTTGATCCTCAATTGCTGATACTCTTTCTTCCAGTTGATCGAGTCAGTTACTGAAGCTTGTGCATTTGTCACGTATTTCTCGTGTCATGGTTTCCATCTCTGTCAGTTTGTTTATGGCCTTCTCTGCATTAATTATTCTAGTTATCAATTCTTCCAGTCTTTTTTCAAGACTTTTAGTTTCTTTGCACTGGGTACATAATTCCTCCTTTGGCTCTGAGAAGTTTCATGGACTGAAGCCTTCTTCTCTCATCTCATCAACGTCATTCTCTGTTCAGCTTTGATCCATTGCTGGCAATGAGCTGTGTTCCTTCAGAGGGGGAAATGCGCTCTTATCTTTTGAATTTCCAGCTTTTCTGCCCTGCTTTTTCCCCATCTTTGTGGTTTTATCTGCCTCTGGTCTTTGATGATGGTGATGTACTGATGGGGTTTTGGTGTGGGTGTCCTTCCTGTTTGTTAGTTTTCCTTCTAACAGTCAGGATCCTCAGCTGCAGGTCTGTTGGAGATTGCTTTAGGTCCACTCCAGACCCTGTTTGCCTGGGTATCAGCAGCAGAGGCTGCAGAAGATAGAATATTGCTGAACAGCTAGTGTACCTGTCTGATTCTTGTTTTGGAAGCTTCCTCTCAGGGGTGTACTCCACCGTGTGAGGTGTGGGGTGTCGGTCTGCCCCTAGTGGGGGATGTCTCCCTGTTAGGCTACTCAGGGGTCAGGGACCCACTTGAGCAGGCAGTCTATCCGTTCTCAGATCTCAACCTCCATGTTGGGAGATTCACTGCTCTCTTCAAAGCTGTCAGACAGAGTCGTTTGCATCTGCAGAAGTTTCTGCTGCTTTGTTGTTGTTGTTGTTGTTGTTGTTGTTGTTTAGCTGTGTCCTGTATCTAGAGGTGGAGTCTACAGAGACAGGCAGGGCTCCTTGAGCTGCTGTGAGCTCCACCCAATTAGAGCTTCCCAGGGCTTTGTTTACCTACTTAAGCCTCAGCAATGGCGGGTGCCCCTCCCCTAGCCTTGCTGCTGTCTTGCTGTTAGATCGCAGACTGTTGTGCTAGTAATGAGGGAGGCTCTGTGGGCGTGGGACCCTCCCGGCCAGGTGTGGGATATAATCTCCTGGTGTGCCCATTTGCTAAGACCCTTGGTAAAGTGCAGTATTGGGGTGGGAGTTACCCAATTTTCCAGGTTTTGTGTGTCTCAGTTCCCCTGGCTAGGAAAAGGTATTCCCTTCCCCCTTGCACTTCCCAGGTGAGGCGATGCCTTGCCCTGTTTCAGCTCTCGCTGGTCGGGCTGCAGCAGCTGACCAGCACCGATTGTCCGGCACTCCCTAGTGAGATGAACCCAGTACCTCAGTTGAAAATGCAGAAATCACCTGTCTTCTGTGTTGCTAGTGCTGGGAGCTGGAGACTAGAGCTATTCCTATTTGGCCATCTTGCTCCACCCCCTCAGAACCATTCTCTTGTTGATAAGAGAGTTCTCCCTCAATTCATGCAAGATCTGGTTGTTTAAAAGAGTCTAGAAACTCCTTTTTATCCTCTCTTGCTTCTGCTGTCACCATCTAATGGGCTTGCTCCCAGTTCACTTTCCGCCGTGATTTTAAGCTTCCTGAGGCCCTCCCCAGAAGCCGAGCAGATATGGCTGCCATGCTTGCACAGCCTGCAGAATCATGAGCCAATTTTGCCTCCTTTTATAAATTGCCCAGTTTCAGGCATTCCTTTATGGAAATACAAAAATGGACTAACTCACATGTTCTTGGAGGATGGTGAAATGTGCTCCCCTTGTGGCCTATATTTTTTTAAATAGCATTTATTGTTATTCTGATTATATAAATAATTTGAGTTCTCAGTGAATATTTTTGTGAATAAAGAAAATGAGAAACAAACATTATCTTATCAACTTGGCAGCTACTTTTCATATTTTTGAGAATATACTTTCTACACAAAATATATATTTATATTTATGTATTTTAATTTAAATATCATACTAATATACAGTCAGTTAATTAACTTATGTGATTGACTGATAGAATTGTTCTTGATATGATTAGGGGAAGGAATTAAGAAGAAGCAAACATAGGGCCAAACTGGATGTAAAAGGTGGAAGTCTTTGAATAACCTGGAGAAAGCAGTGGTTGCCACTTATTGCACCCATGTTCCAAACTTTAAACTCTTGTCTTTCTTTGCTTCTTCAACTGTGTTCAGACAAAATTTCTAGGTGAATGTAGATGTGTGAGAAGTCAGGGTGGGACACACTGTTTAAGGACCCTCATAACAGCATAATCTAATAGGACCTTCACTATTCAGCCTTATTTCATATGCCAATAATGTTTTACAGTATTTAAGAAAAATATATTTTTAATTTTTCTTTTCTTTTGTAAGTTAGCAATCTGCTTCCTCCAAGGGGTATGAACCAACTTCAGAAATATAATGGAAGTTCTGTGATTTATTAGACCAATTGTATCATTAATGTAGTATGGAGAAAACAAGGTACATTTTTCTAGCAACCAGTTATTATCTCTGGGAGCTTGAGCCTACAATTCAAGGTAACAGAACACAAATTGAAATAATACATTCAGTTTTTTTGGTGAGGAAGCTAAACATGATAACTGAAATCTGGCATAAATCATAGCCCAGACACTAGAAAACACTGAATATAAGAGTGGAAATTCAGTAACTACATAGTAGCAAATCTCGATTTTGTTTTTTTTTTTCCTGAGACAGAGTCCCACTCTGTCACCCAGCATGGATGTGGCACAATCTCAGCTCACTGCAACCTCCGTCTCCCAGGTTCAAGTGATTCTCCTGCCTCAGCCTCCTGAGTAGCTGAGATTATAGGCGCCTGCTACCACGCTGGGCTATGTTTTTGTATCTTTAGTAGAGACAGGGTTTTGCCATGTTGGTCAGGCTGGTCTCGACTTCCTGACCTCAGATGAGCTGCCCACCTCAGCCTCCCAAAGTCCTGGGATTACATGAGTGAGCCAACAGAGCTGGCCAGCAAATCTCATTTTTGTATTTGCATGTATACTTTTCAGTTTGTTAAGTTTTTTTAGAAACAGTTCTTGCCTTTAAGAAATTCATAATCAAATGTGGGAGATTAACATATATGTAAATATAACATAATAGAGATATGAACAAGGCACTCTGAAAGAAGAGAAGAAGGTAGTTCATTGTCCTTGGAGGTGTTCAAATCCAAATGGTTCCATAAAACTGTTATTGTTAGGACAGTGGTTAAGAGTACAAATTTCCCAATTCTCAACACATACTCACTGCTTTCATAGTACTGCTTTTAAAACACAAAATGCAAACGAAGTGCATGCATGAATTAACATCAATCAGATATATACATGTGTCACCTAGATATGATGCTTTTGGGAGCAAGCTATGAAGAATAGCCTCAGGATTCCCACTGATTCTCTACGTGGCCTTGAGCAAGCCAGTTGTTCTCTCACATCCATTTTTCACATCCCTAAAATGAAGGAACAGAATCAGTGGCTTCTAAAATCCACCAATTGCTCCCACATTGCATGTTTCTATCATTTGCTATTTAGTGATCCAAGCTGGAATCTAACATATATTGAGAGATAGTCCTCCATAGCATTTCTGTGTACCTGATATCAGATTTTGTTCCAGACTATCTTTTTAAGTATGTTTATATAGCAAATAGCTTTTGAAGAGAGAAATAGTGTCACTCTCTGGGGGCAGAGGCAGATTTATTTCTGAACAGGATTATACAGACAATACTTCTGCTCTGGGGCAAAGTCGGGCAGTTTGCTGGCAGTCCTCTTTTAGAAGATCGAACAGTCCTAGATTCAGAGTTCCTCAGCTTTGACAAAAACTGTGTGCATGGGCAGAATTCATCTGGGCCCACATCTACTATCACCTCTATGGGGAGTAGGGGCAAGGCAACTGGAGGCAGTACTACCTGCTGTGCTATGAATAAAAACGTCCTTTCCTCTCACCAGGGGTCCTGTCACTTCTGCCAGCCTTTATAAAGTTGTGGCAGGCTAACTTGTCAGCTTGCAAGTAAGGCAAAAATCTCAGACCCTTTACAATCTTGGCAAACTATTACACATCACAGAAACCTATGAGAGGAGAGACAGGTTTTGCGTAGGGCTTGATATTGATCTTAATGTTTCAGAAACACTCGGGTCACTAAGTAATTTACATTCTCTGGGTTCAGGTAATAATTTTGTGTTAGCTGCCAAAATACACAAACCATAAATTCTCAGTGGTTTACACAAATGACAACTATTTTTTGCGCATTTAAATTTCAAAGTGAGTGTGCCTATAATCTGTGAGAGACTGGGTAAGCATTCCAGGACCCAGGCTGCTTTCATCTGGTATCTCCGCTATGTTCTAGGTCAGTGTAGTCCTCTGCATTGTGTGATGATATGAAAACACTCAGGGTCATGAGTGACAGCTTGCTATGGGTGATGCCTAGAATGGTGTATATCATTTCGTTTTATCTTTAGTTGGTCAACACTCAGATTCATGACCATACTTACCTGCAACGGAGGCTACAAAATGTGATCTGGCTATACATCAGAGAGAAACAAAAATGACATTGGTGACCAATAAGTCATCCTCTGCCAGAGCTAGGCAAAACCAATGTCCTCCCTCCCTCCCTTCCTTCCTTCCTCCCTTCCCTCCTTCCTCCCTTCCTTCCTTCTTTCCTTCCTTCCTTCTTTCCTTCCTTACTCTTTTCTTTCTTCCTTTCTTTCCTTTCTCTTTCTTTTCTTTTCTTTTCTTTTCTTT
>NC_045436.1:75681937-75784602 GCF_002776525.5 Piliocolobus tephrosceles | reverse complement strand
TCTTCCTTCCTTCCTTCCTTCCTTCCTTCCTTCCTTTCTTTCTTTCTTTCTTTCTTTCTTTCTTTCTTTCTTTCTTTCTTTCTTTCCTTCCTTCCTTCCTTCCTTCTTTCTTTCTTTTTCTTTCTTTCTCTCTTCCTTCCTTCCTTTCCTTCCATTTTTTGTCTTTCTTTTCTCCCTTCCCTTCCCTTCCTTTCCCTTCCCTTCCCTTCTTTTCTTTCCTCTTCTCTCTCTCTCTTTTTTCCCCCAAAAGTATCTTGCTCTGTCACCCAGACTGGAGTTCAGTGGCACTATCATGGCTCACTGAGGCCTAAACCTCCCAAGCTTAAGCAGTTCTCCCACCTCAGCCTCCAAAGTAGCTGAAACTACAGGTGTGTGCCACCATGCCTGGCTAATTTCTTAAATTATTTTTGTAAAGACGGGGTTTCCCTATGTTGCTCAGGCTGGTCTTGAACTCCTGGGCTCAAGTAATCCTCCCGCCTCAGCCTCTCAAAGTGCTGGGATTACAGTTGTGAGGCACAGAACCCAGCCCCAGCCCCTTTACTTCTGAAGTTCAGATCTATTGGCAAGTAATAGTTCCCTAATTGATTATTCATAGCCAAACTACTCAAACCATTTGCCTCCATTTGTAAAAATAATCATTATTATATCTTTAAATGTATCTCGATAATTGTTTTATATTTGCATAGCAAATAGATTTTTCCTTTATGGAAATTTTAAAATGTTATTCAAGTTTCTCTTCACCCACGTGAAGAAAACAATTTGATTTTGGTAAAACCAGAGGAGCTACAGCATGTGAGTCACAGCCTTGTCTTACCACCTGGCCCCATGGTGGTAGGAGGGTTGATTGCTGAGAGTTACCTAAATGTTATATAAGAAATATTCAGGTCCCGAAACCACCAGCTTCTCCAGGACTTAACAAGGGACCTGGTGTGCCTGTGGTCCTGAAGACTGTAATCTATTGAACTTTGAGATGCTGCTAGAGAAGAAGTGTGTTGTCTCACATCATGCAATGAAGGTATCTCTGTGTTCTGGGAAGCTTCTTATTGTGAAATATTTCAATAATTTAGATGAAAAACATTACTGGAAAGATATTCTGGGATGATTTTAGGATCCCTCAAACTTGAAAGCATGATTCCCCAGCTCCTTTGGTAGATCCCATTTATATTTGCTCGGAAACTTTAGAATCATTCTTACCTCCTTCCGCTGCCTTTTCTCTCCTGGTCTCAACAATTCTCATCTCAACAACCAGGTTTCATGCCCCATAATGTTAACCAACTGATTTCCCTCTAAAATGCAAATAGTGTATCATTCTCTTAATTTAAAGTGATTAATGCATTCAAAGGTAATGTTTAAATTTCTTAGCTCTGATGCACATGGGGGCTCACGCCTGTAATCCCAGCACTTTGGGAGGCTGAGGTAGGCAGATCACCTGAGGTCAAGAGTTTGAGACCAGCCTGGCCGACATGGTGAAACCATGTCTCTACTTAAAATACAAAAATTAGCTGAACGTGGTGGCGGGCACCTGTAATCTCAGCTAACTCAGGAGGCTGATGCAGGAGAACCCCTTGAACCTGGGAGGCAGAGGTTGCTGTGAGCCGAATCGTACCATGCATTCCAGCCTGCGCAACAGATCAAGATTCTGCCTAAAAAAAAAATAAAATAAGGTAAATTAAATGAATAAATAAATTTCTTAGCTAAATAGAAGAAGCCTCTTAGGATATGATTCCTGTTTATTGTTTTACCCCATCTCTTGCCACTCGGGCATTGCAAGCATTACCCACTCTAGCCATGATATAGTGTTTACAACTTGAAAACTATCATGCTGTTTCAAATGGCTATGCTTCTCTCCAGGCTGCTCTGTCTCCCTGAAAAGAGCACCCTGCCTTCTTCCATCTAATCATTCTCCATCATCTTTTAAATCTTAGTTTAAGCATCTTTTCTTCTAAGAAAAATTATATAATCTCAAGCCCATTTAAAATTTCTTTTTTGAATTTCTGTAAAACATTGTGAAAAAATAAATACAATACCACTTATCAGGTACTATTACTGTTGGTTTTTGTTTTTCCTTTCACAAAGCTCTAATATTGTGAAAAGACACCGTGTCTTATTCTACTTAAATTGGAGGTTCACATAATTCTTAAAGTAGAAGTAATCTCTCATCCAAAAATGTATTAATCAGTCATTGTTTGACATTCAAAACTTATTCCCCTTAGAATCAATTTTACATACTTCAAAGATGTTCTTTCCAAAAGGTACTTTCCTGAATAAATTAAAGACTTTAAGGAAGATATTCTAGGTGAAGCACATTTTTAAATAAAAACTATAGGTTTCTGGAGTTGAACAGTTAATTCTTTGAATGTGACATCGAACAGAGATTGAACCACAATAGAATCTATGGTTATTTTAGAATCACATTTGAGAGATTTCCGAATTATAGTTGGAAATTATAGTTGTACCATAGGTACAAATTAGAAGGGCATAACAGATTAAACTCATCAGTTTAAGACTGAATTAGGGTATATATTTATCATGACTTCCTAAGTGTTGGACAAAGATATTAAAGCACATACATTCCTAAGACATGAGTCATGTGGCTCTTAGTACTTAACCAAAGATTCGAGAACTATCCTGGTTCCAATGCTAAATTAAGAACTGCACTTTAAGGAGAGAGTGAGACTGAAAAAAATGATTTATATGGTATTAAATATTCAATGTAAATTTGCAAATTGGGAAGTTTTATTTTTACTCAAGTTATTATCTATACTTTTTTTGGATGGAGAAAAGAGATAAATCTCAGATCTGCTCATATTTGTTCATAGCTTCTGCTTAGATCTGACAGCTGGCCTCAGATATCCTAAGGATTTTTCAATGCTCTGGGACATGCAATCAAGCAGAGTTTAAAACTACTGCAGTTCAAGTGACTGAAAGAAGCCAGAGGAATTTCAGGAGGATACTGTGACAAGAAGCAGAGAAAGAGACATTGATTTATTGTTAGAACACATCACTACAGAGGTCTAGGAAGAGCAATTTTGGCAGAGGACAAGGGCTAACATCCAGTGAGCCTAGCACTAGGGTGATTCATGAATATCAAGCTGTGAAGACCATCAGATCTTCAGCCGCCAGATAGAATGCCCGAGAGATCCTAGGGGGCTGCAATTCTTATGTCCAATTCCTAGCCATGCAATATTGAGAAAAAGGAGGCTGAGCATGGTGGCTCAAGCCTGTAATCCCAATACTTTAGGAGGCTGAGCAGGGGACAGTGGTGGGGCATGGATCACTTGAGGCCAGAAGTTCAAGACCAGCCTGGCCAACAGGGTAAAACCCCATCTCTAGTAAAAATACAAAAATTAGCTGGACTTGGTGGCACATGCCAGTAATCCCAGCTACTCAGGGGGATGAGACAGGAGAATCTCTTGAACCCAGGAGGTGGAGGTTGCAGTGAGCCAAGATCGTACCACTGCACTCCACCCTGGGCAACAGAGTGAGACTCCATCTCAAAAAAAAAAAAAAAAAAAAAAAGAAAGAAAGAAAAAGAAACTACTACTAGTTTCTTTAAGGACAGGAATAACTACTTCTTGCGGATGCAGAACACAACTTGAAACCTTGGATTTTTGGTAGTTGATTTAGCACTAATTTATTGTACATATGAAGCTTAAAACAAAGAATATATTCCAAATAGCAGAGCAAAAACACAAATTACAATAATTATGATGATGGTGAATTTCCCAACAGGAACCATGGAAGTCAGGATGCAGTGGAATAATGTTAAAATACTAGAGAAAGTCAGTGCTATTAGATTGTTGCAGAAGTAATTGCAGTTTTTGCCTTTGAAAGTAATGGCAAAAACTGCAATTACTTTTGCACTTATCTAATGGCATTAACTTTGCATTTAAATTAATGGCAAAAACCACAATAACTTTTGCAACAACCTAATAACTTAAATTTTTTACTCAGTAAAAATAATTTTGGAAGATAAGGGTGAAGTAAAGGTGGTTTAAGAAAAATGAACACTGACCGTGTTTAGCATAAATAGGCCCTTACCATGGGAAATCCTAAAAGATATATGTCAAGAAAATGAAAAATAATCTGAAGAGGAATGTGAAATGAAAGAAGGAATGGCAAGGGAAAAAAGTAAACATTAGTATAAGTCTGAAGAAACATTAACTGAAAATAATAACAGTGATTTTTTTTCTTTTTAGTGACGTTAAAAAAATCCATATAATCAAAATGACAAAATGCACCAGCAGAAATCTAAGTGTGAGGTGATAATCCAAATTTAAACACTGCAGATTTGCTTTAAGTTCAAAAGAACAGTAAGCATATTATTCAAGCTCAGTCTTTATTATGATAGCTATGCACATAAATGTCTATGGTAATCACTAATAAAACCCCAAAGAGTGCATAACTTTCAAAATAATATGGACGTAAGCAGTATGGGGGGAAAATCAACAAAATGAAATGAATTAAAGAAGGCAGAAGAATAGAGAAGAAAATATAATAAATAAAATAGTAAAAAAATGCATGTATGTGACATCACAATGAATGTTCTGTTTAGTTGGCAGAATTTCAGCTATATGGATAAAACTATGTGCTGCTTACAATAAGCATACTTAACACTAAAATTGAGAGAAAAAGGATGAAAATAGAAATATCAACCATTACTAATAAAATCTTTTATCACTGTATTAAAACCAGACAAGTAGACTTTAAGGAAAAAATAATTGCTATTTTTTTAAGTTACCATCTAATGATAAACCTTCACCTCACCAAGATGGTCCTTTCATGAGTCAATTAATACTATACACATTTATACAAAGCTATTATACACATGGTATAGTTCTTAATACTGGACATATGACAATAAAAAAGCAAATGCAAAGCCCTACCCTCATAAGACTAACTTTGTAGAGTAAAACTTCTTACAGTCTACTGGGAAAACAAATTACAGTTCTAACCTGTATACAACTAATAAATACATTAAAATTTTTGACATAATTAAAGGAAACATTGATAAATCCATGCTCATGGTAGAAGACGTTAACACATCTCTTCCTCTAATTGTTATAACCAAATATACACAAAATCTGTAAGGAAGTATGGTTATAGAATACTTGAACAACACAAATTATATGCTTAATATAATGGCCTTACATAAAACACTGCACCCAGTAATCCATCTCAAGCACACATGAAATATTTATGTTAAATGACATGTAATAGAACATAGTTGTAGGACCAGTGTCAGCAAATTTCAAAGCATTGGCTTTATACAGAGTACATTAATTGACTAAAATATAATAAAAAGAGGCATTAATAATTTAAAAATACACAAAACTATAAAAAAACCTATGTATCTAATAGCTTGTGTGTTAATGGAGTCAACATAGCAGAAATTAGAGAACACTTGAAACAGAATGATAATGATTATTACATATCAAAACATGTGGCATGCAGCTAAAAGTCCTTAGAGGACTTAAGGGCTTTTATTAAAAACAAAGAAGCCTGCAAATTAAGGAATTAACCACTTAAGCCACTTAAGATATGAAAAAGGTGAAAAAAATAATATGTGAAAAAATAATAAAATGAGGAAATAATAAGTAATACAATTGTATGATGTATACCTGAAAATGAGCAATAAGCATAAGAAACTGTAAAAATTGAGTGTAACTTCCAAAATGAGAGAAAAACTATAAATTTAGAGAGCTATATTTTAAAAAAAGAAAATGAAAAAATATTGACATAGGAATATGAGATGTAATAATCACGACAAATACACTGTAAATATTTTAAAAATAAGAGACTATTGTAAGTAATTCTATGTAAATACAGTTTAAAATGTCAAAAATGTAGCTACATTTATAGAAAAATTAAATATAATAAAACTGCTTCAAGAAGAAACTGAAACAATAAATGGTATCATACACATAAATCAGCTTAAAATCTTTCCACAAAGAAAAAAGTCTTAACGCAGACTATTTTAAAGGTATTCAGGAATAGATCGTTCAAAATTTTAACTTATTCCAGAGGAAAAAAAGTCACACCATACTCAGAACATACCTCAAACATTTTAAGATAGTATTATAACCTTAATACTATAATCAAGCAAAAACTATCCATTAGAGAAAAAGCATGGATAAATTTTAGCAATGAATGTATATGCTAAAATGTTACATAAAGTATTAGCAAATTAAGTTTAGCTATATTTTTAAATGTATCAGGTATAAAAATAACATGATGAAATTGGGTTTATCCCAGTAATATAAGAATATTTGTCTTTGTAAAAGCTAGCATTATGCTTCACCATATTAACAAATTCAAGGGAAAAAACCACAGCAACTCTTTAAAAGATTCAAGTAAAATGCATTTTGAAAAATCAATATCTATTCTTGATAAAGCTCTTAATAAACCAAGAGTATGTCTAAATCATACAGAAGAATTTGCAATGACTCAATGGCTGAACTAATAAAGAGCACCAACAGGTTCTGATATTAATATTGTCTTGAATTTGTATTTCTATTGTAAAAAGATATGATTAATTTTAAATATAGTTTCAACTTACATGACTTCAGTAAATTTGCTATAAATAGATATGTAAAAGCCTGCTAATTTTAAATCTATATTCAGGAATTGTTTATGAAGAAATAGTAGAGCTATAATATGTGTTGATAGATTATGTTTAAAAGCAAACTGAACATCTCCCATTTTTCTTCATGCTTGTTAAGTCTTAACGTAGCACTTTATATATTTAAAATCCCTAACAACCATTTTTATTTGCTATTTATTGCAACATCACCTGCAGAGACACAAGAGAAGTGATGTAACTTGTCTAAGGTATCGCAGTATATTGGTGTTGGTGATCACCATACGTATCACTTAAAATGAACCCCTTTGTTGAGTCCCTTTTTTCCTACCAAATATGGTATGTTTATGGTAGTCTTAGATGATTTATTTCCTTAGTAGGTTAGTGTAAATTTATTGTTTAGAAAAGTCATTTTTCATTTCTATTTGAAGCCCAATTTATTTCATTTATTTATGAATGAGATATATATTATTATATTTAAGTTTAAATATATATAAAATATTTACCATATCCTATTAAATAGAAATATTTAAAGAGAAAAGAGAAAAGGAACTATGAAATTTAAAATGTACATAGTTTAAATACTGTGCTTAGCTAGGTAACCTAATGGCTTCAGATATTTGTAAACATATTGGTTACGTACTCATCTGTATTGCCCTACAAATTTATATCTGCATTTGTATATTTTATATTTACATGCCAAGCTAAGACACTTGGTACTGGTGTGTCCACTGAGATCAGTGCCAATTTCTATTTTTCCTATAATGCTGGAACAATACTAACACATAATGTTCTATATTTTTTCTCTGGGGAATGATTGTAGAAAGGATTACAGTAATTATCTACTGTGAGGAATTTAAGGTGTGTTTCAGCTGAAATCTTGCCATTCATTTAAAAATTTTGCCATTTTAATTGACAAACATCAATGTAATTGTTTATTAAAACAAGTAAACATCATTAAACCACAGGTAAAGACATTATAGAGCAAGCTAAGTGCAACTGTATAATGTATCCCTTAACTTTTTGGCCATAAGTAAAATATAACTGTTATAAGCACACATTGTTATACTGTGAAAAGTCAATACTTAATTAATTAATTGGTTATTATGTATCATTGATCAAGGGGCATATATATGTTTTAAGTGCTGTGTATTGCCAAAATGCTTTTTTAAACAAGTCATAATCCAGCTTCAAGTGCGAGAGTGGCTGTCCCACAATACTCACACCCTGAAAACATTTCTTGCATTTTTTTTTTTTAATTGTAGGTTATTTGACCAGTAAAAGTGTCTTCTAATGTTGTTTTAGTGCTATTCATTAAAAGACAGTCATTGTATGCCTACTGAGAGTAAGGCCTTGTTATGGCTCCTTCATACACACTAGTGAGGGAGACAGACAAGACTGTTCTCAACAGCTGGTCTTCCAATAGAAAGAGAAAGATCTCAGTCTAGTGGAACAACAGATAAGGAGATAAGACTTTTTCAAATGCCAAGAAGACAAACAACTAGGAAAATGTAATTGAAATAGAAGGATCTCATGGATAAATGGTTGGCAAAGTCCTCCCTGATGATATTTTAACTTTAGAACTAAAGTACAGAAAGAAAACAAAAAGATCCTTTTGAGGATCTGGGAATAAAAGATTTCCTGGACAGCTAGTGCAAAAGCCCCGAGAAAGATCAAATATTGTCATTTCTGAAAACCAAAATAACAGCATGTGGCTGGTGTGAAAAACAAGACTACAGTCAGTGGAGACAGGCAGGAGATACAGCTGTTTCACGTAGAAAAATAGTTTTCAACCCTGACTGTGTGTCAGGACAAAGCCCTGCAGCGTGACAGAATTTAGACATTCAGCAGAAGAGAGGAAACCTGAAAATCAGACAAAGATAAAATAACCAGTGAGGCTGGAGCAAAACCAAGGGAAATAATCAATGAAGCAAGGAAAAGAGAGGGTGAAGAAAAAAGAGGGAGTGGTTAGCTGTGCCAAACATTTGTGAGAAAAGAACAGAGAAAGGATGCCAAAGTGATTTTTAAAATGGAATCCAAGCTGAAAAGACGAACGCAAGGACCAAAGGGGAAACAGTGAAAAACGTGGAACCAACAGATTAGAGCTCCCAATATACTTTTAAAAAATATGATAAAATAAGTCCTGAGTAACTACTGGAAGGAAATAGAGATTTTAGAAGCATCACTGCGATTATGGATAATTCTTTTGAGAATGTTTACCCTAAAAGGGAGAAAGCATAACAGTTAGGAAGAATGAGGGCTCGCTGGATTTGTTGTTGTTGTTTTGGTCTGGGGTTTAATTTGTGTTTTAATGGAAGAAATTGCAACACATTAAAACACATAAGGGAGAGCTATTGTATTGGATACCCACCCCTCCTCAGATTCCCTTATCACCACTGTCTTCTGACCTCTCAACTATTGCTGTGGCTGACTATAATTTTTAAAATTTCTCATAGGGATTAGGTAGGGATTGTGTTCCATTTGTTTTTCTTTTTTGTCTTCTCTTGCTAATTTCACGCTAAGAATAATCCTCCCTGTGACCAAAAGGGTAGAAAGATTTCTTCTAAGTTTTTAGAGTTTATATCATTCACTGAGCACTTCAATCCAGCTGAAACTCAATTTGATATGATCTGATGTGGGATCTAAATGTCCTTGTTTAAAACAGAGTTAATAAAGTACTCTATTTTTATTAAAAATCCATCGATTAATGAGTTTCTTTTATTATGTTTAAAATTTTATGTGATTAAGTTTGTTTTAGGTTTTTCTCTCATTTAATACTGTTTATTTATCCTGTTCAGTCTTCAAACTGAACCTAATCGCAACATTTTCACACCTAATGGAAACTGTTCTAGATTGTTTTTATTTTTAAAATTTTCTCCCATTTTTAGAATTTTGTTCTTATTCAATATGAACTTAAAAATAATTTTGTCAAATTATAAAAGAAAATTTGCTTCACTGAATAAATCCATTCTAAACGAGTGTATTTCTTGATAATCTGCCTTTCTATGTAGAAACATGCTACCCACTTCATTATTTAATCTTTGTGTCTCTCGGAAAATGTATCTAATGTTCTACATGCTATCCCTGTTACCTTTAGGTTACTCCTTGCTCCATCTATTTTGAATAGTTAAAAGCTTAAAATTCAAATATACTTGAAAAATTAATATAAGAGGTTTTAGGTCAAAGCTGATGTTGCTCAGGATGACAACTGTTTTCAAACTGATAAAAGATATAAATTCATGCTCATGAGACAATAAACTGAAATAAAAATAGGAGATTCACTATTTTAGGTCCTAATAGCATTGCACATATTATATAATTATCTCCCCTTAAAAAACAAAAAGAAGGAAAAGAACATCAGAGCTGTTCCCAAATGACAAAGTCACGATGTGTTTTTCTAGTGTGGTTCTAATCAAAAGCAGCCTTCCTGAAGGAGGCAGTCTCTTCTGGAGCAAGCATGATTTTAAAGTTACATGTACACTGCTCCTTCATGATTTCATCTTTGTGAGTTGATGATGGTTTACTTTAATAAGTTTTGGCATCTGGAAGGAGTAAACAGTACACTTTGTATGAAGCAATGTCCCTTTAGAATTTTCTGTTCACTCATTTCACCATAGGTAAATTAACCATGACTGAGTTTTAGATGAGACAAAGGGGAAAAGATGTCATCCTGGTCCTGTCAGCATTTCTGAAAGGTTTAATCCTAACAGCTGAAGTGGAGATGATGAATTACATCATCATTTATGACCAATCAAGCAGAGGAAAGGGCCAACACAGAAAAGAATGCTTTAGCCTTTTTTATGTATCTTAAAAAAAAAAAGTCACATTACACTTATTTTGAAAAATGTCACTGGTTTCCTCTTGGGTTTATATCTCCAGGGACTACTTTGTTTCTGGTTGCTTTCTCAAATATATATTGAGAAGCTACCCTAGGGAAGAAAACACATGAGTACTCAAAACACAGAAATAAAATCACCTTTCTGCCTTCCTAATAATTCTGAAGTTTTCTAAAATTCAAGAGAAAGGCAATGCTTTAAAATTGCTCTTTTTCTTTTCTATTAAAAATAAGCCATCCACATAAAATTCAATTAGAAGGCCAACATTTTATTTTATTTATTTATTTTTTATTTTTATTTTACTTTTAAAAAATTTTTTATTTCCATAGGTTACTGGGGAATAGGTGGTGTTTGGTTACATGAGTAAGTTCTTAAGTAGTGATTTGTGAGATTCTGTTGCACCCATCACCTAAGCAGTATACACTGCACCCTATTTGTAGTCTTTTATCCCTTACCTCCTTCCCACCCTTTCCCCCTAAGTCCTCAAAGTCCATTGTGTCATTCTTGTGCCTTTGAATCCTAACAGCTTAACTGCCACTTATGAGTGAGAACACATAATGTCTGGTATTCCATTCCTGAGTTACTTTACTTAGAATAGTAGTCTCCAATCTCATTCAGTTCGTTGTGAATTCCATAATTCATTTCTTTTTATGGCTGAGTAATATTCCATCATATTCATATACCACAGTTTCTTTATCCACTTGTTGATTGATGGGCATTTGGGTTGGTTCCATGTTTTTGCAATTGTGAATTGTGCTGCTGTAAACATGCATGTGCAAGTATCTTTTTTGTATAATGACTTCCTTTTCTCTCAGTAGATACCCCGTGGTGGTATTGCTAGATCAAATGATAATTCTACTTTTAGTTCTTTGAGGAATCTCCACACTGTTTTCCATAGTGGTTGTACTAATTTACATTCCTACCAGCACTGTGGAAGTGTTCCCTGTTCACCGCATCCATGCCAACATCTACTATTTATTGATATTTTGATTATGGCCATTCTTGAAGTAGTAAGGTGGTATCCCATTGTCCTCATGATAATGAGCGAGTCTCCTGAGATCTGATGGTTTTAGAACAGTCTGGCATTTACACTGCTTGCACTCATTCTCTCTCCTGCAACCCTGTGAAGAGCTGCCTTCTACCAAAATTGAAAGTTTCCTGAAGCCTCCTCCGCCATGTGGAACTGTGAGTAAATATAAACTCTTTTGTTTATAAATTACCCAGTCTTGGGTATTTCTTCAGAGCAGCATGAGAACAGAGTAATACAGTAAATTGGTTCCACAGAGAATGAGGTTCAGCTATAAAAACACACAGAAATGTGGAATCGACTTTGGATCTGGGTAACAGGCAAAGGTTGGAACCATTTGGAAGGCTCAGAGGAAGACAGGAAAATGGGAAATTGGAACTTCCTAGAGACTTGGAGGGTTCAGAAGACAGGAAGATGGGAGAAACTTTTGGAACTTTCTAGAGACTTGTTGAAAGGCTTTGGCCAAAATGATGATACTGATACGGACAATGACATCCAGGAAGCTCATGTCTTGCATTCACATAACCTAGATGTGAGACACGGAATCAAAGGAAATAATTTTGAAACTTTAAGGTTTAATGACTGTGCTATTGGATTTTGGACTTGCGCTGGGTCTGTACCCCATTGCTTTGGCCAATTTCTCCCATTTGAAATGGTTGTATTTACCCAATGCCTGTACCCCCATTGTATCCAGGAAGTAATTAACTTGCTTTTGATTTTACAGACTCTTACCAGAAGTCTCAGATGAGACTTTGGACTTGGACTTTTGGATTAATGCTGGAGTGAATTAAGATTCTGGGGTGACTGTTGGAAAGGCAAGATTGTGCTTTAAAATGTGAGGACATGAGATATGAGTGGGCCTGGGGCAGAATGATATGGTTTGGCCATGTCCCCACCCAAATATTGCCTTGAATTGTAATCGCCATAATCCCCAGGAGTCAAGGGTGGGACCAGGTGGAGGTAATTGAATCATGGGAGCAGTTTCCCCATGCTGTTCTCCTGATAATGAGTGCCTTCTCACAAGATCTCATGGTTTTATAAGCGTCTGGCAATTCCCCTGCTTGCACTTGTTCTCTCTCCTGCCACCCTGCAGAGAGGTGCCTTCCACCAATATTGTAAGTTTCCTGACACCTCCCCAGCCGTTTGAAACTGTGAGTTAATTAAAGCTCTTTTCTTTATAAATTATACAGCCTTGGTTGTTTCTTCACAGCAGCATGAGAATGGACTAATACAATAGGTAAACAATATAATTCAGTTTACAATAAGTTTTACAGAACTTAGGACTTTGAGACAATAAAGAAAAGGAGAAAAAAGAAACAATGTTTAGGCAAAAAGTTTTGGTGTTTAAGAGTTAAAAATTAAAAGTTAACTTAGCCTATAGGTGACATGTTAACTAAAAACATTTTCCAACATATGAACTAATAATGTTCAAAATGTCACTACCAGGAAGAATGTTTAGGTATTAGTGGAAACATGAAAGGGACAGTATAGTATAGTACACAGAACAGAGACTCTGTAACATAAAGATCTTTTTTTAGTACAGACTCTAATACGTAATATACAATTCCTGTAAGTTTAAATTCAGTGAGCTGAGATGACTAATGAAAGTGGTAATTGGAGGTGGAGCCTTGGGAAGGTAATTGGATTTAAATTAGATCATGAAGGTAAAGCCCCCATGATGGGATTGGTGCCCTTATAAGGGAATAAAGGAACCAGAGCTTGCTCTGCTCCCTTCTGCCATGTTCAAACGCAGTGAGAAGATGGCTGTCTATAAACCAGGAAGCAGACCCTTACCAGACATGGACTCTACAAGAGTCTTGATCTTGGAGTTCTCAACCTCTAGAATTGTGAGAAGTAAGTGTTTATTATATAAGCCAGAGTCTACAGTATATTTCTTAAAGCAGCCTGAACTAAGATAATTAACAATTTGTCATATTTGCTTTCTTCAAGGGTAATAAAATAACAAATGGAGTTGAAGTCATGTGTGTTCTTGTTTCATATCTCTTCCCCCTCCTCCCTAGAGATAGCCGCTATTATAAATTGGATGGTTATACTTCTTGTTCATAATTTCATATCTTACTACATATATATCTATGAATTGTATATAGAATTATATGTGTATTGATTTTATGGCCTTTTTCCCTGAATTATTCTGCAAGTTACTTTCTCCATTAGGGATCTACATATAAAATAATTACATTTATTTATACTGGCCTACAGGATTCCATTATGTGAATCTGCCATATTCTATTGACCTATTATTCTATTAGTGTACGCCTAGGATTTCCATATTTTAACTATTTCAAACAATGCTGTCATGAACACCTTGGTGTCTCCTGGCACACATGTGTGAGGGCTGCTCTAGACAATATACCCATAAGTGGGAGATTGGAGTGAGTCACAGGAAGTGCACATCTTCAGCTTTATCAGAAATTGTGAAATTGCTCTTCAAATGGTTTTACTCATTTATATTCTTTCAAGCAGGATACGAGAGTTCTCATTGCATAACGTTATTAAATTTGGCATTTTTAGAGTTTAAAATAAATTTTGGTCATCATAAAATATTTTTTAATGGAAAGTCTCTTGGCCCTTTGGGTTAGAACTTTCTTTGTTACAGAGAATTATCCAGTGCATTGTAGGACATTTTGTATCCTTGCCCCATTGACATTAAATGTCAATAGACTACCACACCACAAAAAAAAAAAAAAAAAAAGGCAACTCCACTAATTTCAAATTTCCAGTGCTACTGCTCCTGGGGTTGACTGAATGTGGGTGAAACATTCCTCATTATCTTAGTTTTTATCATTCTAGCTTTTTGAGTTGAATAATTACCTCATTGATTTTCTGATTTCTAAAGTCATGAGTTCCTCTAAGTAACACTTTACTTGCATCCCACAATTATTTATTAAAAAGTATTATAATTTTATATATAATAATCTTAAATATTTCTTGTAGTTTGCTTTCTAACCCACAAGTTATTTGAGAGTATTTTCCCTAAAATATGGGAGACTATAGTTGCTCTTTAATTCAACTGCATTCTAGTCAGAGAACCTATTGTGTATATCAATTTGGTATATTTTTGTGATTCATAGTGATGGTGGTGGTGGTGACTTGTATACTCACATTTAGTCAATGTTTGTGATTGGTTCATTTGCAATGTAACATTCACCAAACAAATAGAAAATAAACAACCTTCTTAAAACTTAGCTTCTGAAAAAGTGCATTGAATTAACATAAATATGTATTATGATTACTAATTTAAGAAATTTTTCCTTTAAACTCACAATTTATACATTGAGGCTGTAACATGGTGGTATTTGGAGGTGAGGCCTTGGGAAGGTAATAGGATTTGAATTAGGTCACGGGGGTAAACCCCCAGGAAGAGATTGGTGTCCTTACAAGGAAATGAAGGAACCAGAGCTTGCTCTGCTCCTTTCCACCATGTTATATATAATATACATATATATATAATAAATGTGCATGTATATGCATCTATAAATGTGCATATATATGCATCTATATTTAAATGTGCTTATATATTATATATTTTACATATATATAAAATTGGAGTTTATTTTTGTCAAATATTCTCACTGAAATTTATTATTTTGTAACGAATTATCATTTTCATTTCAAAACTATCATTTTATATTACCTTTCATATCTATTAAAGCTTTTGAATAAAATTGAATTCAATTTAACATTAACATTTATAAATTATCCTTCTTTAGGTCTGCATGGTCTTCGTATATTTTCTCCATCTACTGATTTCAATGTTATTGTTCATACTTTAATTCATTATATTTTGATTCCCAAAATTAACTTTATATTTAGCACTTATTTAGACGTTCCAACATACCAAACATTGCCTCTATTTCCTTGTGAGTTCAACTTCTTTCCTAGTGAAAGAAATGGGTTAGCATATGTTTTACTGAGTATCTATGATTAGCAACTTTTTTTTTTCAGTGGCCGTTTCATAATGATAATTCAGCTAGTAATAAAACTTCATGTTACAATTTCTTCTTTCTCGCTACTTAAAAATAAGATTCTATTATGTCTAATTTCTATTTTACCTGGTTTTATTATGACTGTTTGTATAATTATTGTTGCTTAGTTGGTAATTACTAATGCCCAGTTTAATTTAGGATTTCTTTCTTACTTTGATGCTTGGTGGCTATCTCACATGAAGTGTTTGTATGCATCTGTTTTGATTCATCAACATGAGGACTTATCTAATTCCTCAATTCTAAAAAATTCTCAACTTTTCAAACAGTGCTCTTGTCATTATTTTTTCCATGAATTCTTACAAAATATCTGATACATGTTTTTATCTTTTTATATATCTGTATTTCATTTTAAATTATTTCTTACATGCATCTATGGCAATATTTTACTCTTCAGGCTGATATTATCGACTCTATAACCCCTCTATTTTATTTTATTTTATTTTATTTTATTTTTTTATTTGATTATTCTCTGATTTTTAGATTATTTAAAAAATATGACCATTATTTTCATGCAACACTTTGATTTTTCTTTTTTTCTCTCCTTTGAATATTTTCAGCAGGCTTGTCAAAAATGTCCTTCAGATTTTCAATTTTCTGAGGCAAGCTTTTTGGTTAGTTAAAACAATACTTTCTCTTTGTGCCTAGTACCTTTGTGTATGCTTGATATTCCTATGATATACTCTTCATTGCTATTTGTTTAAAAAGTGTAATTTCCATGTTGTGAATTGTAGAACTGTTACTACAAGACTATGCTTTGTATTATTATTAAATATATATGAGTTTTTTTAAAAAATATTTTTACCTTTCTATGTTTCATTTAAAAAGTAGAAGACTCAGAATACCTAAAGTAGTATTCTGTATGTTTGAGGAAAGAGATTTTTATCCTATTTAGATTAAGGTCTCCAGGATAATTTGAGATGGGAGTGTTTTGACAAAATATTTGTGTACAATCTAATCCACCCATGGCTCATGATGTACTCTAAGCTCTCCTACAATGTTCTAGGAGTTATGAGCTTTCCTAGTTCTATTTCATGGCTGATGCAGGATTTCATGATGTCCAGTTTTATTCAGGTGTTTTTGTTGCTATTCTTCATAGACGTAAAGGATTGAGGATTAGATTCTCTTCTTTTAGCAAGTTGAAATTCTCCAGTTACCAGCTCTTGCTGCTTATATTTTGTGTACATATGCCTGTGACCCATTTAACCTTCAAATTTTACTTAATTTTTCATATTTTTTATTTATATAATTTTTAGGTTTCTATACCTTGGATTTGAGCTCAACTAGCCATAAAATGTTTGTTGTGTGGGTAATATATCGAACATTTAATGTGTTGGGGTCGGGGGAGTGGTTCTTTCATATTTCCGTAGTTCCTCATATAGACTGCACTTCAGTGTATGTCCTCAGTTGGGAGAATAGCCACATTGTACTCTTCCCAGAGGTGGAATGAAACCTCCCCTTAACATTTAGTTTGGATGTCTAGACTGAAGATGCCACAGACATCAAAGGGAGTAGGAAAGAGTTATGACTCATGTAGTGATTCTTGTGAAAGCAGGCAGGTTGCCAAGCAGATTCAAAAGTGACTAAAGAGATCAGGAACTAGCATGGAGTTTGCGGTAGTTAAGGAATGGGACTGAGTGAAGGTTCCTCTTAAGAGAACAAGGATTGCATGATTTGAACTCACCAGCTTTAAGATAGAGAGTACCTGAGCTTTTTTTTTAATAGCTTGCCCAGCTGTGGGGCAGAATGGGAGCAGGAATGGTAGGGCTTAGAAGCTGGCAGTAGTCAAGTATTAAAAATGAAATGAGACACTATTACTATTCTTTGCCTACATTTGTTTCTTTACATAGTCATTTTGTAAATGAAAGAGCATTTATAATCTGCCAAAGACTAGATAAAGACAAACTTGTTATAATGTCCATTGTTAATTATGATTAGAATTTCTATTTGTTCAAATTTCTGTTAAAAATCTTGATGTACCTTTTTGAAATTACTTTTATGCCATCGTTGTACCTCGGGATACGTAGCAATAAGTACAAAGGTTGAGGGAACATCTCATAGCCTTATCTAGTGTTGTGTCTATCTAGTTTAGTAAGTATGTTAACAGTGGCATACATAGTGCATTTGAACTTGGGTTATATCATTTCTTTCCCACCACCATCATCTAAAGGACAAAATTAATTTTCATAATAACCATGCAATAATCATTAATAATCATTATTTTCTGGACCCATTTTTTAGTTTTAAAATAAGCAACTGACAACTGAAAATGAAGAACATATTTTATTTTTTGAAAATATCCAAACCGAGTAACATATTTTATGTATGAGCTAAAATTTTCATCTATCAAATTTTAAATATGAATGAAAATTTCAAGCAGTTACTTCGAATAGTAGAATTGGAATAATGAAAATTCAGTTTTTATTCTTTATAATCACTGAGATAGTGTTGCTTATTTTGAATAGAATATTAAAACACAGTCATATGTGACATCTACTATC
The DNA here is from genome assembly GCF_002776525.5 of Piliocolobus tephrosceles. Lineage (NCBI taxonomy): Eukaryota > Metazoa > Chordata > Mammalia > Primates > Cercopithecidae > Piliocolobus > Piliocolobus tephrosceles. Next base: position 75,766,654 of record NC_045436.1, on the reverse strand, counting down.
ACAGGGATAAAGACCTAGACTATGACTGAAGTAATGTCAAAAAATTTCTAACCATTACAACTTTCTCTTGAAATGAACATGTATATCTGAGTCTGTGGGTTCCATGGACCAACATTAAAACTGAAAATTTTAAAAATTAATTTTGATGTAGAATACAATGTGTATTAGATGATAAGAAATAAACACTGTACTAATGTGGCTCATTTTAAGTATATAGGTTTAGATAGATAAATAGATATATGGGTGGATAAATAGTTAGATATCAATAGTAATTGCTGCAATTATTTAGAACTGAGAAGTTTAAAAAAGGGTTTTGATGGGGTGGAGGAATGTATTTTTTAACTGACATTGTTCCAAAATGCTGACGCATTATGTTCATAAAAAGCAGACCTATTTCATAAGTTTTAGAATTTTGTTTGAATTCCCTCCCAAAAATGCATTCTCTTACTGCATGTACCAAGGGTGAACCACACCTACCACCCTACCTTTAATTTGGTCTTGTTTGACTCTAGACATAACTTTGCTGTCTGAAAACTTGAAGATCCTTATTACATAATTAATATAATATATTTGATCTCATAACCCCATGATGAAAGAGGTTAGCTGATATATATACTAGCCATTACACTAACAAAAAATTCTCTGAATAATTATTTCAAGATGTTATAATGTTGTAGGTAACAACAGAGGGTGAAAATTAAAATAGATAGAATGTATTTTAATTGAAAATTATAGAGTAAATAGTAAATTATAATTTATTCCAAAACTCATAGGATTTAAAAGATTTTGTGGACAGCTAATTTTATTTCCCTTTGTACATCACACAAATGTCCTATTATTTTTACAACCACTTTTGATGAAATATCTTTACAGTTGTTTTAGGTGAATGTATCTAGTGTCAGTGTAGAAATATGGAAAAATCTATACCATGGAACCAGAAGTCATATGTGGTTGACCAAAGTTGACCAAATAAAATATATAATTGAATTATGTATAAATTGTGAATTAAGAGTCTGAGTTTTTGAACTATGTCATAGACTGATGAAGACTGAGTATAAAAGCTCAGATGTTTGAAGCAAAAATAAAGTAAGAATACATGTCACCTTAAAAATATCAATAGCTTCTAAATTGGCATTTCATATCTGTAACTGCTTACTTCCAATTGACATTTATAATTATTTTATTTTTAGTTAATGACCACTTTGGATTTATAAATATATTTCCAAATAAGCATGCAATTATACTTTTCTATTTATTTTCTATTGGCACATTATAAATATATCTGTTGTTAATAATTTGAAATAAAGTTTTCAGACCATATGAAAGACTTTTCAACGGACATAAGAGATATTTTCAAATTAATAGATTCCTATATCTCTTAACAACTTAAGTTTTCCTTTAATTTCCATATAGAGAGACAATTTTATCTTTAATGTACTTGTCTTTCGGTGATGTTATTCAAAGGGAGAATATATTTAAAAGAGAATATATAATCAAAAAATGTTGGGAGGTTCTAAATTAATGATTCAATAACCATGCTAGTTATAGGTCTGTTTAAACTTTATATTTTTTCACAATTTAGTCTTTGTAGTTACATGTTTCCAGGAATTTATCCATTTCTTTTATGTTACCCAATTTGTTAGCATATAATTCTTCATAATGGTGTCATATGATCCTTTTTATTTCTGTGGCATCAGTTGTGATGTATCCTCTTTTTTCTGATTTTATTTCTTCTCTCTTTTTCTCTTAGTCTAGCTGTGAGTTTGTCAGTTTTGTTTCCTTTCAAAGTATCAGCTCTTCTTTTTGATTTTTTTCCTGTTGTTTTATATTTTGTTTATTTCTGCTCTAATCTTTGTAAACTTTTTTCCTTCTTCTAGCTTTGGGCTCTTCTTCTTTTTCTAGGTCCTTGGGGCCTAATGTTCAGTTGTTTATTTGAGATCTTTATTCTTTTTTAATGTAGGTGTTTATCACAATAAACTTCCCGCTTAGTATCACATTGGTCATGGCAATGATTTCATGGATATGACATGAAAAGTAAAGTCAACGAAACAAAAATAAACAAGTGAGACTATATCAAACTAAAAGCTTCTGTAAAGCAAAGGAAATAATCAACAGAATGAAAAGGCAATGTACAGAATGAGAGAAAATATTTGCAAGCTATGTATCTAATAAGGGATTAATCTCCACAGTCTGAAGAACTCCTATGATATGGTTTGGCTGTGTCCCCACCCAAATCTCATCTTGAATTGTAGCTTTCATAATTCCCATGTGTGATGGGAGGGACCCAGTGGGAGGTATTTAGATCATGGGCATAGGTCTTTCCCATGATATTCTCATGATAGTAAATAAGTCTCACAAGATCTGATGGTTTTATAAATGGGAGTTCCCCTGCGCAAGTTCTCTTGCTTCTGCAATGCAGTAAGTAACTTTGCTCCTCATTTGCCTTCCGCCGTCATTGTGAGGACTCCACAGCCTTGTGGAACTGTGAGTCAATTAAACCTCTGTCCTGTGTAAATTACTCAGTCTTGAGTATGTCTTCATTAGCAGTGTGAGAACAGACTAATACATCCTACAACTCAACAGGATAATAAAAGCTGATAGCCTGATTTTTTAAATGGGCTAAGGACTTGAATAGACATTTCTCCAAAGACGACGTACAAATGGCAATTGGTATATTAAAAGATACTCAACATCACTAAACATTGGGTAAATTCAAATCAAAACCACAATGAGATATCACCTCATGTTGTACACTATTGGAGGAAATACAGAACGGTACTATTTTTAATTTTTTCTCAAAAATTAAAAATAGAAATGTCATATGATCCAGCAATTCTACATCTGGGTATTTATTTAAAGTAAAAACTGAAATCAGGATCTCAAAGAGATTATCATCACTCCTATATTCATTGCAGTGTTATTCAATATAGTCAAGATGTTGAAACAACCTAAATGTCTATTGACAGGTGAATGGATAAAGAAAATATAGTAGGTACACACAGTGTAAAATTATTCATCCCTACAATAGAAGGAAATTCTGCAACATGAAGCAACATTGATGAACCTTGAGGACATCATGCTAATTGAAACAAGTCAGTCACAGAAAGATAAATACTGCATCATTTTACTTATATGAGGTATCTAAAAATAGCTAAATGCATAGAATCAGAGTAAAATAGTGATAGGGGTTGAGGTGAGAGAAATGGGGCATTGCTAATCAATGTACATGAAGTTTTAGTTAAAGATGAGCGAGTTCCAGAGACCTGCTGTACTCCATTGTACATGTAATCAACAATACTGTATTATACCCCTAAAAACTGTTAAAAGAATAGAACCCATGTTGGGTTCTTACCACAATAAAAATAAGATATTTTTTAAATGAAAAAAAAAAATCCAGTAGCAAATTAATTCACATACATGTGTCCATATATAACATTTATAAAATCCAAAAACATCTGAAATCTTAACATGCATTTCTCCCTAGGGAGTTTAGATAAGAAATATGGACTTCTACTTGAACATTATACTTCATTTAACTTTCAGTTTAAAGAACTTTACCATTTTAAAGAAATGGTGAGAAATTACCATAAATAAAAAAATATTGCTGGGGCAAAAATCTCGAATTAGTGGTTGTCAGGGGCTATGGAGAAATTGTGTAACTGCTCATTGGGCACCGGTTTACCTTTGGAGTGATGAAAATATTTGGGAACTGCATAGAGGTGGCGATTGCACAAGACTGACTGTCCTAAATGCTTCTGAATTTTCCACTTTAAAATTATTAATTTTATAAAGTTACATGAATTTTAATTAAATTATAAATATTTTTATAAAAATTGAAAAATTCACAATGTATTACTAGCATTCTCCTTCATTATGAATTACTGTTATCATTTATTTTAGAAAATGATTTTCAACAACTACAGTTTAACAATTATTTTTCAACAATAACCCTTTAAAGTGTTTTTTATATTTTCCATATATTTCATATATGCAAGATTATTATTTAAGCACATTTTTCTATTTTCCTTCTAATTTATGTTACCAAATGGGAGCTTCTAAAATGTGTGCTAGGTGGACTTTATAAGCTGTATAATAACAGAATTTTAATAGCAGTGAAATTAACTCATGACAATTCTGTTTTGTCCTTTTAAGTTCACATATTATTCAAGAAATTAGGAACCATTTATTTCAAAAGAAAAATTCAAATCTTGATTATGTACCTTTCAGAATAAGTATAGCTTCCCAGATTAAGAAATTTGTCATATTGAAATTGGAATTGAGAAACTGAAGATTATTTCTATTTTGAAGCAATTTATTCACTTTACAAAAACATGTTCCTTTTAATGTATTAAATTAGTGATATTGTTGATTTATATACATGATTGTCACCTACTTACGAATAATACGAACATAAACTCATATCATGAATGGATAAGAGTTGATTTTTAGTAATTCACGAAATTCCTAATGTCAGATTTGTTTTGCAAAATTTAATTCAACTATAGCATTGCATAGGCATAGGTAGAGTATAAACAAAACATACCCATTTTTGTAGGTGAAATGAAATATGTTAAGTATTTTGGTATAGTATTTACCAAATCTTTACCTTTAACCTTCTAAAAATCAAATTATGGTTTGTAGCCTTTGATTTTTGACTATATGCCTTCAGAGAAACATCAGTCAGATTAATACACAATGACCAACTATCTTAGTTTAGGCTCCCTTATAAACAGAGCTAATGACAAGGACCTGGGTACAGTTGTTTTATTTGAAAGGTGATTGTAAAAATCAAGAGTGAGGCAACAAGAAGAGTAAAAAAGGGCAAGGAGGGAAGGAAAGCCAGTGTGAGAAGCCATAAGCAAGCTTCCTGGGGTGAATTTGCCAGTACTATCTGTGAATTGTTCACCGAAGGATGGAAGTCTGTTTTCATTGGCTTCTGCTTCCATTTGAGGGTTGCCCCTAAAGATGTAAATTATCCCACATTTCCAGGCTGTGCTTGTACCCAGGCTCAGTGGGCTTCCACAGCATGGGAGGAGACCCTGGATACAAAACACAAATCTTAGCAGCATGAACTTGAATGGAACACTGTCGGCAAATGGTGAGTCTAAGCTCCTCCAGAACACGGGTCCACAGAGCTGATAAAACCAGAGGCAACCCGAGATATTATACTGCAGGATTCCAGCACATCTTGCACTAGACACATCAACTCAGGAATGCAGTGGGAAAACATTTCTTCATTCCTTAATTTTTTATCTTAAGCAGCTGACTTGTACAGACACCATGTTAAGTGATTTTGACATATTTTCTCTCTCAGCTTTTTCTTATTTATGTTTTATGGTCACCAAGATATAACTTAATACACCATGGTAGTAATATAAAAATATTCTATAAAACTGTGGGGTATAAAAGAGATAATTAACTTTCCCAGATGCCTACAAATTTCTCAGGTGTAAGGGTCACTATTTATTGAACTTCCAAGGACATACATACATTTTCTCTTATTATTCAAAAATGATGTTACTAATGGAGATTGTTCTCTCAGTGACTGAAAAGATGGATGTGTGACTAATGGTCCTTTCCTTCCTCCATAAATGCATACACTGTCCTTCAGCTATGACTTACTGTGACTGGGGCTATTTACAACCATGTCTCTCCACTCACTGTCTTTCCAACACCTTTACTGAAATAGAAACACCCCATTTTGAGTTGCATTGTGTAGTGCTAAATTGATTTTGCATTAAAAATAAAAAATTCTTTAAAGAGAACACTCTTTAGCTTCCATTCTAATGCCTAGAGACATTAACCTGTACATACAAAGGAAAGGATAAAAAGGGGGTGTGAGGGGGAGGTGCTTTTCCATCAAATGCATAGAAAGCATCCAATATTTTAAAATTATAGATGTTTCATATATTACTTACATTATTGTTTATTTTGGTCTGTGTTTTCTCACTATTTATTGTGTTCTTAGATTTTTTAAAGGTTATTAGTAGAGAATTATGTTGCAAAAAACTGAAGGAAGTCTACCTCTTGGTTCAGTTCTCTCTGGCATGAATCCTCACAAGATTCATGCCATATCAATGTTTTTTATACGTCATCACTCGTCAAATCTTTTGGGGTTTTCTTTTATAATAAATTTCTGGTTTCCATCCTGTCTTTTCTGGTCTTATTACCACCACCTAACGAGATTTTCTTTCAATATTTATTATGTATATCCTATACGCTAGGCATTGTATTACATACAATACATTCCTAAATTATTGTACATATGTAGATGCCTCTTACTCCCTTATCTAGACTTTTTTGGCTTGAAGTAACATGAAATCATTTAGACTAGTTCCAAATCAATACAAGATAAATAGCTAAGATAGAGAAGTATCTCAGACTATCGAACAGTAAGCTATATCAAGCCATAAGAGGAACCAGAATAAGAACTAGAAATTCATCAGAAACTCAGGCAATTACTACTTTAAAATGATGAATGCATTAATGTGAATTCCTCACAGGCATATTTACCCATTCAGAGGCTTAGCAGTCCAGTATCTCAGAAGTCCTGTGACTTTTAGATTGGCACTTAGCTTAAAATGTACATTTTAGTTAGTACCTGGTCGAAAACTAAAATATGGCTTTAGGATCTTCCTCCACCTTCAGACAATGTATGTGGATTATAATAATGGTATTCTGAGTACAGAAACCTAGAAGTTGTCCAATTTGAGGAATTGACTCCAATCTTGGAAATTTTAGATTAAGTCAAAAGGAAAGGTAACATATTAGTCTAAGGCAAAAATATTCTTGGACAAGATAAGCCTCACAGTGCCTCTTTAAATCACACTTTCTCAATGTCAGCTCACACTTTGTATGGCTTGATACGTGCTAATGAACAAAAATTCAGTGAAAGGATTCATGAAATCCCACCCCAAGGTGTTGGAGATGTGAGGACCAATTATTCAAACTCTCATTGGCATGAAAGCCAAAATCTTCCCAGAGAATTCTCTGGTACCTAGATGTGGAGCCTTGACACTAGAAAAACATTCTTCCTCTGAGTAACCTTGGTGAACTCTCCTTGCTAAAAGAGAGAGGAGGCCACCTGAGGTTTCCGGCATCAATAGGTATGTGTCCTACTGGGCACAAAGACAGGAAGCGTGGTTAATGTGCTTACACTGGTATCACATCTAGGGTCATCCCATTGGAATGATCTTGGTCAAATAATAATGAGTCTGAGGACTTTCAAGGCATAGACATGCTCTCTCTCTCTCTCTCTCTCTCACTCTCTTTCTCTTTCATTCACACACACGTACACACATACATACAAATGTGAATTGCTGGATCATCTCCCTTCTTTAAGAAGATGCATACTTGTGATAATAACTTAAGAATTCTGGTAGGCATAAACTAACATCATTCTGGGAAGGGGTAGAAACTAGGAATAACATTGACATTATTTTGGCAAAAAAGCCTCTCTCTTTGAATCACTGCAGGCAAAGAGGAACTGAAGAGCTGCAGCCACCTGGGAATTGGAGCCAGTGGGCCATGTTTTCCCAGAGAGTGCAGGGTTCTTTTCAAAACTCTCAGTAGGTAGGTGCTGCTTGTAGAACCTAGAGGTTTTGTTTCTGTCCATGAATAGCTTTCTTACCCCAGGTTCTGATCGTCTGAGGGATCTCAGCGGAATAACTCACTGCGTGAACATTGTTCTTTGGAATGCCTGGGAAACCCAAGACTTCAATGTGCCAGTAGCACACTGAAGACAATTAGAAAATCCCATCCGTTCTCTGCACTAGAAAGGATAACCTGAAACAACTGTAATATTTTCTTACTTGAAATGTGAACTCCTGAAAAGAACACATTGACTATAGTTGTTTAAAGAATAACTGCATGTTTATATTTATTTGCTTGTGCCTGAAAATCACCAATTTATATAAAGTTCCTAGCCATTGAAATATTAGGTTGGTGCAAAAGTAATTGCGGTTTTTGTCATTAAAAGTAATGGCAAAAACCACATTTACTATAACTTGTCTTATGCTTAACACTAAACTATGGCACTAAAAAACCCTCTAAAATAATTTCTTAGGACAGTTTACAAGTGGATGTAGAATATTTGCATATTTTTTATTTCAAAAAGCAAGCCCTGTGTTAATTACCTTCTCTAAAGAGCATTTGAGCATCTTTCTAAGCAGAGTGATTCCTCACATAAATCAAATGGACAGGCTTCACCACTCTGCTCCTAGAAATGAGGCACTTTGATATCGATATCCTAAATGGTAGTGGTTAATTAACGAATAGAAATTCTGTCTTTTCAAAAGGTTACCTTCTCTCGATAGCTCCAAAGCTCCCTAGTGAGTTTTTCTTAGAATCTGTCCTCTTTTTCACTGCCTCTAGCTTCTCATGGGAACTCAGAGGTGCCTCTGAAGGTCAAACTCAGAACCCACTAGTTCCCTTCATTTGATTCACTCCTGCTCACTACAAAACCACCTCCCACTTGCTTCAGTTCCATCAAAAAAAAACTGCACTGAACTGTCAATGAAGAATTCAGGTTCATTAGAAGCTTCCACTACCTAGAGACTCAGAAACCCAACACCAATTTTGTTGTAGTTACTAGAATCTCTCCAACTCCTATCTGGCTCAGAAAAGAGATGGTCTACCAAGGTGAGAAGGAACTATTTCCTGACTCTATGCTAATGCTTGTGATATGTACAGGAGGCAGGGAAATGCTAGGCAAAAAAGTTGGGGTCCCTGACAAGGGTTCCACCCTCAAGCCTGGATCTGGGGCCCTAAATGAGAACGTCATATCCCTGTTTTCCTACCCAAATGTTGCCTTTTGGCCCAACACACCCCTATCCTGTGCCCATAAAAACCCCAAGCTTCACTGGCAGAGGAGCAGAACAGCATGGCAGAGAAGGAGAAAAGAAGCATCTGAATGTCGAGAGGAGAAGAGGCAGCTGGACATCAGAGTCTATGGTCAGAGAAGAGATAGGTTGGAGACGGTTGGCTATAATCTCCCTCAGACCAGGGGAAGGTTATCTTCCCACTCCATCCCCTTTCCAGCACCCCATCTTCCTAGAGCCCCTTCCATCACTCAATACAATCATCATTCGCAATCCTTCAAGTCCATGTGACAAGAACCCAAGTACCAAGAGGGCAGGGTATAAAAGGCTGTCACCCTGACCCTCTATGGAGCTGGTTAACACTGCAGAAGGCAAATGCTAACGGAGCATTGTTTGTAATACACGCCTTCTGAGGCTCCAGCGGTTTCAGGCAACCCCTAGACACTGCTGCGGGCCAGTACAGCATTTGTTCCTGCCAGTGCCCAAAGGCACTCACCCTAGCTCCTGTTTCCACTCACCTGCATGCTCCACCTCCTGCAAGGGGTTTGGGCATGGCAATTGAGTAAACAAGCCACACCCCTGTCGCAAGTCCCACGAGGGGTTCAAGGAAACTCTTCTGTCTCACTTGGTCATGGGTAGTCCACAGAAAATTGGCTGGGGTCCAATTGGTACAGTTGTTTAAATGTCCAGCTTTTTAAAATTGATGAACATTCAGGTAGTACCCCCATGTATATGCCTTGTGCAAGGAAAATAATAAAGTCTCAGAACTCTAAACTCACTACGCCAAACGAAAAGTTAAGCTTGGGAATGGAGTCATGCAAAAACAACCTTCCTTTTGTTCCTAAACAGATAGCTCCAAGGATAAAAGGCCACATATCTTCCCAGGGGTCCTCCCTCACAAATTGCTCATAAGGAAATTTCTTATTGGCTCCAAAATCTTTATCATAAACCAGAGTTCCGTTGAATCCCACCCTGATGACGCAAGTTAACAGCTTACTTTCACAGGTACAGGACAAAGAAAGGACTAAAAATCATCCCTCAACCTACCCCATGACAAATGTATATTTTATTTCTTCCTCTATTCTGTGTCAACTTTATCTTATATAAAATGCAGATTTAGCGAGTGCCAGGTAAATGCATAATTGACTCACTCCTTCCCTTCCTGCCACTCTTTCCTCTTTAAATATTGAAGTCATCAAAATCCTATGTGGACAAAGCACACGCCACAGATTCTACTGTAACTTGGGTTTCCCATGCACCTCCTCGACCTCGGTGAAACAAACCTCTGAAATGATTGAGATCTGCCTCAGTCACCTTTTGGTTTACAGGCTCAATGATTTCAGGGCTGATATGAATGCCTACTTGTTGCATGCTAGGTGCAAAAAGACAGGACCCTGTTGCTTTGTCTAACAATTGAGACTCCGTCAGGTCCACCTCACCTCTAAGCTGCCCATTGTTTCTGAAAAAAGAGGGGCACTGTTCTATTCAGCAATCAGGATTCAATCAGATCTACTCCAGTCAACCAAACTCATACCACATCACTGAATCCCAATAGGTAAGGGGGTAAGAGTGGATGAAAGAGAAAACACAAATTTCTGGAAGCAAATAGGTATTTAGGAAGGAAGGGCACCATCCCAAACATGCAGTACTAACTATCTAATACTGACAAATATTGGAACAAAGAGTGACAGCAAGACCTCTTACTTAGAGATTCTGAGCAACAGACCACAAATACAGACAAAATATCTTGTTACAAATGCTTTTAACTTTGGTTTGTAAATTTTTTCTGAATGTCTACCTCCAGTTATTACAACTAAAGTTCTACAGATAGCATGCTATTTCCACACTAAAAGAGCTCCTGCATTGCAAAAATCATTAATTTGTTTTATTTATTCTATCTGCTTGTCCAGATAGCTCATTATGTATCTATCTGAAGATTTTATAGATTAACATAGTTTTATGAATCTCTACATCTATTCTATAATAGTATGAACATAACCTTTAATTTTTTCCAAATGCAATAGCAATTTAATGGGCTTCCTATTGTGCGTAATCCCTTTGTTCTCATATAATGTGGAATGCACTTAAAATGCCTGTCTGCCCTTTCGTTGAATCCAGAGCTATTCATAACGTGATTTCTTCCTTCATCCTTCTGCTCTGCCCATTAAGGAGTAGTGTATACTTTGTGAAATTACTGAATATTCAAGGAAGAAAAGCAGAATTATTTCTGAAGCTCTGTGAGAGGAGTTTATGCCCTTTACATCAGTGGTTCTCAAATCTGAATGATACACAGAATTACTTGTGGAACCTTTTAAAATTTTCCATCACTTGGGCTCCATCTTGATAGATTCTGATTTAGTAAATTCAAGATTTTGTTTTTAACTGGGTTAATTATCATGCTCAGGACCATTGCTCTCCCAGATAATAAATTTTCAGCACTGTAATACACCACCCAGGGACCCAAGTTCCCCTTCAGAAACTGAGGACTTATTTCCACCAACTGCTGTGAATGCTGCTGGCAAAAAGGCCTAAGCTGCCACTCTTATAGCAATTGTTCAAGCTGAAAGGACTGTTTCACCCAAAGGCATGTCATATCATAAGCACAAAGGCCCAGCCCTTCCTCCCACTTGGAGACAAATGTGAAGGGTCATTTCAGCTTCAACTCCCCACTGAGATGGCTAAGGCCTGCAGTACCCCAGATCCTTCTGTTATGGAATCTTTGGGGTATTGACTTTTCTGGCCAGAAATCTCTGTGGCTGATGGTGCATTTGCCTGAGTTTTGCTTCGGCCTGCTGTGTCCATTCCACCCACTCAACCTGGCAGGCTGCACTTGGCTCACACTACTAGTCTGGGTCCCATGCCTCCTAAGGGGGATTATGTGGAGCATCAAGGGGTGTGTGAGCAAGCATGGGGTCCAGCCCTGTTCAGACAGACATGCTGGCTACTACAGTGGGGCAGGCAACTTCAGGTGCCAGCATGGGCACAGGCTCTCTGTGAGGCTATGGCTGAACCAGGAGCACCACAAGAACTTTCCATAGCTGGCATCAGGGAACACAGTGGCTCCCAGAAGCTTGGAGATGCCAGGAACTGCAAGGCCCCAAAGACGGAGTCACGGCCCTGGCTCAGGAAGCTCCCAGGTCTGGGGTCTCCAAAGGGTTGCAGTTCTTCTTTCCTTCTCTTTGCCTACAACATGGTGAGCAAGGAGCATGTCTCAGCCCTGTTTGTGTTACAGCTCTTTCAGTCTCACCATTCAGAGGTTCCTGAGTTCTTGTCCTACACCCAGGAAGAATGAGATGCACAGACAAGTAGAGGGTGAGCAAGAGGAAGAAGAGTTTTATGGAGCAATAGAACAGCTCAGAGGAAACCTGCAGCGGGTTGCTCCTTTCTGCAGCCAGGGTATCTCAAGAGTGTTCAGCTACTAGCAGAGAGGGTAGCTCCTCTCTGCTAGGCAAGTCATCCCAACAACTATTCAGCTATCAGCAGAGAGGATGGATAACTCCTCTCTTCAGCTGGTCATCCATCATCTCCTCATCATCTCTCCATTGTCTCTGCAGCTCTCAGCAGGGAGGAAGCTCTAGAGTGGGTGGCTCCTCTCTGCAGGACAAGTCATCCTGTCATGTGTTCAGCTCTGGCTGAGCCCAGGGCTTTTATGGGCCTCAGAGGCGAGGAAGTACATGCCAATTGATCCTTGGGCAGCCATGGGCAGGGTCAGAAAAGGCACCACAAGTTCCCACTCAAGTCTGTGGGACTGGCAGCCTGGCCCCCAGTCTTCAGGCCCTCCTGCCCTGAAGGTGGGGCCTCAATGGGGACCCATTTCCTCCAACCTAGGAGCCTGTCTGCCTCCTGCTGCCAGGCTGCTTGCACGAAGGGGCACCTGCGGGCCAGTACCAGGCTGTCCTCAGCACCCCATCAGCATCCCTCCCATGCTTGTTAGTGCCCAAATTCCAGAGGGGTTGAGGCAGCAGGGGGCTGGTGTGTCAGCACTGCCCTGAGCATGTGTATCCCTGGCCGGGCTGTGACAACACCCAGGCTCAGCTCCATGTTGCTCCAAGTTTGGAGCAGGTGTTGACAGCAGAGAAAAGCCAGGCAGTAGGAGCAGGCACTTCCAAGCCTGCAAGGTCTTGGTGTGTTGGTGGGTGGCGGGGGAGCTTTCCCAGCCCCTAAGAGTACAGAGAGATCCGAGTCCACAGCTCTGACTGGCGTGGCTGCAGCTGCACCCAATAGGGCAGGGCTGCTTCCTGCTCCCAGATCCCACTGACTCCTTGGAGCATGTAGCCTCAGCTGCGACCCCCTCACAGCCCGGGGCTGGGGCTTCAGGTCCTTGCTGGGCCTGAGCTGGCATCCGAGGCAGGAGCTACGTTGCTGTGAGCTTCCCCCATGACCCCAGCACTCAGGGACAGCCTGAGGCTCCCCTGTGCCTGGCTCACGGTCCTGCCCAGGGGGAACCTCTAGGAGCAGATTGTGGGCCATGGACCCTGGACTCGGCCATCTGGAGTGTTAGGCTCCATGGTCTCCTCAATGCCAGGCAGACCCTGGAGATACAGTGCTAGGTAGCCCTGTGCAGAACCTCCTTCCAAGGCACAGGAACCCAACATCCTCAGTGGGTTGGACACGGTGACTGCATTCCTAACTGGGTCCCTGAAGTGGACATTGCTCCCACTTCCTTCCCCAGGCCCCGTAAGTGCAGCCCCAGGCTCTGCCTCAGGGCCCCTCTCTGCTCTACCCCTCTGCTCCCCATCTGGTGAATGACATGGCCCAGCCCTATCCTGGTGGCCCCCAGGGCAGCAGTCTGCCAGAGGCTGCCTGCCTCCTCCCCATGGCATCCCCGCCGCAGCAGCATGATGGCAGCAGCCTCTCTGGACAGCCCACCACTGCCATCACTTCCAGGCATTGATGCTGAGAATAGTCCCTAATAAACCTCCTGCAGGCTGTTCTCCCTTTCATAATCAGCTTCCTGGGGCACCCAACCTGTGATACATACTATCATTAGAGTTTGAATGTCAAAAAAGGAGCCTTCCCTATCTTAAATAAACTTCTCTTCAATCAGAATGTAAACCAGTTGCAAGAAGGAAACAATCAAACAATTTATCCCCTGCCAACCTCCAAAGAAACCAAGCTGACTTCTCTGCTCCCTTTTGTCAGTCACTAACGCACAGCTTCCTGCCTACTGCTGTGCATTTCTTTCTACAATGAAATGCCCTCTCCTTTATTTCTCTTAGCCAAAACCACATTCCTCTTATTGCTATTCATGAGTACACTCTTCCTTGAAGAAGTGTTGCCACCTAACTTTTTCAGCATGAGTCTATGAATGTGCCTGTAATCTGTTATATAATCATGGATTTCCTTATATATTGACTTGTACTCTGTAGAGAATATGTGCCAAGAGAGAAGAAACCAAGCCTTCTGTTTTGTTTTACATTTGTTTTTGTTTTGCTTTGTTTTACATAGTATTGCCTGTTGAATGGCAATAAAGGTAAGACGATAAAGAATAATGATCAATGTTCTAACACAGGACATTGTTCTCTCTAGCCACTGATTTTTACCAGGCTTTCTGAAAGATAAAGTGATGTACCTATATATACAGTCAAACACTGTACTAAAAAGCAATCCTTCCTCCTAGTGTCATGACTTAACTGAAATGTTCAAAGTTTTGTTATCTTTATTATAAAATACCTGATGTTTTTTCTTTGAACTGGTTACTTTGACTTGTACATATGTTTGAACCAAAAAGAGTAATCTGTAGTGTTTTAAATTATTTTGTATGGTAAATTAATTTTGATTTCTGTAATGTGATAATGTAATTAGTATTTCTCTTAATGTCTGAATTATAGTTTTCTGTTGTGTTTTTACAGTAGTGTGCATTGTTGTTGAGTTGCATTGTATCTTGTTTGAAAGGATAAAGGAATGAAATTTTTGTTTTCTAAAAAAAAAGAAATGGCCGGCGCGGTGGCTCAAGCCTGTAATCGCAGCACTTTGGGAGGCCGAGACGGGCGGATCACGAGGTCAGGAGATCGAGACCATCCTGGCTAACATGGTGAAATCCCGTCTCTACTAAAAAGTACAAAAAAATAGCCGGGAGAGGTGGCAGGCGCCTGTAGTCCCAGCTACTCAGGAGGCTGAGGCAGGAGAATGGCGTAAACCCGGGAGGCGGAGCTTGCAGTGAGCTGAGGTCTGGCCACTGCACTCCAGCCTGGGCGACCCAGCGAGACTCCATCTCACAAAAAAAAAAAAAAAAAAAAAAAAAAAAGAAAAGAAAAGAAATAATCTGGAATTAGACTAAGAAGATTTGAATCTTGAGTCCTACTCATCATTGACTGGCTTTGGCACTTTGGAGAGTTAGTTACCCTCTCTCTCTGTGTTTCAGTTGCCCAACCTTGAAGCCATTAATATCTTTAGAGAAAGCATGTATCTATTAGGAAAAGTGCTGATAATCATTGCAAGAACATAAAATGGAGAGTCATAGAAGACATAAAATTCTTCCAAGAATTATACAAGAGAAAGGAAATGTTTACCAGGGACATCAAAAGCTAGAATTACATTGGTAAAGAAATGTCTTTTGGGAAAATGAATTCATATGCTATCTTAACCTGAAAATTCTTAATCTGTACTACAGTGTTCTAATTCTGTGATAATCCAGTAATCTTACTGATATTTGGCATGCTATAGGGAGAAGCATTCATGTTGAACTAATGTAAGTAGTTCTTCCAACTAACAAAATTTTCACTGTAAATTAAGACACAGATATTCGTGATATATATGTAGATGGACATCGATCTCTTATGAACTTGACAAATCTAAGAATCCCAGAATCTAATCAAGTTTAAGATACAGGCAAAGTGAGTTCTTAAGCCCAAAAAACTGAGAAACAGAGCTCAAATGGTGGTAAATCCCAAGTTTGGAGTCCGAGCACATGAGTTTCTCTACCCACCAAAAGACATTCCTCTGCTTTACAGTTACCAAACTTCGCTGTAAGGAATGTATCAGATTTGTCAAGTGACTTCCTGAAGCAATAGGAAGGTATTTCCTCAATGTCTAATCCTTTAGGGCAGGAAGTTTTGCAAAATGATTGCATATTTATAGCTTTTCTCCAGTCTCTAAATTGGTCTTAAAAAAAAAAAGAGTTGAAAATACATTTTTTAAAACTTCAATAATATTGTGTCTGACAGTGATGTGAGCAAAATCACTAATCCTGTTGCCAGTGAGCAACAAAGGAAGCTGGTTTGATCGATCAGAAAAAGCATCAGTGTTGACTACATCCCACTATCTGAAAAGCCGATCTGTAAAGTGTTATCTGTAAAAGAAGCAAAGGAGTGCTGAATGGGAGGAAAAAGAGGAGATGCAAAAACACCATTTAGTATGTCCATAGGTGACAAGTAACAAAAGACATGAAAAGTGAAAAAACATTTATCAATTTCTGAAATATTTGGAGAGTCTATTCTTGAACAATCTTTTTCAGTAAATGTTTTCATAATAAAATAAGTAAAGGCAAAATTAAATAAAAATCCACATCTGAAAATATAAACTGAGGAAAGAAAAAAAGAGACATCTGAACTGAGATTCAAAGAATGTAAATAAGGAAAATGTTTCAAATGGAAAAACTAAAAATTGAAGCAATTCTTGGTAAGACTAATGACAACTAAATCCCAAAGCCAAATGACTATTAAATGTGGGATAGAGAGGAGATAAAGCTATTTTAAAAGGCTGTTCAGTCACTCACCTTTGTCATTTAGACATCTTTGATAAGAGGAAATGTGACAAGCAATTACAAAGAAAACATTATGGTCTTGTTTATCTTGTGTAAGAAATTGATTCCTTTCTCTTGTTTCAAGTTGACAGAACTAGCCAGAGTTCCTTCTACCTCATGCCCCAGCAGATACAAGCTGGAAGAAAAATAACTTGATTCTTTGCTTGCTTTCCCATATAATACAACCCCAGGAACTATATCATTAGATTGGTAGGTATATGGATAGACAAATGTGTATATGTATATATGTTTATTTTGTAGAAAATACAAAAATATGGAAAGTAAAAAGAGAGAATAAAAAATTGTGATCTCTTTACCCAGAGGTTTTGGGGGTTTTTTTGTTTGTTTGTTTTTATAATAAACATTTTAATGAAATTTCTTCTACATTTACACAAACACATACCTTCAAACATATGTATGTATGTGTGTATACACATGTATGTGTGTATATACATTTTTTTCCATTTAATAGCTTTATATATCCTACTCCACCCCATCCCCTGTAATCTGTCCTCCAAGGAGTTTTAGGCAGTAGACATCCACCTACATTTGGCTCTTTAAAAAATAAAGAGTAATAGTTTCAGTTTATAATTATAGTCCTAAGGATATAAATTATCTTGGGCTCAGTGAGTTTATACACAATTTCCCAGCAAATTTTCATAAACAGTATTTCTTCATGAATAGAAATTATTAGTTCTAAATCCAAGATCAACAGTAAACATTTAAAATATTGATGTATGTATGAAACACATCACATGTGAATCTTATAGTTTTAATAAGTGCTATTTTAGTTAAAATTCATAAAGTTGGAAATATTAATGACTGATTCATCATTGAATTCTTGGATAATAATAATTTGTCATGTGAATTTCAGGGGTAGTTCTTTTTAAACTTTCTCATAGTTGAAAGAAAATATACATAAAATAAGAATATATGCAAACATAAAATATTTTCTATATTAACAGATTATTAATATATTTTTATTTAAAAATTGCTTTTATTAGACAATCATAGCGGGTCTGTGATATGCCACGCAACTCCTCACATTGAGGATTAAAGTACTCATTCTGCCAACTACTGTGAGAGTTGACAGCTAACAGTTCTCACCCCTGTTGGGGGACTGCCATTATTTGAAGAGAGTCGCTTTGAGCAAATTTATGCTCCCTTCCCAGGGATGGCTTGGATCCAGTGACTAGCAGCACAGGGATGTAAAGGCTTGTTTCCTTGCACCAACTTATGATACCTTTGCTGTGGTAGTCCAGTTCCAGAGTTTCTTGCTGGCATGGATCTCTCATGCCTTTGTTGTGGCTACACTAGGGTTCAACTTCTCCCTCTGCCCAGTTCAGCTTCCTACACTTCCCCAACAGGTGCTAATCCTAAAAGAACTCCTCAATAAGCTTCTGCATGCTGGTGCCCAATTCAGAGTCTGCTTCCTAGGTAACATGACCCAGAACCACAATTATCAAACAGATGAAATGACTCTAAAGTGGCCACTATATATTGGGAGGAAAGTTTTGTGGTCTGATTACAAAGCTAGGAAGTGGTATCTTGTTGCTTAGGATTTATCTCCCATATCCTGTATAGCCCTTTACTTTAAAGAGCAGCATTGGTTTTCAGAGTAGCACAGATTTTATGATCACTGATGGATTATCCTCTCATTCCTATTTGATTAAATTATAGAGCAAATATGCTGTAAAAATGACACTTTAAAATAATCCTTTCTCAAAACCAGTATTATAAAGAAGGATTTGAAAGTTTGTATGATCTCCTTTTAACACAGAGGAAAGAGGCAAAATGCAGGACTATTTTTAGCCTATTATGACTATACAAATAACCCTCACATTACTTACTACAGATGTCTACTTTTAAAAGCAGCTATTACAAGGAGAAATCAATGCTACTACCCAACCTAATATTTTATTTTCTCCTCCCCACGTTTTCTTCTTTAGTAAGAACATTTATATTTCAATTAAGCATCAATTCTTATAGGTATAGTGTAGAGCTTTACACCTACATTAGGATGTCATAGTTGGAAAAAGTGGCAGAAGAGAAACTTTCTGCCTATAGGTGTGAAGAGTATAGAAGGTCAATAAGAAATCATTTCTTAGTCTTCCAAATTATTTTCATATCACATTGTTTATTTGCAACGCATGTTAAGCACTGAACAACATACTACTTGATTTTACAACATTTATTGAATGTGTATTATATACAAGGCACAATTTTATGTGGTATATGGAATGTAATGGAGTTGATATTCCAATGTGGGGGCATAAAACACATGCTTTATCAGCAAGATTGTGAAATAACTAGGGGACTGTCTAAGGAGATTCAGTGAAAACAGAGAATGTCATGTCACTAATGCTCCATGAGGACAATGCCATTTAACAGAAGATGAGAGGAATAGATTACACAGGGAGTGGAGAGAGTGGTCATTTCAAACCAGCATTGTAAGTGAAAGGGCATGAAAGTAGGAAGGAATGAAAGAGATCTGCAAGGAAAGCAGAAACAGCTATTGTTATATTTCTACCATCTTTTTGGAAGTTTTGATTAATCAATGTAATAAGCTACTCTTTTTCTTAACATCACTTTAAACCCAACCTAAAGAGAAAACAGATGATAATATTAGAGCTAGCATAATTAACTCCACCAGTAGCAGTGTCTTCAAATGCAAGATATGAAATCACCCCATTAAATATTTCTGGGGAAAGAAAAAGTGAAATTTAAAAAACTGAGCCAGAAATACTTTTCTGGGAGTTGTAAGACATTGACAAGAAAGAATTTCTATCTATATCAAAAGGACTTAAACCTGAAAATGCTAATGTAATATCTACTAAGATCTGCTCCTAGTGCTTTTGTTGGGTACTTAATAGTTAATATTTCATATGGTTTTTAATTAAAATAGGCAATATTTTATTCCAGTGGCGAGTTAAAACAAAATTAGAGTTTCTTTAAGCTCTTACATGACAAAGAAGACCTCTAAGGAAACAATTTTACGTATTTTTAACTCTTGAAAAATATTTTGGAATCATTTCATTAGTCATACTGATAATAAATTATATAAAGTAGACTAATGCTATTTCCTCATTTAAATATGAAAATAGCTGCAGTAAACTAAAGTGGCACTATTTATAATATAATTTTAAGGCCTAGCTTAGTGGTCTATAGACAGAATAAGTGAATTATAATTTTAGATTGGAAGAAAGATCTTAAGCAACCTGCTGTAATACATTCTGGCATAATACTAATACTGAAATAATAGTAAATTTGAAGGAAGCAAAAGATGTTGCAAATCCTCCCATCCACCACAGAGCAGTGGCTATGGCTGGTTGGATATAGCTTATCATCCATACATCAGCTAACCTTGTCCCTTTTAATCCTCAGTGAACAGTGTGAGAATATTTCTGTTTAAACAGGCCTCAAAGGAAGCTGAAGGAAGTTACAGCTACAGTCTGTAAGAAAGGTTATAAAATATGAAGAATGTCTGTCTCCATGTGTGCTACAGAAAATCTGACTTGGGGCTTTTTGAGGTGTGTCACAAAGTGTAAAGGAGTCTAGTCATGGCCTGTGTGGATAATGAGAGAACAAGATCAGATCTCCTACAATATAGAAAGTGATTCTTCTATCCTCTACACACCTGAGGAAGGACCCTTCAGCTCCTGTCACCCACTGCCTGCCCACAGCACAAACCCACACTATATCATATGGATTCACAAATATGTAATGAACACCCAAGAGATGACAGGTACCATTTTGGGTCCTCAGTGTTCACTCGAAACAGAGAGGAGAGCGATCCCCTAGCTGGTTCATGGTCTAGTAGACAAGATAGGATTTAAGCAAGTGAACTGATAGACAAATACCTAATATAAAATACTTGTAAGTGCTCTTAAGGAAAAAAGGAGACAAATGGCATTTAAACTGAGGCTTGATGGATAAGGAGCCAATAATTGACGGTGGCTGAAGATCTTTAAGCTCAGAGGTAGCAGCTGCTGTGGATGCCTTGAGGCAGGAGGAGCTTGAGAGTTGAGACTATGAAAGGACATTGGATGGGGATCATAGAATGTGAGAGAGAGACTTGGAGGCCAGCAGAGCCACATCATGCAGCACACCCAGCCAAATACAAGACTTATTCTACTGCTATGGGAAGCCACGTGTCATGCTCTGAATATTTGTGTCCTCCCAAAATTCACATATTGAAATCCGAAGCCCCCAAGTGATATTTGAATATGGGGCTTTTGGGGGTGATTAGGTCATGAGGGCATAGCTCTCATGAATGAGATTAGTGCCCTTATAAAAGAGACCCCACAGATATCCCTTATCCATTCAGTCATTTGAGGTTACAGTGAGTAGATGATTGTCTATGAGGAAATAAGCCCTCAGCAGACTGTGAATCTGCCTTGATCTTAAACTTCTCAGCTTTCAGACTGTGAGAAATATATATATTTCTGTTGTTTATAAACTACCTAGTTTATGGTATTTTGTTATAGCAGCCCAAGCAAACTAAGACACAATTCTAGGATTTTAAGGAAAGCGGCTGCCCAATCTTCTTATATTTTAAAATATTATTCCTACTTCAACAACAACAACAACAAAACACAAATTTTAAAATGGCAAGGACTTGAATAAACATTTTTCCAAAGAAGGTATACAGATGACCAATAAGCACATGAAAAGATACTCATGGTCATTAATCATTAGGGCAATACAAATCAAAACCACAGTGAGATAGCACTTCACACCTATTGGGCTATCATCATAAAAACAAAACCAAAAAACAGCATTGGCTGGGATATGGAGGAACTGGAAACCTTGTGCACTGCTGATGGGAATGTAAAATATCTCAGCTACTGTGGAAAACTTTACGGCAGTTCCTCCAAAAATTAAGCATAGAATTACCACATGGTCAAGCAATTCCACTTATGGTTAGATAATCAAAAAAAAAAAAAAATGTAAAGGAGAACTCAAACACGTATTTGTACACAACGTTCATAGCAGCATTATGTACAACAGCTGAAAGGTAGAAATAACCCAAGTGTCCATCAACAGATAAATGATGAGCAAAAACAATGAGATGACGTGTGTGTGTGTGTGTGTGTGTGTGTGTGTGTATGATAAAATATTTTAGACCTAAAAAGTAAGAAAATTCTGAAATATTCCATTACATGGATGAATGTTGAAGACATACTGAATGTTGCATGATTCCACTTATATGAGGTACCTGGAGTAGTCAAATTCATAGAGATAACCCCTGATGGTTGCCAGGGGTTGAAGGAATGGGGAATGAAAGTCATTGTCTAATTATACAGAGTTTCAGTTGGGAGGATATAAAAGTTCTGGAGATCAATGATGGTGATGATTGCACAACAATGGAAATATACTTCATGCCATTGAACTGTACGCTTAAAAATGGTAAAAATGGTAAGTTTTATGTTTTTCACATTTTACTACAATAAAAATATATTATCTTTATCATAGCCACCTCCAGAATTTTTAGGAAATCAAGAATATTAATTGTATTATTCAAATCTTGTGTACCTCTATAGAATCTTTATTTTCAGACCTATTAGTTGCTATACTAATTACTATCTGCAAGTTTACTTAATATCTCTTTGTGATGTGTTAAATGTATATATTAATATTGAATTTTAAATATTTCTAGTTGTTTAATTTTTATTTCAACTTATTCTCAACTAATCAGGAGGTTTTGTTTCACAACCTCCTGAGGATCTTAAGCTGTGCTTACTTTAATTATTTACTTTCTTTTTCATTGCTCTGGGAATTTCTTCACATATGTATTGTGAGCTATAATTTTAAGTTAATTTTGTACCTCGCTTTTGAAATGTTCATATGTAAATTTGTTTTAAGTGGAAATTGGGGTTTTGTTTATTTTGAAATTTATTTTTCTTTTTCTTTTCCCTACCCCCAAGTCTGAATATTTTATGGTTCCTTCAGCTTAAGATTTTGGAGTCACTCAATTCCAAATAACATTTTATGCTGTTCATTTCAGACTTTCTAGCTCATACAAATCCTAGCCAGTTACATGGTAGCCCTGGCTCTCAGTATGTGCCTTTCTGCTCTCACGTTCTCTCCAGTCAAGGGCCTCTTCAAAGGCCACCACTCCAGGCAGTTATCCCAGTTCTTCTCACCTCTGGTGCACATTGAGGAGTCTTGCCTCAAATCTACTTTTGTGGACTAACCCTGGTTCCAGATCCCTAGCCATGTGGGCTCTCACAGGGGTTATCTGAGCCCCTTTGTTCTTCAGGAGTGAAATTCCAGAAAGCCATTGGGTTTTTCTGTTTCTGGGACTCTGCTTATCTCAATGTGTTTTTGTTTCTCTTCTGGCATATAAATATAAGATGTGTTGATGAAACAAGATAATTTCCCTGACCCCTTCATGGGATTCACAAAAGGACTGGTTTGTTTACTCAGCCAACAGCTCTCAACCCCTCACAGGACCAGGAACATGCAGGTGAGCAGTTGCAGGGGCCGGGACAAGTGCTTCTGGGTAGTGGCAGGAGTAGAACTCTGTGCAGCCCTGGGGCACCATCTACCCAGGGTACCCATGACCCCAGGAGCCCCAGAGGGCATGTGTGTTACAGTGTGTTCTTTTAGCTTTGCTGTCCAAGGATGGCTTAAGTGTTTCAGAACTCAGTGGAGGGTCAGGGTGACAGCATTTTTGCACCTGCCCTCTTGGTACCCAAGTTCTTGTCCAGCATCCAGGAAGAATCAGGTCACATGAATGGATTGAAGGGTGTTAAATGTGAAGGATTTTATTGAGCAGTGGAAGTGGTTCTCGGCAGGAAGGGGAGCTGGAAAGGAGATGGAGTGGAAGGAAGTCTTCCCCTGGAGTCTGACCATACTCAACTGAGCTCTTCTCTGAAGTTCCACCATCAAGCCATCCCTCTAAAGTCAAGCTGCCTCTGTCTGATGTCTGGCTGCTACTTCTCTTCTCTCCTTGCTACCACTCTGCCAGAGAGGCCTGGGGATTTTATGGGTACAGGATGGGAGTTGGGACAGACCAGGGTGGTTTTGGAAAATGCAATATTCAGGTGGTAAAACAGGAATGCCTGTTCTCACTTTGGGCTGTGGGTCCAAATCAGGCTTGAGGGTGTGACCCTCACTGGGGACAGTCCTCTTCTACCCAGTATTTCTCTACCTCCTGTCCACATCATTTTGTTGTTATTGTTTATTTAAAATTTATATTTAAAAAAATCCAACAGGTTCATATACAGAATGACCTGGGCATATACAAATGAAACCGTAATGTTAACAGTGCTTATCCCTAGGTACATCATTGTAGGGGTGAAGGAATAACTTCCCTTTCATGCTCAGAAGTTTCACTGAGAAAATCAACTCACAAAAGGCAGATTAATTAGAAAAAAGCCATAAAAATTCATTAATGTGCATGGGCTAGAATCACAGACGGTTGCGCAGTATCCCAAAGGGTACAGGTGCTGAAAGCGTGGATGACTTTAGGAGGGTAGTAAATGATTTTATGATAATTAAATACGCCTGAGGAACACACAATGGTTTGGGGCAAATTCTGCTGGGCCTGCAGAGTGGGCAATGCTTTGTGATAAAAGTCTGTCCCAGTTTCTTGACAAATTTCAGTCTTTCTTTCTGGAATATGAGTTCAGTTAATGAAAACTCAGGGAAGGGAGGAGAAGTGACTATTTTCTTCTTTGGTAGGTCCAGAGTTTAGGCAGATAAAGGAACTACAGCAAACGACTTAATGCTGTCTTTGGGAGAGGTGGGAAAGAAGAAAGAAAAACAATTATTATTCTTAGTGGGTCCCTCTGGTCTCTTTATGTAGAGAGAGAAAAAGTCTTTTCCAGCATCTGTTGATCTCTAAAGGCCTTTAATTCAAAATACTCGTTATACAAGGGAGCCATGTTTTGGGGTGAAGTTCCCTGTGCTCTTTCAGTATTCACACTGATTCCTATGTCTTCGAGAGACCAATCTTCCTCCACTTTCTGAGTCCTGGGGAAGTAAGTAGAAAAGCTGCAATGATATGCAGTTCCCAACTTTCACCATCCAGTCCAATAGGTGCTACAGACAACAAGACTTAAAAAACTAACTCCTCAGGTCGCTCACACTTGGACATCAGAGAGCAACAGGAACTACTTCTATGGCTGTTGCAGGAGTTTGCTTAGGTAAATAAATAAAGGAATTTACTTTGCATTTTGTTGCTTTCTTTCTCCCATTTTTGCCTTCTCATTCTTATCTTTTTTGTTTGTTTATTTGTTTTGCTTTAGTTTTCATGTCAAAAGTACTGGGGGACATTTAAATGGGCTAAACCATGAAGTACCCAGAAAAATGATTTAAGGAAGACCATAATAAGAAATAGCAAACTGTGATATTGTGAAATATATATTTGACCTTCTGGCATATAACTCCAAAAATTATTGGAATCTCTGAAATGATTAAAGAGTCTTTTGCAGGCTAATCAGTCCAAGGTATGATTAGAAGGTTGGGACTTTCAGCCCCACCCCCAAACTTCAGGGACGGGAGATTGATCATCGATGAACAATTTCCCGTCATTTAATAAATCATGCCTACATAATGAAGCCACTATAAAAACCCAAAAGGACTGAGTTCCAGGAGCTTCCAGATAGTTGACCATATGAAAGTTCCTGGAGAGCGGCCTCAAGGAGAGGGCATAGAAGCTCCATGCCTTTCCCCTATGCCTTGTCCCATGCATTTCTCCCATCTTGCTGTTTATTTATATCCTTTGTAATATGCTTTATAATAAATGTGTAAACCTAAGTAAAGTGCTTTCCTGAGTTCTGTGAACTGCTCTAGCAATTAACAGAACTCAAAGAGGGGTTTGTGGGAACCCCTGATGTATAGCCAGCTAGTCAGAAGTATCAGTGACAACCTACTACAATCATGCACCCCATCATTCATCTCCATCAATAACAGAGTGCATATGCGATGGTGGCCCCATCATGGTGCTGAAAAATGTCACCTTAGTGACCTAGTGCCTTCCTGATATTGTCATAGCACAACACATTATCTTTTTTGTGCTTAGATATGTTTCAATAAATACTTAGCATTGTGTTACAATTGCCTACAATATTCAGTAGAGAAACATGCTGTATAGATATGTAGCCTAGGAGCAATAATAGGCTATACCATATTGATACCAGTGGGCTAGGGGAGGTCCCCAAACGTGAGTGGGACCTCAATCCCAGCTGGTACCCAAGCTCTTGACATCATCGCAAGAAGGAATTAAAGGACAAGTTGGAAAATAGTGAAAGTACAGAGATTTATTGCAAAGTAAAAAGTACACACTCAAGAATAGGGAGTGTGGATATACTCAATAAAGTGTCACACAACAGGGTTAGGAGCTTTTTTATGAGTTTCTTTAATCAAAGGAATATTCATGAAGATTCCTGGACAAAAAGTGAAGATTTCTTGGAACTGTCATAGTGCTGATGGCTGTGTGATTCAGCATGTTAATGAGCATATAAAGAGGTCCTTCAAGGTCAAATCCAGCAAACGTTGGGTCCAGTGGATCTTAGTTAGCTTGGCCCACACTGTCTTTTTAGGGTCATATCAGCCCCTAGCTTCTGCAGATATTTCAACAGTTTATTTTTGCTAGTCATGTAAAACTGCTCCCTGGAATTTTCTGTTCTCCTGTGCCCACTCTGTATTATTCCTATCTCAGTATAGCTTAAATGTTTAGTAGGTTATATCACTTAAGTTTGTATGAAACACTCTATGGCGTTCATACAATGATGAAATCACCTAACAACACATTTCTCAGAATGTGTCCCAGTCATTAAGTGACACACAACTGTACTCGAGACTGGCATTTGAGGTAGGGACAGTCTTGTGAGTCTCAGCCCTTAACCTGTGGGATCTGACGCTATCTCCAGGTGTCAAAATTGAATTGAATTCCAGGACACCCAGCTAAAATCCACTGGAGAATTTCTTGAGCATGGAGGGATAAATCACACAATTTGGTGACCAGAAGTGAATAATTCTGTGTTGTGTTGTAAGTAGTGAGAAGAGAGAGAGAAAAAAATGTTTGTTGTTTTTTTCCCCCTATTTCTAACACAACCTAATAAATAATCTAACTTATTTCTAACAAAATAAGTTATTTAATTCCTAGATCCAGAATCCCAGTCTGGAGCTACAGACTGAACAGGGGGAGATCAGAGAGATAAAAAAGTCCCAACTTACATCAGAGAAGCCAGGATGGTGGGAGTTTCATGTTAGGGCCAAAGCCATTGAATTAGTTTTAGATAAAACATTATGTTTATTCAGAAGAGGTCAGCAGCAATACAAAGGCAGAGAAATTGTTAGATTCAAGAGCCATCTGGAGTGTAGAAACACTAGCATAGGGTAATGAATTGAATATTGAAATGTAGGAATTCAGCAAGAGACAAAAGGATTACTTGATATTTGACAATATGTTGGAAGAGAACTGGAATTGGCAGTGATGGATATGGGAAGATATTTTTAATTTAAAATTTATGAAATATATGTGAAATTTCTGTCTGAACCAGACTTAAATAAGGCCTTGCTTAACTCCTATAGGGTAGGAAATTCTATGATATATTGAGATAAGTATACTACTATTTATTATGAAAACTGGTTTTCAGAATTGAAAACAATAGGATCAGGGGAGCTAATTTCAAGTAACAGCTGTATTATTTTAAAATTCCATGACTCACTAATTTTCTAAGCCTTCTTCTGTTTCACCATTAGTTTTAATAATAAAAGCCACTGTTACTTTTGCACCAACCTAATACCAAAAAAGTGATTATATTACCTATTCTAATGTTCTCAACAAAATATTACCTATTCTAAAAGTATTACCAACCTCTGAATATATTACCTATTCTAAAATATTATCTATTCTAAAATATTACCCATTTCTAAAAATATTAGCTTTTCTAATGTTCTCAACAGAAATGTGGAAATTGAATAAGGTGAAGAACATTGCAACACTTGTATCATGCTCTTCCTTCATGCCATTCTTATCTTCCTTTTTTCTTTCATAATAAATGCTGCTTGTGTGACTTGAAAAGACACATGAAAAAAATTTAAGGTTATATGTATATTTCTTTACAAATGACAAATTTAACATATTACAGTGTGATTTGCCTAAGCAAGGAGAGAAAAATCAGTTGGTTTTTTTATGTGCAGGGAACTTGGAAAATATATTACTTTAATCAGAAATATTTTTAAAAAACTAGAATCAATTTGGGAAAAATCTAGACCACCAAAAATGTCTAATAGAAGGTAGATATATATCATTTTGCTGTCCCTATTTATCTCATATTTCCTGTCCCAAATAGTGTCAAATCTTTTAAAGTACAATTCATGCATTAACTATGTAATTTCCTAACCTGTTGTTTCCAGAAAATATGATTGAAATTCATTCTAATGTAAGCAACTAAAACTGGAAATGCCCTGTCCCTAGTGAGGTTTCTCTTCCATGTCAGAGCTGGTAAGTAAACTTAGAGTAACTTCAGAATCACTGGTTAATCTAGAATAGTTTGTTCTCCATGGTTTACCTGTCAGTTTATTGCTTCAATAATGCTGTTAAACAAACCACCCAAAACCTCAGTGATTTACAACAACAAACATTTATGCTCATGCCTCCGGGTCTGAGATTTGATGGCAGTTGGACTAATGTGAGAGGGCAGTGGCTCCCGAGACCTGCTCTTCACATGGGAGATTATGGGTGGGAAGGAACCAAGCCACACTGGAGAAGTACATTTGAAGACCCCACTTGTATCACCTCTGCTAATCATCCCATTGACTAAAGCAAGTCACATGGCCAAGCTGAACATTAATGGATCAGGGAAGTACACTCAACAGTGAGAGAAGAGGGAACTGAATATTTGCCAAATATGGTCCACACTATCACGTCATGGTTGCAAAAATGTTGCTCATATTTTGTGAAAACCCTGTCTTATAACTATTTGTATCATTCTATAAATCCTAAAATGGTGTTTTAGTGTAACATAAATATAGTATAGATGTAAGACCTATTTTAAAAGCTAAGGAAACCTGATCTCAGCCCAGAGGAAATAGAATAATCTTCCTATTAAAAGGTATTTCAGGAAAGAATGATGTTTTATTTTCCATCAAGACCGTATATACAGAAAATCACTGGGAAGTTCTAACAGTTGTTTTATGTGTATATTGTCCTCTGATATGTGTGATATGTGTGAAATTAATGGTATATTAATATAGAGTAAATGAAAAAATATTTTATTACACAGTATGCAACTAGCCTGTGGGGTTCATTGTCACAAGAGGTCACAGAATCAAATACTGTGGCTAGAGTTTTGAAAGCTGTTGGAAATTTTTATGATGACTAATGGCATTTATCATTATTCATGCCAAGCTCCGGGTAATGAATGCTCCCACTCCAGTCTCTGACTGATCACCTCCTGGGTCGAATGGAATGGTCCCCTTTGTGTAGCTAAACAATAGACTATTCATTTGGGCACATCCATAAGATTGAAAACCAGATAAAAAACACATATTGGAGACCTCCAAAAATCATATTATGCTTCTACATTTCTATGTGGTAAGGGCAATCTTATCTATCACTATCAAAACTGATTTTTGTTATTATATATTTAGACCAATTGGCTTTGATCACTCTGAAGGGAAAAGATATTAAAATTACAGTTATTTCTCAATTGTATATAACTAGACAATCCATTTTTAGTGCAGAATTCCAAACAAAGCCTCAAACTCTCAAAGATAAAGAAAAATCTTTGTTTTTCTTTAAAGATTTATATTAGGATTATTCTAAGTGAGGACACTTATAGTTATGAGTACAATTTTGCTTTGCTCACCAGTAAATTCTCCACTACCCAAGGAGATGCAGGAAAAATGCAAACGTTAATGTTGGTCTCCAGGTTAAGAATGCAATATCATTTCTCCATCTGCATTATGAAGTGGAAAGATAGCAATAAATTCAGCAGGATAGAGACAACTTTTCAGTTCCTTCTAAACTGTTTTTCACATTTTTTTGTTTTTTTTTTTTTTTGTTTTTGGAAAGATTGCAATCAGCATAAAAGCAAATAAATTTATATTTTAGTGTGAATAGAAATTTTACCCTTAGGCCAAAATATATATTATCTGCTAGTTTACATATTTAACCCCTGTTACTTACATTAATAGCTTTATTTTAGTAAAAGTTATTTTCATGGGTGTAGTAACAATTTCATCTTTTGTATATAAACAAGGGAAGCAAAACATAAAATCCTTCAAGTTACTTTGAATCTTTTATTATTATCAGTAATTCTATGAATAAAAATACATAGTTGAGGGGATAAGGGCTTGAGGTAAATTAGAAAAGAAGTAAGATAAATGAGAGAAAGATTGATGAGGTCTCAAGTCTTAGACAAAATACAAAACACAAAACAGAGGTAAAGTCAGTCCTTGAAAACCAAAGTTGACACATAGCTACAAGCCTGTGAAAATTTATATGTCTATTCATTCTTAGAAGTATGAAAATATTATGGATATGATTATTTATTGTTTCTAATTTTACAGATGTAGTTCAAAAGCATTTACATCTTAAAACTGTGGTAGAAATTTATTTCTGGCTACATATTCCATATTGTTAGTTGGATTACTTTTATTTGACAATATAAGAATCTATTAGGAATAGATAGCCCCTCATTAATTTCATAAAAGTGAAAAGAAGCATAACACTCATAATTCTCTATTGGAATACAAAAGATGCTTGGCATTTCAATAGATCTATTTTGATTATCAAAGTGATCACAAAAATCTGTGGACTAAAGCAGCGTGTAATTTTTCTGAGACATAAGTTTAACAGATGGGGTATAGTAGAACTGTTACTTAGGTCACCAAGATGGATGCAGCTATCTAATGTTGTATGTCTGAGGGATTGTGGCTGGGAATGCCAAAAAAGTTGGCATTTGAAACATAGTTGTTCTTTGCTGCAGGATCTGGAATAGGAAAAAAGTATCTTCTACCTTCTTCCTGCCCTCAATGTACAGACTACTTCTCCCACTCTCAGTACCTAATGAGACCTCAGCTGAGAAGGGAGTCCAGGAAAATTGTAGAGATGAAGCCTCAGCATCACAGGAAGGGTATGGAAGCTGGAATTGGCCATAACAGGGGAATGACCAGCCCAAAAGCTTGTTTAGTTCCTGTGGAGCGAAGAAATTCATTACTAATAATGTAACAGCTGTAGAAAGTGAATGTGTGTAAGGAAGTGATGGTATTTGAAAATATGAGGATTTCATAATGTATGCAGGGATATACTGTATAAAAGCTGAATTTTAATTAGTTTAAGCAAAACTGACTATTCTACTATGTACTGGATAGCTCTAAGCTTGTTAAAGAAACACACTTTTAAGCATGAAGACAATACAGAAGTTTCAAAATCAACTATTACTATCAAATTGCATCATCAACATTTACTCTCCCATTTTTTAAAACCGCCACTATTTTATATTAATAAAATAAAATGTAGTCATGATATTTTATAGAAAAGCAGAATATACAGTCAACATAAACATAGAAAATAAAACTATAACTTCCGAAGAGTGAAATAACTACTAATACATAACACATGCATTATTTTATTTTTTTCTACCATTGTATTTTGTAATTGGTCATTGCTGGTACACAGGAAAACTATTGAGTTAAACATATTTATGTTATATATAGGCACTCTATTAAACTATTTTATTAGCTATCTTTATTCTCTGAAGATTCCAAGTAGAAAATCATGCTGTCTATAAAAAAATTGGAATTCTGTCATCTTTAAAAAATTATACCAATGCTTCTTCTTCAAATTATATTTAATTTGCCAGAACATAAACAAACATTACACTTTTCTTAGTAAGTTGAGAATGACTCTTGGAATTAACTTTTCAGCACGTTTACTTGTATTACTCTTATAGTTTTTAAACTATTTTCAGGCACTGGTTTTTTGCCACGTGTACAAGAAGTATTCTGTCGTTATTTGGAATTAAATTATACTTTCCTCAGGTATTTTATTGATTTAGAGTTCCACATTTAAAAAGAGGTTTTTAAATATATATTCTGAATCACATTCATTGAATAAGATTCAGGTATCAGCAGCTAAAGAGTGCTGAATATTGTACTAGATGCTTTGGTGAGGAAAATCTAAACCCACTAAAACCAGGAATTGATGTCTTCATTACAGTTGGGTAGGTAATGAGAGCTGTCACAGGGAACTCCTGATAAAGATACCAAGCAAAAATAAGAGTAAATATTGAGTGCTTTTAATATGCTGGTCACTGAGCTTTTACATAGATTATTATAATACTAAATCTTCACAATTATCCTTTGAGGTAGGATTTGCAGTTATGTAAATGATGAATCAGAGGCCCAAATGAGCTTGAAGTTCTTGCTTAGGTCACTTGAATCCCTAGCCTCACCTGGTTTAGAGTGTAGGCAGCCTGATCTAGACTCTTTTTCTTAAACATTATATAACACATTTCTCTGAGAACTTAGAAAGAAGTGTCAATTGATGCTAATAGGTCATGACAGTTTCATGAAGTTTTTAAAGATGATGTGGTATTTTGAGAGTTGAGAACAATCTAGACAGCTTCTCTCTAATAAGATAGTGGTGTGAAGAGGCCAGGACTTGGGAGAAACAATAGTTAGACAATCTAACTGAAGCAGAAGGTTTATAAAGAAGAATCATGATGTTGGGCAAAGAATAGGAAAATAATGAATGCTAACCTAAAGACTTTCATTCCTTTTTTTTTTTTTTTTTTTTTTTTTTTTAATTTTATATTGTGAGGAACAACAGAGGAGACAGAAGACTATGAAATAGTAACCCACATCCAGTGGGCCTTCTAGATATCTTTCAACAGTGACGTTAGAAAGGGGAATGAAAAAATTTCATCCTAAAGAATTATCAAGCAAAAGAGACTTGAAGAAATCATAAGCAGCAATAATGAAGGCTGAGAAAAATATGTGACATACGGAAATGAGCTACTTTGGATGTCCTAAATACTTTTACTTTTGCTCATTGCAGCCCCAAAGAGGGCAGTCAGTGGGAACAAAGCCTTGGGTTCAAAAGTTCTAATGCAATTTCTGTCTTCAGAATTCTATCAAACTGAGCTGGAAATATTTTTATCCAAATCCTCCTAAGATTTCAGGTAGCCTACAGCTATGCTGAACCACTTTCACACTGTTACAAACCTTCCATTTCTTTTATGCCTGAAATATGGGTTTGCCTTATCTTAAAATGCACGTGCATGCATGCATGCACACACACTGCACCCAAAAAAAAGACTATGAAAAATAAAAGTTACAGAAATCTTTAAGAATATCAGAAAAGATTAGTTTTATATCCTGCTGTGGGGGCCTCATTCACGCTTTCTCATGAGTTTCTTCGACCATAGAAATGACCTTAGATACAGGGATGTGTTATAAAGCTTTATGCTAAAACACATTTTAATTGACTTTCTAAATTCAAGATGGTTCTGTTTTTAACCATTTTCAGACATTTTGTGTATACCTTAAATTATTGAAAGTCTAATGCTTTTTTAGCAGCTGGCACTTTTCAGTCAGAAGGTCCATCCCATCTTATTTAAATAGTCAGATGTGTGATGACTGGCAACAAACTATTTGTAATTATGATTACAGCTAAAGGTTCCATACTTCTACTAAAATTTTTAGCTGCCTCAATCCACATTTCCATGTGAAAAAGGACATTTGCATGATCAAATTTGAGAACCATATTTTAGTCATTTTACAAATGTTCACCAGAGTAATTTAAATACATGTGTTAAATGCAAAATATTTTTAGATGATAGTGTCAAAAATATAGTGAGTGACTGATGCCAGAAAAAAAGTGTAACTTTATGAAAATTCAAATTTGCTACATATTTTAATCGACTTTAAATTTCTTTTCAGATGCATTATTTGAAGCTTTATGGAAAGCAACTAGAAGTTAAACTCTAAATCGTCACTATCCCATAGAAATTTCTGCTTGTTGGAAATGTAGTATACCTGTTCTGTTCAATACAGTAGACATGAGTCACACATACTCATCATTTAAAATGTGGCCGGTGTAGCTGATGAACTAATTTTTAAATTTTATATAACGTTAATTAACTTATAAATAATCAGTGAAGCTAGTGGCTACTCTTACCAGACAATATAATCTATAGTCTACAAGTACTTATAGTTGAAATATCTCAGTGTATATTAACCTTTCAACAAGTAAGTGTTGCTGCTTGTGTATTTTTTGCATTATTAATGGATCAATAAATACAAAACACAAAGGAAACAGCATTCATACAGACAGATGCACACACACATGCACACATATGTTGTTTCAATGCTTAAAACAATCAATAGAGTAAAAATCCATTGCTGCTAAATGAGGAAAGAATCTTTAAGTAACCAGATACTTTCTCATAGGTGAGTTCTGGTTCTCCAGAGATGGATCTCTGTTAAATGTTTGTTTTATATATTTATATGTATCTATATATATTGGAGAAAATATGTAACACTATGTGTTAATATATATGCGTACATTTCTCATCAGCTTGGAGCATTAGAAATGAACCATTCTCCTCCTTTCTGGCTAAAGGCATTGAAAAGACTCTCAATGTGTATTTTGTTGGTTAAATATATGTCCTTCAAACATCCTGGCTCTGTATATCTTTGCAGCGTCTTAAAAATATATCCAAGACCTGTTTCACTTAGTAGCCCTACTTAATGTACCCTTATAGCTGTTAAAGGTTGATGCATGGTCTCACACAACAGAATAAACAAATAGTAGCTGTCACACAAAATTATTCACCCTCCATCTTTCGAAGACTTGCTTTTGTGGCGCTATTACTGCCTGGATCCCTTTCTTGTTTTTCACCCCTACTTCAATTGATTTTAGATATTTTTGGTGTTTTTCCCCTTCTAATGTATTACCTATTTTATTCAAATACGTAGGTGGAATATTTTTAAGTGAATCAATAATGAAGTAGTTGAGACCACAGGCCTCATCACCCTCTACATGCTATTAGTATTAGATTCCCAAGGGGCAACTGTGCAGTGAACCGCAGTAATGAGGTTGATAGTTCATGAAGGGGCTGATGTGACAAATTGCCAACCTGCTGCAGGAAAGCCTCCCTCACCCTCCAGAAGGCCAATGTTATTCCAATTTTCATCCAGTTTTGCTCTCATTCTAAATGTGCCAGTGCTAACACCACATTTGAATGATTTAAACGGATACACTCACTGTCCCCCTTAGAAAGGAGAGCACCTGGCGGCATGTACATTTACAATATCCTTTTCAAATTGACATGCTCTCGGGGTGAATTTAATCAGCATTTGTCATACCTTTTAAAGCACAAAAAGATGTTTTATTTTTCATAACTTATGTTGGAGGTATTTGTGAAACAGGTATCTTCTTTTGCTGTTCTGGGTCCGTAAGCACTTTTTAGCTGTATTGTTCCTCTCTTGATAGTCATATTAATGGACTTTTGTTGTATTCGCTCATACTTGAATGAAACATCTTGCAGGCCTCTTTTCACTCC
Organism: Piliocolobus tephrosceles; assembly: GCF_002776525.5. Classification (NCBI taxonomy): domain Eukaryota; kingdom Metazoa; phylum Chordata; class Mammalia; order Primates; family Cercopithecidae; genus Piliocolobus; species Piliocolobus tephrosceles. Next base: position 75,731,561 of record NC_045436.1, on the reverse strand, counting down.
TTTTCTCTCCCTGAGTGTAATTCATATAAGAAAGGCAAAACTCAACTTATTGAAAAAGGCTCAAATATTATGTCAGGTGAATTTCTTTATAGAGTTTTCTTTTTTTTTTTTTTTTAAGATTCATCTTATTCTTTACTTTCCTCTTCATCTCTTCATCCTACCTTTAAAGATTTTTTTTTTTTTAAGTGTTATTGTTAGCAAATGAACAATGAAAATGAGTCATCTCTGACTTTCAGGGGAAATTTTAGGCCAAATTGCACTGTCTATGCATCAAGTCTTTTACAAGACATTCATAAGCATTTTTAAAGAAGCTTTTACAGCAGGGCGCGGTGGCTCAAGCCTGTAATCCCAGCACTTTGGGAGGCCGAGACAGGTGGATCACGAGGTCAGGAGATCGAGACCATCCTGGCAAACATGGTGAAACCCCGTCTCTACTAAACAAACAAACAAAAAGTACAAAAAAAGAAGCTTTTACTTCATAGAGTGGTTCCCAAACTAACATGACTTGACCTGCAGAGAAGCCACTGGACATTGGGCACTCAATTTCTGGTAGTGAAACTAAAGCATTTTATCGATAGAGGCGCTAAAATAAATGTTTTAATTCTTTAGATGCCTCTAACATTCCTATTTTTCATTAATGCCTGCCACAGCTTAATAAAAAATAACGTTTTAAAACTTGAACATTGACCCCTATAGCCCTGAGACTCTAGCTTCTGTGAATACATACAGCACAGGGTTTTGTTTTCCACGTCTTCAGGGATTCAATTCTCTAATCATCCATGTATTAGACGACTCTGGCACATCAGTTTTGAACCTATGTTGTTTCACCTTGAGTTTAACTGTGAAACACTTCAGTTATTCTCATACTATTTCTTAGGCATATGTTTTGTCTTCTTATCTAAACATTTTTTAAATTACAGATTTGGCAGGTACCTGTGCAGTTTTGTTATCTAAACTGTTTGAGCCAAGGCACATATAGTGCCTTTTGTCAGACCTTGGCTGTAAGATTTTCGGTAAATGCTGGTTAATTGTGTCCTATGTGTTATCAGTTCTCCTGTTATTCACTGTGGGGATTTCATCATCTTGTAGTTTATTACCATGGAGGAATCACTTTTTACCTTATATGACTCAGAGATAGTGTGTTGCACATTTCAATCATCTACTGCTCAGCCAGAGAATGTATTTAAGTTTCAGATGCCTATTTTTATTTTATTGCCCCAGAAGGCACCTTTATTCATTGAACATCTATCTATTGAATGCTGAGGTGGGTCAGGCACAGTGCCAGGAACAGGTAAACAAACAGACACACATTCCTTTCCTCATGGTGTTTATGTTCCAGAGAGCTGCATTTTCTTGTAACTGATAACTTTCTCAAGGAACATTAGGGAAAATAAATGAATAAAAGGCAGGCATGTTAGTGCCTGTCCTCTGAGAGGCAAATACCAATATAAGATAAAATGTGCAAGCATTTTATTAAGAAAATGCCTGTGTGGAAGGAAATGAGCCAATCCAATTATGGCTTGACTTGGCTGACAGAATTCAATCTAAAATGGGTGGTTCTAGGTGCGTGATAATTTTGTATCCTGTAATCAAGAATTTCATCAGTATCAGAATCCAGTGAAAAGTTTCTGCTTCTCAAAGGGTGTGGAATCCTCTGTTGCTGACGGCATGGCCTTGCTTCAGATTACAGGGGACTGTATCTTGGTTTTCTCACTGGAACTTGCCATAAAATCCAAACTGCATCACTACCCCCTCATGAACACCTCTAACTCCACAGGTCTACTCCACAGAAGACATGGTCTAAGTAGCAGGACTTATTGTACACAGTCTGGATCTACTGCAGTTCCCTTTCCTGTTTCAGGCCTGACCCAAGGCTGGCAGCCCTCCATGTCACCTGACATAAAGATGTGGAAAATGTTGCCTCAAGAATCCAAAGTTGCCAACCAATATGTTGTTCTTTTTGTGCTGAGAGATGCAAGATTCAGCAACGTGTTACCTTCAAGGGAATATTTCAGTATGCCCCTGGCCACTAGACCCCTAAAAACTTCAGTGAATTGGCCAGGCACTGAATCTCTGTAGGATTTATATCCAAATCTCTAGAGCATGTGTGTCTAGGAAAGTTTCCAGTATACTGAGTACCTCTTACTTGCCTTGTCAACTTGATGTTGTCACTGTAACAAATTGTGTATTGTTCTATGGGGTGTCCTAGTGTTCCAGATCTCTGTGTACTATACAATGGTAGAGGGCAATTTATCGTAACTCCACGGCAAAAATTTAAATAATAATTTTGCTGCTCATGTGAATGCAAACCCTTTCTGATCCTCCTTTCTAATTGGAATACAATAGAATGACTTTATACTGTGTACTTGATGTCTTATTAATACATTCTAGCAAAGATACCACATTTAGCACTGTAACTATGACTGGGGCTGCTGCCTGGCTACACCTTCAGTATGGTCTGTCATCATTCTCTAAGATCCCTCTGATTTCAGCAGGAGCCAGAATTAAATAGAGATATGATAGGGACAACAATGCTTAAATCCGTTATGTTTCTCCTGGTAACACTAATCTGTACTTTCCCCCAGTGATATGATATTGATTTGGATATATTTGGGAGGAAGGAAAAGAGGAGAGGGCAGTTTCAGAAGTTTTTGTTTGGCCTTCACCAGTATATTAACTCTTATTCTACAGACCAACAACTCAATGTGGAAGTTAATTCTAACTGCCATTTATGCACCCAATGACTGGGAAACTGATCATTCATTGTCTGTGGCAGGCAAGCCCATTGGGAGTCAGACTGTAACTAGGACCCCTTTGTTACTTGGCCCTTATAGATTTCCACTGTAACAAGGAGACTATGATGAGGTCTTGTATCTTTAAATATCAGTGTCAACCCAAACCCTATTTCCAATGCTCTTTAAAATGTCTGATTTAAAGGAGCAATTTAGCTGTTATTGGTTGTCCATTTATTTTTCCTTTAAAGACACTGTGGTCTATTACTCATCTCTACAATTCCCTGCTGGTCAAGCCCTTTTGGATTCTCCTACCTTACCTATTTTATGAACACTGTGGGCTCCTGGCTTCTGGTGATTAAGCACTGCTGATTGACCTCTATTACTTTGGGGTTCTTCATCCCAAAGGATGTTAATGAGCTCAGTTATATGAGCGTCTCTCCCACCTGCATGCCTGGCTTGCACAGACGAGCCACCACTGCACTTCTTACTGATGTTGGTGTCCCTCTTAGCAACACTTTCCTGATGGCCTTCGAAAGTATAGTCTCTGGGCCCCTCACATGGAGCATACTCCTCTGGTGGATTTTCTGGCCTCACCTAATATATCTGGCTTGACCTAGTAAGCAAACCTCATCACTTTTCTCAGTTTTTGTGTTCCCTTTTTTAAGCTCTGCTAGGGAAAACAGGCATTTTTATGTCACTGAGATGTGGCCAGTGTTTACTCCAGATTTCTAAGAGCCACTCAGCAGTGGACAGTGGGTTTAACCCATCCCCCGGGATCCTTGCTAGGGTGTTAAATCTCTTCTCAAGAAAGTGTTCTCATGTCGAATGAATGTCTGCTTTTCAGCCTAACATTCTAGTTCCTTGATCAAGCACCTTCATCATCCAATTTCAGAGAACTTCTGTGGCTCCTGCTGGCACATGCCAGCTAGTTCTTGTAATTTCTTAGTTGTATCATCTTTTCTCCTTTATCATGCCAGCATGCTACCAATTGGGTTATACTGAGATTTAGTCCTATTTAACAACCCGACACCTAGGTTGGAGGAGGTGGGAAGTATCTGATGGAAGCCCCTATTGCCTTGTAGGGGAGAGGCTTCTGCAGCATCATCCATTGCAGTGTACTTACTAGCTCTTATTAGGAAGAGGCAGATCACTTCTGCAGGCCTAGGGATTGGAGGGAATGCAGAATCCACATCTTCAGAGGCATCCTTCCAGATGTCTCCATTCAGGTTTTCAGGATTCCAGGTTTTCCTGATCAGCATCCTGACCTCAGCATAACGCACCTTGGTTGGGAGTTCAACTATCTATTGAGTTCTGCAACTCTCAAAATTAGACCTTCAGGCTATTTTTCCAATTATGTCTGTCCTTCTACTACAGGTGATGAGGTCCTCTTTATAAGCCACAACTTGGGCTTTGTGGTTATCAAACTTGGCTGTTAACAACCCTCATCTCTCATTATAAATACAACTTAACAATAACCAGCCAGTTCTGCTGCCTTAGTAGGCATATGATATGGTTTGGGTGTGTCCCCAAGCAAATCTCATCTTGAGCGTAGTTCCCATAACCCTCATATGTTGTGGGAGGGACACAGTGGAAGGTAATTTAATCATGGAGGCAGTTACCCTCATGCTGTTCTCATGTTAGTGAGTGAGTTCTGATGATATGTGATGAATTTATAATGGGCTTTTCCCCCTTTTGCCTGGCACTTCTCCTTGCTGCTGCTATGTGAAGAAGGATATGTTTGCTTCCCCTTCTGTCATGATTGTAAGTTTCCTGAGACCTGCCCCATCATGCTGAACTGTGAGTCTGTAAAATCTCTTTTCTTTATAAATTACCAAGTTTTTGGTATGTCTTTATTAGCAACACGAGAACAGACTAATACAGTAAATCTGTACTGAGAGTGGATGCTGTAAAGATACCCAAAAATTTGGAAGCGACTTTGGAACTCGGTAACAAGCAAAGGTTGGAACAATTTGGAGGGCTGAGAAGAAGACAAGAAAATATGGGAAAGTTTGGAACTTGCTAGAGACTTTGAGGGCTCAAAAGACAGGAAGATGTGGGAAAACTTTGGAACTTCCTAGAGACTTGTTGAATGGCTTTGACCAAAATGCCAAATGATAATGATATGTGTTTGGATGAACGGAGGCAAGATGGTGCACTTCCGGGTTCTTCATCCCCCCTCCCAACTCTTCCGGCGCACGCGAAAATGCAGCAGGCGCCCAGGAGGGTGCAGACCAACTGGGCATGCGCCAGGTGACGTCAATCTGAAGAGACCAAGATTTACCTGGTCGCACCTGCGAAACGCCCCACGACACGCCAGTGCCCTGCCTATTGCCCTCCCACTCCTAGAAAAGCCACTCTTGGCCAGTGAGCCCCAGGGCCTTCTCACAGCCCCAGTCCTGTCGGGATATCCGGACTGTGGGAAGTCCGTCCGAGAGCCCCCGGGGGGGGACTCTGTCGGCCTCCTTTGCCGGAGGCCGATAGACATCTCCCCCACACCTTAAGTGACCAAAAATAAATGTACATTTTTGCTCCTACACTTGCCTACCCGCTGGTTCTTTTGCCCTCGCTCGGCTGGTCTTAGAAAAACAAACCAATATGGACATTAAAGTCCAGTTGGACATGGTCTCAGATAGAGATGAGGAACTTGTTGGGAACTGGAGTAAAGGTCACTCTTGCTATACAAAGAGACTGGCAGCATTTTGGCCCTCCCCTAGAGATCTGTGGAACTTTGAATTTGAGAGAGATTATTTAGGGTATCTGGTGGAAAAAATTTCTAAGTGACAAAGCAGTCAAGAGCAAGCAGAGGATAAAAGTTTGGCAAATGTATAATGCAATAGAAAAGAAAACCATATTTTCTCAGGAGAAATTCAAGCCAGCTGCAGAAATTTGCCTAAGTAACAGGGAGCCAAATGTTAATCACTAAGACAATGGAGAAAATGTCTCCAGGGTATGTCAGAGGACTTCACAGCAGCCCTTCCCATCACGGGCCTGAAGGCCTAGGAGGAAGAAAATGCCCAGGCCCAGGACCCCCTGCTCTATGCAGCCTTGAAAGACAGTGCCCTGTGTCCCAGCTGTTTCTGCTCAAACTGTGGCTAAAAGGGGTCAACATACAGCTTAGGCCACTATTTCAAAGGGTGCAAGCCCCAATCCTTGTCAGCTTACACATGTTGTTGAGACTGTGGGTACACATGAGTCAAGAACTGAGGTTTGGGAATTTCCAACTAGATTTCAGAGGATATATGAAAATGCCAGGATGCCCAGGCAAAAGTTTGCTACAGGGGAGAAGCCCTCATGGAGAACCTCTGCTAGGGCAGTTCAGAAGGGAAATGTGGGATCAGCACACCCATACAGAGTCCCGACGGGGGCGCACTGCCTGGTATAGCTGTGAGAAGAGGGCCACCTTCCTCCAGACTACAGAATGGTAGTTCCACTGACAGCTTGTACTGTGTGTGTGTGTGGAAAAGCCTCAGACACTCAATGCCAGCCCAAGAAAGCAGTCATGAAGAGAGTTGTACCCTATAAAGCCACAGGAGTGGAGCTGCCCAAGTCCATGGGAGCCCACCTCTTCTAGTAGTGTACCCTGTATGAGAGACATGGAGTCAAAGAATATCATTTTGGAACGTCAAGGTTTAATGACTGCCTATTGGATTTTGCACTTGCATGGGGCCTGTAGCCCCTTTGTTTTGGCCAATTTCTTTAAGTTGGAAGGGCCGTATTTACGCCATGACTTTACCCCCATTATATTTCGGAAGTAGCTAACTTGCTTTTGATTTTACAGGCTCATAGGTGGAAGAGACTTGCGTTGTCTCAGATGGGACTTTGGACTTGGAATTTTGAGTTAGTGCTGGAATGAGTTAAGACTCTGGGGACTATTGGAAGGGCATGATTGTGTTTTGAAATGTGAGGACATGAGATGTGGGAGGGGTTGGGGGTGGAATGATATGGTTTGGTTGTGTTCCCACCCAAATCTCATCTTGAATTATAGTTCCCATAACCACATGTGTCCTGGAAGGGACCTGGTGAGAGGTAATTTAATTATGGGGGCAGGTACTTTCATGCTGTTCTTGTGATAGTGAGTAAGTTCTCATGAGATATGTTGGTTTTATTAGTGGCTTTTCCCCCTTCTCGTTGCTGCCTCCATGTAAGGAAGAACATGTTTGCTTCCTCTTCTGTGATGATTGTAAGTTTCCTGAGGCCTCCCCAGCCATGCTGAACTGTGAGTCAATTAGACTTCTTTCCTAGTCTCAGCTATGTCTTTATCAGCAGCATGAGAATGGACTAATGCAGCATATTTTCCTAGTTACTCTAAAATATTTTCATGTTTTCACTGTAAGTACTGTTCAATCCTTTTGTACTGGTATGTTTATTTCTCTAGAATAGACAACAAAAACATGGGATTTTTTGGTTAAAGTATATTTTTAATTATATATATATATATATATATATATATATAACACTATATAGTGTTCCTGTTCTGTTTCTGTTGTAACCTCTCATGTTTTTACCAGTAATCTATGATATTACTTATATTCATCATACTCTCCAGTATTGAATATCAATTTTATCATATTTACCAATCTTGTACACGAAAAAAAAATGTTCTCATTGTAGTCATAATTTGCATTTTCTTGACTGCTAGTCAGGAAATACTTTTTATGGCCATCTAGTTTTTACTTATTTATTAATATTTTTTGCCCACTCCTCTATTTCATTTGCCTTGTATTTATCAGCTTATAGAATCTATTTGGATATGAATGTTGCAAATAGTTTATTTGCATTTTGACTTTATGTAGCTCTCAGTATAGTTTTATTTCATTTAATGTATATGTGTGTGTGTATATATATATTTGCTTACACCCTATGTGTTTTCAACCTTGCTTAAAAACTGAACATATCAGAAGACTATACAAAGCATCTTAAAGTTTTTCTTCTAAATATTTTTCATAATTTCTTATATGTTTTCATCTAAATTTTCAAACTTTGATGCATTTGAAATTTATGCTCTTATATGGTAGAAAGAATGTGTCTGTATTTTTTTTATTCCCTCAGCAAACCAATTATACAAGGACATTTATTAATCCTTTTTTGGATTTTTTTGTTGTATAAATTTAAGATATACAACTTGATGTTTTGATACAAACATTATAGTGAAATAATTACTATAGGTAAAAAATTTAACACATCTATTACCTTTCATAGTTACCTTTCCTAAGGTAACTATGAAATTCATACATTTTAGGTAAGAGCACGTAAAACCTATTCGCTAAGAAAATTCTCAATATTTAATACATTATCAATTATAGTCCTCCTACTATACATTAGATCTCTAGACTTATTTATCTTACATAACTGTAAATTTGTAGGCTTTGACCCATATCTTTCCATTTCCACTACCTGATTTGTGGTAAATTCCTCTTTACTCTCCATTTATATGTAGTCAACTTTCTTGTTTTTAGATTCTACATGTGAGATCATTTTTTCTGTGTCTTGCTTATTTCATTTAGCATAATGTCCTCTCAGTGCATCTATATTTTTGCAAATGGTAGTATATTATTTTGTAAGACTGAATAATATTCCATTGGTGGAATATTCTTTCACAATTTCTTTGTCCATTTATCTGTTAATAAACACCTAGGTTGATTTCATGTCTTGGCTATTGTGAATAGTGTTGCAATGAAAATGAGAGTGCAGATATCTCAAGGTACTTATTACATTTTCTGTGGGTATATACCCAGAAGAGGGATTGCTGGGTCATATGATAGTTCTAGTAAATAATCTTCTTGTCAACTATGTCCAAACTTACTCATACTTCATCTACTAAAGATTTTTTTCCTTCAAAAACTCTTAAATTTCAAGACTTCTTAAAATACATTATTTCATATCTAACAATTATTATTTCTTTGTAGGGCTTTTTGATTGGTTGGCAATTGATTTTGCAATATTTTTTCTTTCTCTATGAGTGGTATTTTCTTTCACTACCTAAAAAAATACATATTTCAAAATGTTTCTTGTTTTGTTCATATACTTTGGAAGTGTGAAAAAAGTAAAAGCATAAGCATATTTGTTCATTTCTGCTTGAACTACTGACTCTGTGATAAAATGCAGTTCTTCTGAGTAACTCTTTGCAGATAAAACAGGATAGAGCACTCAGCCCCCTGCATCTCTGACCTGAGTCACTACATTCCTTAAAAGATAAATGACTTTGGCCTGGTCTCTTCCTACACATAAGATAATGTCTGACAGCGATAGTGATTATGCTTCGCCAATCTATAATAGAATGTTCTTTCATAATCTATAACCAGATGTACTCTTATACCCAAACTTTCATGTGATTTTGCACATAGTGAATCTTCACCACCAGTATATAAACTGTGATTTAAAAGACTGTTGGAGCAGTCTGACAGAACTGCTCTCAGGCTACAGGCCTCAGTCTGTAATCCTCAGAAACATTTCTATATAAAACTAATCTTAATTTTTTTTAAAGCTTAATTTCATTTAGTCAACAGAAGTTTATTTGGCTAAGTTGGTTTAGCCCCAGTCCCCAGAGGCCCCCAATTCATGAGCTTCTTCCTGTATTAACATTGGAGAGACCAGCGATCCACTCATTATCTCAGCTTGCATCACACTCCATCTACACTATGAGATATGCATGTGTGTTTCCTCTAGCATATAAGTTCACACAAAGTCTAGCTCCAGTTTTTTCAGTTATATGCTGTATTTCAGGTATATGCTCAAGCAGGGATCCTAACTCCAGCCTCTTGCTTAGGGGGGCATTTTGCCTCCATCATTGTGCAGGAGTAGAAGGCTCAGCCACCTTTGCTTGCTTCTGACCCAGCCAAAGCATCCTACAGTTTCATCCTATTTCCACACTATTTTCTCTTTAATTTCTAATAGAGATATTTGTTTAGTTGTAAGCCTAAACATGTCCTCTTAGTTTTCCCTACTTATATTTTATGCATTATTGCTCTGTCTTTGTTGTGGACACAAAATCTGACACTGTCTTAGCTAGAAATTATTTACTACAGCCAAATCAAAATGACTCCCGAAGTTCCTTAAGTGTCGGGTCTACTGATAGAAGTTATTTTGTTCTAACAGGATATTTGGAATAAAGTACAGGCATATTCACTTTATTGGTCCTCACTTTATTGCACATAGCAGATATTGCATTTGTTACAAATTGAAAGTTTGTGGCAATCCTGTGCTCCGCAAGTCCATTGGCACTGTACCATTTTCCCACAGCTTGTGCTCACTTCATGTCTCTTTGTCACATTTTGATAAACTCCCAATATTTCACACTTTTTAATAATTTATGTATTTGTTATGGTAATCCATGATCAGTGATGTTTAATATTACTATTGTAATTGTTTTGGGGTACCACAAACTGTGCCCATATAAGACAGTGAACTTAATCAATAAATGTTGTGTGTTCTGACTGCTCCACTGACTGGCCATTCCCCTGTTTCTCTTGGTCTTCAAGCTTCCCTATGTCTATTGTCTGAGACACAACAATATTCAAATTAGGCCAGTTAATAACCATACAATATGCTTTAAGTGTTCAAGTGAAAGGAAGAGTCACATGTCTCTCACTTTAAGTCAAAAACCAAAAATGATTAAATTTAATGAGGAAGGCATGTCAAGAGCCAAGACAGTCTGAAAGCGAGGCCTCTTGTGCCAAACAGCCAAGCTGTGAATACAAAGGAAAAGTTCTAGAAAGAAATTAAATGTGCTACTCTGGTAAACACAGGACTAATAAGAAAGTGAAAGTCTTATGATTAATATGGAGAAAGTTTTAGTGGTCTGACGAGATCAAACCAGCTACAACCTTCCCTTAAGCCAAAATCTAATCCAGACCAAGGCCTTAACTCTCTTAAATTGTCTGAAAGCTAAGAGAGGTGAGGAGGCTGCGGAAGAAAAGTTGGGAACTAGCAGAAGTTGGTTCATGAAGTTTAGGGAAAGAAGCTTTTTCCATAACATAAAAATGCAAGGTGAAGCAGCAAGTGCTGATTAAGAAGCTGCAGCGATTTATCCAGAAGATCTAGCTAAGATTACTGATGAAGGTTACTACACTAAACAGCAGTTTTCAGTGTAGACAAAACGGCCTTCTATTAGAAGAAGACACCATCTAGGGCTTTCATAGCTAGGGAGGAGAAGTCAATTCCTTCAAAGATTCAAGGGACATGCTGACAGTCTTGTCGGGGAGTTATGCACCTGGCGACTTTAAGTTTAAGCCAATGCTCATTTATCATTTAAAAAATCCTAGGGACCTTAAGAATTATGCTAAGTCTACTGTGTCTGTGCTCTGTAAATGAAACAACAAAGCCTAGATGATAGTGTATCTGTTTACAGCATGGTTTACTGAATATTTTAAGCCCACTGTTGAGACCTACTCAATTAGATTAGAAAGACAGATTTCTTTCAAAATATTACTGGTCATTGACAATACACCTTGTCAGCCAAGAACTTTGATGAAGAAGTACAAGGAGAATAATATTGTTTTCATGGACTGTATCCTATGCCAAGTGTAGCCTTACAAAATGTAATTCTTCATAATACTTGAAAATTGAAATGGATATTCTGCAGCCCATGGATCAAAGAGCAATTTCAAATTTCAAGTCTTATTACTTAAGAATTACATTTTGTAAGGCTTTACTTGCCCCAAATAGTGATTCCTCTGATGGATATAGGCAAAGTAAATTAAAAACCTTCTGAAAAGGATTCATTCTTCTAGATGCCAGTAAGAACGTTTGTCATTCATGGGAGGATATCAAAATATCAACATTACTAAGAGTTTGAAAGAAGTTGATTCCAAACTGCTTGGATGACTTTGAGGAGGTCAAGGCTTCAGTAGAGAAAGTAACTGTAGATGAGGTAGAAATAGCAAAAGAACTAGAATTAGAAGTGAAGTCTGAAATGGGATTGAGTTGCTGTAATATCATGATCAATCCTGAAGGGATGATGAAATGTTTCTTATGGATGAGCAAAGAGAGCAGTTTCTTGAGATGGAATCTACTCCTGGTGAAGATGCTGTTTACATCATTGAAATGACAACAAAGGATTTGGAATATTATAAAAACTTAGTTTATAAAACAGTGGTAGGCTTTGAGAGGATTATCTCTAATTTGGAAAAAATCCTACTGTAGGTAAAATACTACCAAACAGCATGGAATGCCACACAAACATCTTTCATGAAAGGAAGAGTCAATTGATATAGCAAACTTTATTGCCGTTTCATGTTAAGAAATTACCAAAACTACTTCAATCTTCAGCAACCACCATCCTGATCAGTCAGCAGCCATCAATATGCAGAAAAGCCCTCCATCAGAAAAAGAGTATAACTTGCTGAAGGCTCAGATGACCACTAGCACTTTTCAGCAATAAAGTATTTTCAATTAAGCATATATAATGTTTTAGACATAGTGCTATTGCACTTAGCATACTATAGTATGGTATAAATATAACTTTTATATGCATGAGACACCAAAAAATGTTTGTGAATTAATTTCATTGCAATATTCACTTTATTCTGGTGGTCTGGAACTGAAAGCCCAGTATCTCTAATGTATGTCTGTAGTTGTATAGTAAGTTATAATATTTTGTAAATCTTCCTCACTCTACTTTTTCAAATTATTATTGGTTTTTACAGCAACTAGAAGTTCAAATCTAAAACACATCATGAGGATACCCATTGGAATTGTATTAACTATATATCAATTTATAAAGGCTTGACAATTTTAAGAAATTGCCATTCTAGAAATAGGTTATATCTCTCTATTGTGGAAATTTGATTTCCTGCTACAGAAATTTATAATGTCTGTACTGTTTTAGTTAATTTGACCCAAATATTTTTAAAAACTATTATGAATGGATATCTTCTCTAAGTGATTAATTTAGGGAGGCCGAGGTGGGCGTATCACCTGAGGTTAGGAGTTCAAGACCAGGCTGGCCAAAATGGCGAAATCCTATCTCTACTAAAAATATAAAAGTTACCTGAGTGTGGTGGCGTGGGCCTATAATCCCAGCAACAAAGAAGGCTGAGGCAGGAGAAACGCTGGAACCTGGCGGGGAAGAGGTTGCAGTGAGCCGAGATTGCGCCACTGCACTCCAGCCTGAGCAACAGAGCAAGACTCCATCTCAATAAAAAAGAAAAAAAAAAAAAAAGAAGAAGAAGAAGAAGATAGCTACTCATCTTTGTGTATATAGTTTTTATAAAAGAACCATTATAATTTTTCTAATTCTAAAATATTTTACTGGAATCTCTTTTAATGGAATCAGATGATAATTGTATAATGTAGAGCTAAAAATCAGAATGGAAAAATCATACTTTTCCAATATTTATACCATGTATTAAATTTTCACATTGTTTATTAAATATAACTTCTACAACAGTGAATAATATTAGTCATAAAAGTGTTACTGTTATAGCCCTAATTTTAATAGTAGTTTTAACATTTCACAATTTATATATTTGCTCTTAATTTTTGTTTGAGAAAGATTATTTAAAGTAGTTTTCTTCTATTCATGTTTGAAGTAGAGCTTCAATTAGAAATAGTTGTTGAATTTCATCAATGTTATCTCAGCATCTATTGATGCAAACATATTGTTTACTTCTTTGTCACATTTATGTCATCAATTATTCTAGTACTCGCTGTAGTGGTAACCATATGTAGTTTCATACTTGGTCATTGTGAATTAGTATTTTTAATACACTTCTGGATTTGCTTTGCTATTATTTTATAAAGCCTATTTGCTCTATCTCTATTAAGAGATTTCCACAATATCTATCTGACTGTGGCATTAAGGTTATCTAGGAATCCTAATTAGAATTATGGCATTTTCCATATTTTTCTACAACTTAGACTAAACAACATAGGGAATATTGTTTTTAAAATTTGAACATAATTTACCTTTAAGACTATGTTTATCTTTATTTTTCAGCCCTGTTGTGGTTATTATTCTCTCACCGTCTCTTCCATTACTTGCAGCAATTTTGTTTATTCTACCAAAAAATACCCATTTTATTTCAAATGTGCTCCACAAATTTTCTCAAAATAGTCTCTTATGATTCATAAGTTTTTTTCTTGCAAATACATGTTAATCAATTTTTAAGTATTCCAAGGACACAAGAAAATTCTTTCTGAAATATATATGTATCTATGTATATCTATTAAAATAAAATTATCAAGTATATTATTTACCTAACTCTCCTTGTCAACTTGATATGTCAAATTCTGCAAGAACATTAATAAGAGGTATTTTATTATCAACTACTATAAATTAAATTTTTTATACATGCTTCTCTGTGTTCTTAGGCATTTATAGATTTGTCTGGTACATTGTTTGGTGCATAAAGTTGTATGGCTATAGATTATTCTCTGCTTTCACCTTTTATTATTTTATAGTAAAAATCTTTGTCCTGTTTAATGACATTGTCCTTGGAGTCTGTTCTGTCTTATATTAATAGGGCTACTTTTGCTTTCATTTTGTTTATATTTGCCTGAAATATCTTTGCCCATATCTTTGTATTCAAACTTTCTTTTCCATCAGTTCTACTTAATGGAAGTTCATAATCTAAACTTTATGCCTAATCTTTCCTTCTCAGTTTTTTGAGTCCTCTTAGATTAATCATTTTCCTTTTCCTATTCAAATGGATTAAAAAATAAAACTCCAACAAAATTCAGGCTTATATTGATACAAGAGATAAATTTAAAAGAAAACATAGAAAACTGTGTGCTCCTTGGCACCTAAAAAGGATAGACAGTAAGGTCTCTCAAACTTGGTGGACCAGTAAGAAGTGGGAGGCAACTGGGTTAAAAACCATCCCTCTTATCTGAAGTATGAAAATGAAGCCTGACTGTAGACAAACTCTCTGGTTACCATATGTTTAAAAAATCATGTAAGTTTTTCTAGAGATTCCATACTCTTATTTTCTCATCTATAAAACATAGCCTGGGAATTCTATTTCTTCTTGTTCAGCCTACTTCTAGCCACATCTAAACTGAGATTCCCAGTCCCTGGAGAAGCATCTTTCATCTTGGTACAAAAGCAGGCCTATAATTTTCAGAGAACCATGTTCTAGATGTGATCTGGTATCAGATTTATTAACTTATTTTTTTTTTCCTTTTTAGATAAAACCTTTAGGCAAAAACATAATTCAACCTGGGAATTAAATCAGTAATCATTTGAAGCAAAATCCCCAGGAAACTTCTAAGTTGTCCTTCAGCTTGTTATCATAAATTTTTTTGGAGGGAAAGGAATCATAATGCTGAGAGCAAACTTTTTCCCTACTTCTAATGGGCCCTTCCTTGTGGAGGAAGATCCATTATATGGTTAAACGTGTGGTCAATCCTTACTTCCTCGCTCCTTTCAAGGGGAAGAGGTGGGTTTAGGAGAGGACAATGGGCATGTCTATCTCAGTTGCTTCTGCTTTCTCCTCTTAGAAAGCAACAGAGATGGCCAGAAACATTGGCTCACACCTGTAATCCCAGCACTTCGGGAGGCTGAGGTGGGCAGATCATGAGATCATGAGATCGATACCATCCTGGCCAACATGATGAAACCCTGTCTCTGCTAAAATATAAAAAAATTAGCTGAGTGTGGTGGCACGTGGCCTGTAGTCCCAGCTACTTGGGAGGCTGAGGCAAGGGAATCACTTGAATCCAGGAGATGGAGGTTTCAGTGAACTGAGATCACACCACTGCACTCCAGTCTGTTGGCAGAGCAAGACTCCATCTCAAAAAAAAAGAAAAGAAAAGAAAAGAAAAAAGAAGCAAGCAAGCCACAGAGATAAAACAGCTTACATTGTGCGTTCTTCCTTTGTGCCTCATGTTCTAAAGGTTTAGGCCTGTCCCTGCAAAGTATAGTGGTTTGGTACATAGAGGTAATTTTACTTCAGAAAAATGAAACATTGGGTTAAAACCAGATTTGGTAAAGAAGTGGAAATTGGGAAATGCAATACCGCTAAAAGTCTGGTTGAAACTTGGTGGTTTGCAACAGTTTAGATTGTTCTATGTGGATGGTTTTTGAAGTTAACTAGTAACTCCATACCCAAGAAGATTTTAAGTTCTAGGTCACCTATGATATTTTCATGGAAAAACCCCTTTCCTGGAGTGTTGTAATGTAGTGCTAACTAATGTGTTCTAAAAATATCACTTTCAGTACTAGGAGTTCTGGGATTCGTTTCCATGTTAAAACCGACTTTGCCTACTGATTACTGGATGGTTTGAATGATTAGCTGGCCTTACACAACTATGCTGAGCCTTTGCAAATTCTAGGAGGTCTTAGGAGTCTCAACAAGAAAAATTCAGCCATAGTAGGGTCTTACCAGCCTTACAAAGACAGATCAATCAGAATCAGCAAAAGCTCAAACTTCAGATGATGTACGTTCTAAAGAACAGGCTTCTGTAGCTTTGCCTTGGTCTATGTTGGTCCAATATTTGCTGAGCTGGTTTGGGGCAAGGACTGCATTTTTAAAAAGGAGTCTTTCATTTTGCAGCCATCTTTGGAATTAGGAGGCAGGGCCAGGAGCGGTGGCTCACGCCTGTAATCCCAGCACTTTGGGAGATCGAAGTGAGTGGATCACAAGGTCAGGAGATCGAGACCATCCTGGCTAACACGGTGAAACCCCGTCTCTACTAAAAATGCAAAAAAATTAGCTGGGCGTGGTGGCGGGTGCCTGCAGTCCCAGCTACTCGGGAGGCTGAGGCAGGAGAATGGCCTGAACCTGGGAGGCAGAGCTTGCAGTGAGCCACTGCACTCCAGCCTGGGCAACAGAGCAAGACTCCATCTCAACAACAACAACAACAAACAAAAATAAATAAATAAATAGAGAGAGATTAGGAGGCAGAACATAAATGTATTTTTTTCAGATTTTTTTAGGCTGGTCTTCTAACGACTAAGATCCATTTCTCCTAAAAATAACTAATCTGCAAACACATAAACCACTCCATTTATGTTGTTTTTCATGTTTTTTTAAACTGCATTCACTTCCAAAGGAGTAATCTGAGAAAGGGCTAAATTCTTCAACTCAGGTGACTTTTATGAGCTCTTAAAGGTTGCTTTCCCTGCATGTTTCCAACTTGGCTCAGTATATTTATACGTGTTCTAACTATGGATTTTAGCTAATTCACTCATAATAAGAGAGAGATTTTATGAATCAACAAAAAGTAAAGGGAGCCCACATCAGAAATAGAATGTGCCATTTTCTCTGCTTGGAGCAAGAAAACAAACTCAGTTTATTACAGACACAAAGACTAAAACAGCAATTCAAAAAGCTTGTTCTTAAAACACTGTCTGAGAAGTCATATTTGCACATAAAATAAAAAAAGTGGAAGGCATTAACAAAGGTGTGAAAGTATAGATCAGCTTTGCTTTTATACCAAGAGTGGTAAAGGGTGGAAACCAAAGAAAGAAAGAAAAAATTATTAAGTTCCGGGTTAAAACAGAGATTTCCCTAGGAGAAAGGTGCGCATATTAAGAGAAAGCCAGTTAGACACGAAGATTAGTTTCTATCTCAGCGATCATGGTATGCAAATAGAAAAAGAAAACAATATACTCACTTCTAGCTTCTCTTAAAATATGTCTGGGAAAGGGGGAAATTTGGTTGTCATTTAATGAGTAAAAGTTGTAGGGAACTAGAAAAATTTATTAATTGGCTTCTCAAAAGAAAAGCCAAATCTGAAATAATCTCCAGTAGTGGCCAGAGTCTAAGAAAGGATTCATGGTAGCTTCTCAAAGATATGAAGAGATAATTTAGAGTAATAGCAATTGGGGAGCTACCCTGTAGAACTGAATACGGCTTTACAACGTGGTTGCAAGATTGGAAATGGGAAGACCAAAGAGATCAGTGGAAAACAAAAAGAAAAATCAACATCATCAACAAAGCGTAAGGGAGTTTCAAAGTGATAGAACCATAATAAAATGAGCATATGAATATTTACTGTGCCTTAGATTAAGACCTTAAGGTCAACATAGGAAAGGTGAAATATAGAACAAGAGAGTAGGCAGGACAATCACAGATTACATTCAGGCCTGGGCTGAATGTTTCTCAGGGCAGTGTATTTCCTGTGTGGGATTATCCAATTCAAATAAAAGAAGAGCTAAGCGTGTTGGCATGCACCTGTAGTCCCTGCTTCTCATGAGGCTGAGGCAGGAGGATCATTTGAGGCCAAGAGTTCTATGCTGTTGTGTGCTATTATTGCATGCATGAATAGTCACTGCACTTCAGCCTGGACAGCATAGTGAGATACCCATTACTAAAAGGAGTAATAATAGTTTTTTTTTTTTTTTTTTTTTTTTTAAAAAAAAAGGAGCACAGAATTTTGTCAAACTGTGAATGCTTTTGTCAGACCCCAAATTTCTGAATATCCTTTTTCTCACTAAAAGAGACTGCAAAACAAAATTTAGAGGATGATATTAGAAAATCACATATCTGGGCCATAGAGCAAAATAAAAAAAACAAAGCATGAATGCACAGAATGCTAGTGTTATGGTTTGAAAGTGTCTCTTTCAAATTCAGGTGTTGCCAATGTGGTAATGTTAAAGGGCAGGGCTTTAAGAGGTGATTAGGTCACGAGGGTTCTAGCTCACTGGGATTAGGTGCCTTTATATAAGGGCCTGCTCTTCCGCCTTCTGCTGTGTGAGGATGCAGCAAGAAGGCTCTCGTGAGATGCTGGTGTCTTGATCTTGGCGTTCCCTCCAGAACTGTGAGAAATGATTTTTTTTCAATTAATTATCCCATCTCAGGTATTCTGTTATTGTAGTAGAAATGGACTAGCCAGCAAATTATACTGGCCCTACACGTAATCAAGGAAAGAGAGAGATAAACATCAATTTAAGAAGCAGGTTAGGTTACAAGAAACTACTGAGTCTTCTTGAAAGTGGTATAGGCAGGTGAAGGGGTGAAACATAAAATACGACCTACTGTGTACAAAGTACACTATTCAGGTGATGGGTCCACTAAAAGCCCAGATTTCACCATTATACAATATATCCATGAAATAGAACTGCATTTGTGCCCCCTAAATTTATAAAAATAATGTAGTATAGAAACAGTAGAGGTAAATGGGCCATCATATCACATCACTTTAGGAAATAAGTAGAAATAAATGCTAATCCATATCTAGTGTGTTCAAAAATTATAGAAAGCCATTGTCTTGAAAAACAAACTCCAGTGGCATAGATCTTCACTAGTTTCTAAGAGCAACAACAACCTCAGTTGATTAATGTGGAGAAGGTTATTCTCTAGCTGAAACAAATGTGGTGATGAGTGAGAATACTTCCCTAAGAAGCAGGTTGCATACGAGTGAGTCTCAATCCTGACAGCATACTGGAATCACCTGGAGAGCCTTTTAAACCTACTGCATTCACAGACATACTTCATAGATTCTGACTTAATTAATTTGGGGTAGAGCCTAGTCATTAGTACTTTTAAAAGCTCTCCAGGTGAGTCTAATGTGCAGCCATAGTTAAGAACTACTGTTGTATAAGCATCAGCAAATGACTCTCAACCCTGGAGGTGTGTCAGACTCTCATAGAAAGTTAAAATAAATCCAAGCTTGTGCCCAAAGCCAGAGGGTGAGGCCTGGATACCGATATTTTTGCACAGCTTCCCCCAGTGATTCTAAATCACAGCCAGAATGGATGAACAAGGGCTCAAGCAATCCACAACAAGAGGCATTGGCGGTAGTGATTGGTCACAGGCTAAAAAATGCCTGTGATTTATCTCTGTATTTAAATACCGAGATGCTAGAAACACAAGGCTCAAATGGAAAATGGAAATACAAAGCTTTTCAATATGGAAGAAAGTCACTTTGATTAAAACTTATATTGAAAATTCTAAGACTGGAAAGTTCTAACTTATGAAAAAATTCTATAATATTTCAAATCCTATTATTTGAGAGAAGAGACAGTTTATATGCCATTTCCCCCTAAATATAGTGCCTTTGACCCAGAAGCTAATATGAATGTTATATTTTTCTTCATTTTGTTATCATTTTCATATTTATTCACTGTGTCTAGTATATAGAAATACAATTGATTTTGTATAATAACCTTGAATTCAGTGAGCATTCTAGATGGATTGATTTTCAGTTGTTGATTCTATGTTCAAAATTATCTGTGCAAAATCACACTTTATTGCTTTTCCATCTATTAATTTATCGTGACTTTTTGTACTGGCTGAGACCTCTAGCAAAAATATTGATTAGAAGTGTTGGTAATATTTTTTAATAAGGTTTAATTTCTTTTTTTTTTTTTTTTTTTTTTTTTTTTTGAGACAGCGTTTCGCTCTTGTTGCCCAGGCTTCAGTGCAATGGTGCGATGTCGGCTCACTGCAACCTCCACCTCCCAGGTTAAAGCAATTAAAGCAATTCTCCTGGCTTAGCCTCTCAAGTAGCTGGGATTACAGGTGTTCGCCACAACACCTGGCTAATTTTTGTATTTTTAGTAGAGATGGGATTTCACCATGTTGGCCAGGCTGGTCTCAAACTCCTGACCTCATGATTCAACCACCTCGCCTTCCCAAAGTGCTGGGATTACGGGCGTGAGCCACTGCGCCCAGCCTTTTCATCCCTTCTATAAGGGCATTTATTTATGTTTCCTCTCTTCCCTCCCCGACCTCCTCAGATAATAGCACCAAGTGTTTATTAGTTCCATTTAAATTATTTTCTTATTTCTTATTTTTTTGTTTGTTTTCCTACTTTTTCCTTATTTTTTTGAGATATGTAACATCACTGATACGCAATCTTTATTTTCTTCAAATATATGCATTTAATTCTATACATTCCCCTTAATGTTTCAGTAAGCTACATTTGTTACACAATTAGATAGGTTTGTCAGAGTTTGAATTCCTTCCTGGGATCCCCATTTCAATCTCCTAAATGATTTTTAAAAGTTTAACTTTTTATGTTGTAAACTCTATGTGTCTGATAAATGCATAATACCATTTATACACCATTACAGGATTTGACAGAATAGTTCTGCTTCCCTAAAAAGACTCCTGTGTTTCACCTATTCAACCCTACCCCCACCCCAGAACCCTTGTCTGCTACTGATCTTTTTGTTTCTATTGATTTGCCTCTTTCAGAATATCATGTAGTTTAAACCATAAAGTATGTAGCCCTTTCAGACTGACTTTTTTTCACTTACCAACTTGCATTTAAGGTTTATTCATATTTTTCCGTGGCTTCATAGCTCTTTTTTGTTTTAATCACTGAATACTATTTGATTACATGGATGTACCACATTTTGTTTCTGTTCACCTATTGAAGGACAACCTGATTGCTTCCAGTTTCCAATTATGAATAAAGCCTCTATAAACATTTATGTACAGTTTTTATGTGTACAAAAGTTTCAAATCAGTTGGGTATATATATATATATAAGCACAAAAGTGAGATGTTATATTAAAAATAAACTGCCAAACTGTTTTCTAAGGTGACTGTGCCATTAGAAGATAGTTCCCACTCTAAATGAGTGAAAAGTTCTTTTTCTCCTCTACCTAAGCATTTGCTTTTGTCAGTTTAAAAAAGTGTTCAGTCCTAGTAGGCTAATATAGTGATACCTCATTGTTACTTTAATTTGTAATTCCTTCATGACAAATATTAGAAACTTTCATAATTTTCTACCATCTATATATCTTCTAGAGATTTTGTTCAGATCTTTTGCCCATGTTTTTAATCAGGTTGTCTTCTTAATGGTAAGTTTTAAAGGTTTTTTGTTATTTTGAATACAAATTCTTTATCAGCTGTAGGATTTATAAATACTTTTTTTCCGGTCCATGGCTTGTCTTTTCATTCACTTAAAAGTATCTTTCACAGAAAAGAGGTTTTAAATATTAACACATCAATTTTTTTCTTTCGTGGACTGTTCTTTTGATATTGTGTCTAAAAACTGATGCTCAAATTCAAAGTTACCTAGATATTTTCTTATGTTTTCTTCTAGAAGTTTTTTAGGCTTCCAAGTTTTAGCATTTAGCTTTATGGTCCAATTTGAGTTAATCTTTGCAGAGGTGGTAACGCTTGTGTGTAGGATTACATTTTGCATATGGATTTCCAATTGTTCCAGCTTCATTTGCTTAACAACTATCCTTTCTGAATTGAATTGTCTTGGCTGCTTTATCAAGGATCAATAAATTATAACTGTGGGTGTCCTTTTCTGGACTCCTTGTTCTGTTCCGTTTATCTATGTTTATCCTTTCTCCAATACCATGATGTCTAGTTGACAGTTGGCTATGCAGTAAAGTTGAAGTAGGTTATGTCCCCAAGTTTTGTTATTTTTGGTGTTGTTAGCTGTTATAGACTTCAGCTCCGTTTGTCAGTATCTACAAAATAGTTGCTGGGATTTTTATTGGGTTTGCATTGAATGTGTCACATATAGATGCTGTACATGCTTTGTTAGGTTTTCACAGTGTTTCAATTGGTTTTACGCTAACAATATTGGTATTGTTTTTAAATTTCAAATTCCAATTGTTTGTATGTAAGAAAGTAATCAACATTTGTCTATTGGCCTTACATGCTGAAACTTTGCTATAATCTCTTATTCCAGAAGTATTATTTGTCCGTTATTTGAGGTTTTCTATATAGACAAGCATTTTTGTCAATTATTTAAGGCTTTCTATATAGACAAGTATTAAGTTAACTGTATATTTTTTTGTACATGTTCTCTATTTGAAGAAGTTCCCCCCTTTTCCTAGTTGGCTAAGACTGTTTATCATGAACAGGTGTTTGAATTTGTCAAGCTTTTTTTTTTCTGTGTCAAATGATTGTAATTGTACAGTTTTTCTTTTTAGCTTGTTGATATGATGGATTATGTTATTTTGTTTTCAAATGTTGAACTAGCCCTGCATACCTGGAATAAATCTCATTTGATCATGGTGTATAATTCTTCTTATGCTTTGTTAGATTTAATTTGCTGATGTGTTAAGAATTTTTGTATCTGTTCTTCACAAGCTGGCAGGAAGAAGTGCCAAGGGAAAAAGGAAGAGCCCTGTAAAAAATGACCAGATCTTGTGAAAACTCATTCACTATCACAAGAAAAGCATGGGGAAAACTGCCCCATGATACAGTTACCTCCCACTTGGTTTCTCTGCTCACATGTGGGGATAACGGGGATTGCAATTCAAGATTAGATTTGGGTGGGAAAAGCCTGACTATATCAGGGTGTGTTCCCTATATACGTATTTTTTTGAACGATATTGTGGAAAACTATAATTTCTTAAATGTGGAATTCACCAGTGAAGTCTGGGACTGTAGCTTTCTTTTTTGGAAGATATTAATTATTCAAATTCTTTAATCAATACATACCTATTCAGATTATCTGTTCTTGTGAGGATTTTGTAGTCTTTATGTTTCAAGGTGTTGATTAATTTTGTCAAAGTTAGCAAATTTGTTGGCATACAGTTGTTTGTAATATTCCTTGATTATCCTTCTAATACCCATGAGATGATCCTTCTTTTATTTCTGACATGGGTAATTTTTATCTTCTCTTTTTTTTTCTTGATTAAAGTACCTACAGGTTTATCAATTGTATCAATCTCTTCAAAAAAGAAGCTTTAATTTTTTATTTTCTCTATTTTACTGATTTTAATTACGTTAATTTCTGCTCTATTTTTTATTTCTTCTGCTTGCTTTATGTTTAAATTGTTTTCTGTTCTCTATTTTCCTAATATGGAACTTATATTATTAACTTTAGGTCTTTCTTCTAATATGTATATTATATATCTCCCTTTATTCATTGCTTGCTGCATTTCACAATTTTTGATAAGTTGTATTTTCATTTAATTCAAAACACTTTTTAGTTTCTTTTGATGCTTCTTTGACCAAAGTGGTATTTAGAAATATGTTGAATCTATATTCTTACTAACTTTTTGCCTTTTTGATTTAGTAATTACTGATAAAGGAGGGCTGAAGTCTCTATAATAGTGGATTTATACAAAAACTTAAGATTTTTTATCTCTTCTTGGGTAATTAACCACATTATCATTATACAATACCCTATTTATAACCAACAGTTTCCTTGCTTGAACTCTGCCTTGTCTGAAATTTTTATAATTACTCCAGCTTTCTTTTGATTAGTATTCACATGATAAATCTTTTAACCTAATTGTTTATATTTAAAGTAGGTTCTTATAGATAATATGTTTGGGTCTTGTTGGTTCCCCCCCATTCTGACAATCTATTTTTTAATTGATTTATTTAAATGACTCACATATGAAGTGATTATTGATACAGTTGAATTAATATCTTGCTATTATTTAAAATGTCCCTTAAAGTTAATATGTTGAAAACTCGATCCCCAATCTATCGTGTTGGGAGGTAGGGCCTGTTGGGAGGTGAAGCCTAATGAGAGATGTTTGGATGCTGTGAGCACCTCTCTTATGAGTGAATTAATGCTTTTATTACAAGAGTAGATTTGTTATAGCAGGAGTAAGTCTCTTACATAAAGAATGAGTTCAGTCCCCTTTTGCTCTGTTTGCCCTCCCGCCGTGGGATGATGCAGCAAGAAGGCCCTCAGAAGATGCTGGCCCCTCAATCTTGAGCTTCCCAGCCTCAAGAACCATGAGTCAATAAATTACAGCTCTTTATAAGTTAACCAGTCTGTGTTATTGTTGTAGCAACTCAAAAGGACTAAGACATATTTATTATATTTGTAACTATTTTCTATTTGTTGCTTTTCTTTTTCCTTTATTCTTCCCCTTCTTTTCTACTTTTAAATGAATATTTTATTATATCAATCTCTCTCCTCTCTTGCTATTCAATTATACCTTTTAAGATTTGAGTTGTTGCCTTAAAATTTTGAAGTATAATCACAACTAATCTGGATCCACTCTTAAATAGCAATGTATCCCTTCATGTGTAATGAAGGTACTTTATACCAAGTACTTTATTACAAGGTACTTTGAGTCAAAATACAGAATTCAACTCAAATTTCTGCCCCAAATTTGTTGAAGTCCTAATCCTTTTTTTCTCTTTTTAAAAAACCTTATTCCTTTTTTCCTGTGCCTTTTAGTTTGAAAAGTTTCTGGTGACATGTCTACAAGCTCATTAATTTTCTTCCCATCCCCATTTTCATCATACCCAGTCTACCAGTAGATACATTGAAGGTGTGAACCCTGAAAATCCAAGACAGGTCTCAGTTAATTTCGAAAGTTTATTTTGCCAAGGTTGAGGACATGCGCCCATGACAGTCTCAGGAGGTCCTGATAACATGTACTCAAGGTGGTCAGAGCACATTTTGGTGTTATACATTTTAGAAAGACATGAGATATTAACATATGTAGATGAACATTGGCTTGGTATGGAAAGGCAGGACAACTCAAAATGGGAGGAGGCTTCCAAGTCATAGGTCTGTAAGAGACAAATGGTTGAATTCTTTTGATTTTCTGATTAGCCTCTCCAAAGGAGGAAATCAGATATTCATTTATCTCAATGAACAGAGTGGTGACTTTGAATAGAATGGGAAGCAAGTTTATCCTAAGTAACTTCCAGGCTGACTTTTCCCTTTAGCTTAGTCATGTTGGGGACCCAAGATATATTCCCTTCACATTGCTCCCTCAACCCCCACCACCTTTTGTAAAATCTTTTGGAGAAAGTTTTTTGAAGAAAATGAGTCTCTGGTTTCAGGTTGTGTCTGATCTCTCATGGCTAGGATGGTTTATTCCTAAACAGGTAGATCTTGAGTTATTAGGAAAGTTCATTTTTAAAAGGTTGTGAAGTCTCATGTCCTACGAAGAGAAAATAGGGGGAGCAAGGGAGGAAAACAACAAACAAAAGAACAATCCTGGAAAACTGATATAGGCCACATTACTCTGAAGTTCATGCATCAGTAGGTACGTATGAAAGTGACTTATGTACATAAACATGTTATTTTCTTCTAAATTTGTCTAGCTTCAGTTAACAGGGCATTATGAAAGCGCAGCTTATTTTTCATTGACTCCAAATTTTAAAAACTGGAAAAAAAATAATTGAAAACACTATTTTGAAGACTTGTAGGTAAAAAATTTAGGATCTTATCCAAACTGTAGAAAATAAAATTTAAACACGTTAGGTTAGACTGAATCTAGCAAAAGGTGTACTATAGTTTTTGAAACATAATTTTTCTCTTTCCAGTTTCCCATTTTCACTAAAGACAAACCATGACAGAACTGGTTTGCTTTATCATACTTGGCCTAATTATGTATATACAGTGCAGCAAGAATAATTATTTTTTACATAGGCTTTTAAAATGGCTTTGATGAAACTTTGTTCCATACCACAAATCTCAGGTAAGACTTTGTTAAACCCAGCCCAGCCCTGAATTTGTACTATCAAATACCTATGAGTTGGGTGAATCTCTCTCCTCTTGAGGTTCTTAGATAAATTTGGGGCTCCTGGGCCTGTCAGAAAGTGACATTCTTTACTTACCACAGGACAGGAACTCAGTACAGGGACTGTGTAGACAAAGGTATGAAGCCAGTTTTTCCAAGGGGCTTTTATTGGCTCCATAAGTCAAGTTTGATGCCTAAAAGGAAAGCACACCATTCCAGTTAAAGTCTTGGTAAAATAACCATTTTCTCCAATTGTTTCCTGTTATAAATGAAAACAGATTCTTATTGCACTGATGCAAATAACTGTATTGTCATAACAGAATACAGTTTCCAAATTCTATAAAAATCAAGTAGAAAGAAACAAACAAATGCTCCAAATTTTGTTCACAGGAGTATACTCAATTTTTAAAATGTGTAAATAGCTTTTAAAAAGGTTTTCTTGACTCTGAAAAACAAAACAAAGGATCAGTAACATTTTAATCAAAAAGTTACAAAAATTACTTCAGACTCTTATTAGTTTAATCTATGCAGTTAATTTCTGTTCTGCTTGATATTCATGAATATTTCAGCTATCCATGTGTCCTAAGGTTTTTCCACTATTCTGATGTCACAATCTCCAAAGTTATCAGAAATTTGCATTCAACAGCACCTGTTAGAGTTTTATAGCTAATTATAAAACCACCTTCTAAAGAGGTCTAAAACACGATAACAATTGTCCGTGGATGAAAAAAAGTTTCAGGGCAGTCAAAGACACAAGTGACAACGAAATTTATTACCTCTGTGGCACACAATACTTTAACATAACAACTACAATAATTACTAATAATGTACATTAAGTCATATCATAATTATAGGCATTTCCCATAATTCTGGAACACGTATCAATAACATTTATACAAAAACAACCCAAAGAAAAACCAAACATCATCTTATATTTTATAATTCTTCTTGTATAATTTTTATACAAAATAAGCCAAATATGTCATTTTTGGAGTATAGGGAACCTATTAATATCTTAAAGGATTAGGTCAGAAAAATGCATACTTTATAATTTGACTTTGGAAAGTTTGTCAAATATTAAACATTAAAGGTTACAAAATATTAAAGATTACAAAAAGGATCACAGGTCATTGTATAATGTCATTCATTTAACCAAAGTGACAACACAATTTCAAAAAAGGCAAAAACCTTCATTCTCTGAGAGAGGACACTTAATTTTCTAAACAATAAGCCCTAATAAAAACAGCAAAAAGCCAATTAAATTTGTTTTCTAAAATTTTATGAACAACATGAAATTTTTATCTTGATCGTCAGATACAACTTCCATAAGCCTTTATAACCTTTAATAAGGAGTCAGTTAATACCTCCAGAAAACCTTGTTAATCTGACGCAGGGGCCCATATGCTGGTGTTGTATCAGTGTGTCTTTGACATTAATGATTAATTTATAGACAAACAACTTATTTTATCTCTCAGAATCAGCCCTTACAATTTCACACACCTACCTCTTCTGCAATAGTCCCTGGGCCTTGAAGAGTTGAATAGCTTTAATTTCTGAACCTGTAACTCAGAAATGCAGTTTATTTTGATTGACATCCTCTACTGGATCTGAAGATGAACCTTGTTTTCAGTGTTTAAGATTTAATTAACAGGACTTACTGTTCTTTTTAGACCCAAAAGTTAAAGCCCTTTAACTCAATGTAACAAAGACTTGAAAAGTATATACAGGAAGTTACAAGAATGTAATAACTTTAATTTTAAAAATTTACATCTTAGTTTTTCCTAAGCAAACCAAACTTAATAATAATGGCATAGGAATTATTTTGATAAAGGTAAAATCTGTTAAGCCAGTTACCAAAAGGCAAAATAAAAAAATTTCTGAGGTGCACAGAATATTATGTTGGAAGAAAACATTTCCTTTAGACCTTTAAGTAAACATTGTTAACATCAGGCTACAAATAACAGAACTCAAGGAGGAAAAAGGAAAAAACTCATATGAACTAAAAATGAGTTGAAGGGGAGTGTTACTGTTTCACACCTTTTAAAAGGGGAGAGAAAACCAAAATCAGCAAAATGTAATAAAAGTTGAACTTTGGATTAAAAAAATTTGAAAAGTAAAATCTCTTATAATCTATTAAGAGTAAATTAAACCCCTTAAGAAAATTGCATTGTTCTAATTCTTTAGCGTGTGTGTTTTTTAAACATTAAACCAAATCTCCAGAAAGACAATTATAATTTCCCTTTAATCATAGGCAACTTGATCATATAAGAGTTTTTGGTTTTTTGGCTGGGCGCGGTGGCTCAAGCCTGTAATCCCAGCACTTTGGGAGGCTGAGACGGGCGGATCATGAGGTCAGGAGATCGAGACCATCCTGGCTAACACGGTGAAACCCCATCTCTACTAAAAAAAAAACAAAAAAACTAGCTGGGTGAGGTGGCGGGCGCCTGTAGTCCCAGCTACTCAGGAGGCTGAGGCAGGAGAATGGCATAAACCCGGGAGGCGGAGCTTGCAGTGAGCTGAGATCCGGCCACTGCACTCCAGCCTGGGCGACAGAGCAAGACTCCATCTCAAAAAAAATAAATAAAATTAAAATAAAAGAGTTTTGGGTTTTTATAAATAAATCCTTTTATTGTGACTTTTATAGACTGTTTATGACATGCTTGGACTTTCTGGTTTGTCCTGAACATCCATCCCTCCTTCTTAAACAACCAGTCATTTTATTCTAGGACTAAATTTACCACACAATAGTCTTTCTTACATGAAATTATTTCTCTTTAAGCTCTTTACCACAGAAAAACCTCTTTTTGTAACTTTTTTTTAACGTCTCTTTTATTTCCTGGTTCTTTTTACCTTGTTTTATACATGACCTTTAAATAAGCTTTGAATTAGATAAAAATTGCTTACTTTTTTAAAAAGGACACAGCTTTTTTCCATATGGAAAGAATGTTTTCCTTCAAATATATCTTTATTGGAAAATACCCAAATGATGAAATATTTATTATTTAATTTAATATAACTTTAGAGTCTAAATTATGACAAATCTGTCTACAAATATTTATCCTATTAACCTAATTATTTTAATTGTTTACCTAGATTATTTTCAAAAACCACTGTGACTGTCATTATTTAAAGTATGAAACTGCCATTGCAAAATTATAACTGAGACTGTGAAAAATATTTGACCTAACTGACTCCATCTTTTAACCTCCAAGTTGTCCTTGTTCATTCCTGAGCATAGGCTGGACTAACTTGGGGAGAAACTTAGTTTATAGTTTAGCTTTGAAGAAAAGACGATAAGGATCCTTTCCCAAAACAAATTTTACTGTGTGTCGACTAGATGACTTAGAGTCACAAGATTAAAAGCTATCGCAATCTTACTGAATTTCAAATGTAGCTATTTTCATTAAACCAATATCAATGTTTTCTTTATTAAAGATTACACAAGCAGAGATCTTTCTGTCTTCAGCTGGGTCTATAGTTTTGTACCCCATATGCCAAATTTTGACACCTTAAAGTATTTGACAGTGTTAAGTATGAAATTGTTTGATTAATAAATGTAAACAAAAATGTATGCTGGAAATTTTTAAGACATTTCTAATATTATTTTACCAATAATTTTAAAGCTAGCTTATTAAAGATTTTACTTAAGTTGCATAAACTTGAGCAAGAATTTGAGTAGCCTTTTTTTCTTGAAGTATTTGATTCAAGTGCTTTTACAAAGCCAATTAATTAGAGCTCTTTCATATATTTTCAGTAGTGAAACATTGTGTACACAACACATAAATATATACATGTATTAGACATGCTGATGGAAGTACATCTTATAGACTTATAAATATCTTTTGTTTTTCCTATCTTAGACTTTCAGTTCTTGATTACTTGTTTCACAATCCTGGGCAGTTGTCAGCTAAATAGCCTTAAATTTACATATTAGATAAACAACTCAGGTGAGTGAAAATCAAATAGAAAAACTTACATCATCAGGTACAAAGAAAAAGTCTGGTGCTGCTACAGGGTGATTAAAGATGGATGAAAAATCAAACATAAAATTACAGAAATCTATCATAGGATTGTATAAGGAGACCAATTTTATTTATATAGGGACTACTTATCTTGTGACTGGATCTCTGAGCTCTGGTCAGAGTCCACACTGAATCCCGAGTCTTTGAAAAAGGATAATTATTATGAGGTTAGACTGTGATGCTGCTACAGTGCACTTAAAAAATTGTTTTTAAACAAATACATTTCTAAGTGTCTAAACCATACTCTTCCTTAAAAACCCAAGAGTAACCTTTGTTGCAGTAACTATTTTAGTCAAAAAACAAAACAAAACAGGTAACACAATACAAAAGTAGGCAGTTTAAGATCTGAGACAACCTTCTCTGTTTACATTTTTGGGGTTCCATATGGAAAAACAGTTTTTTTTTTCTCTGAAGAGAGTCTGGCACCTTCTCCATTTTCTTTAAGGAACCCAGGCTATTATAAACTATTTTAGGTCCCCCATACAGCAGAGGGTGCAAGAGAAAGGAGAGACAGCAGAAGTAAATGAAGAAAACAGAATTCAGTCAACTGAGAAGAAAAACTTTTGCTCGAGAAAAAGACAGGTCTTAGGAGAAAAACAAAAACATGAAGACATTTTAAATACAAACACATGCATATACATTTTTATACACACATCTTGGAGTTTAGCTTTTAATTAAGCTGACTTTTAACTATTGAGCTCATTTAAAAAAAATTTTTAAATATCATTGCCATATTTCAGCCAGGACAAATTGTGCTATTTCAGGAGTATATCCATTGCTCTTTCAGTTTGGCCTGGCTAGCAAAAAGGTGGCCTTCTTATGTAAGTAAATCCTCTTAGTAGTTAAGATCAAAAGCCAACCTACCTTCCTTCCTTCCTTTTTTTTTTTATTTTTATTTATTTATTTATTTATTTATTTATTTATTTATTTATTTATTTATTTATTTTTGCCTTTTGCTGGCCATTGGTCATTCCTTTCCCCCACCCCACCACCTTCTTTGTGTGTGTGTTGGGGGAATGTAGCCACTTCAGAGCCCTCCTCCATAATTTGGAACTTCCTTTGGCTTTTTAAAGTCAGATAGAGTTGATCAAAACCAATGAGAAAAAGACTAAAACAACAACAAAAACAAACAAAGAGCAACGACAAAAATCAGTTAAGCCAATGGGAACACATGGACACAGGGATGGTAATATCACATACTGGGGCCTGTCAGGCTATGGGGAGCAAGGGGAGGGAGAGCATTAAGACAAATACCTAATGCATGCAGAGCTTAAAACCTAGATGATGGGTTGATAGGTGCAGTAAACCACCATGGCACATGTATACCTACGTAACAAACCTACTTGTTCTGTTAATATATCCCAGAACTTACTGGGGGAACCTGCCTCCAATATTTCAATGTAGGTTCTTTCTATTTTTCTGTAAGTGTCAGCTGGCTGAGAAATAAAGAGAAAGAGTACAAAGAGAGGAATTTTACAGCTGGGCCGCCAGGGGTGACATTGCATATCAATAGGACCGTGATGCCCACCTGAGTCTCAGACCAGCAAGTTTTTATTAAGCGTTTCAAAAGGGGAGAGCATGTAAGAACAGGGAGTAGGTACAAAGATCACATGTTTCAAAGGGCAAAAAGCAGAACTAATAAGGGTGTAACAAAGATCACATGCTTCTGAGGGAACAGGACAAAGACAAAAAAGGAGAATCACTGATAAGGATCTACATTCAGCAGTGCACGTATTGTCTTGATAAACATCTTAACAAAACAGGGTTGAGAGCAGTGAACTGGTCTGACCACAAATTTACCAGGGTGGAG
The DNA here is from genome assembly GCF_002776525.5 of Piliocolobus tephrosceles. Taxonomy (NCBI): domain Eukaryota; kingdom Metazoa; phylum Chordata; class Mammalia; order Primates; family Cercopithecidae; genus Piliocolobus; species Piliocolobus tephrosceles. Next base: position 75,699,692 of record NC_045436.1, on the reverse strand, counting down.
TTTTTCCCGCACCCTAGTAAGCCTGAGGGTACTGCAGGAGACCAGCGAGTATCTCAGTCCTTATCTCAACTGCATAGGACAGACATTCCCAGAGTGGCCGTTTATAGACCTCCCACCAGGAATGCATTCCTTTCCCAAGGTATTAATATTAATATTTCTTGCTAGGAAAAGAATTTAGTGATCTCTCCTAGTTGCACATCCATTTATAGGCTCCCTGCAAAAAGAAAAATATGGCTCTTTTTGCCTGACCCCGCAGGCAGTCAGACCTTATAGTGATCTTCCCTTGTTCCCTAAAAATCACTGTTATTCTGTTCTTTGTCAAGGTGCACTGATTTCATATTGTTCAAACACACATGTTTTACAATCAATTTGTACAGTTAACACAATTATCACAGTGGTCCTGAGATGACGTACATCTTCAGCTTACAAAGATAACAGGATTAAGAGATTAAAGACAGTCATAAGAAATTATAAAAATATTATTTGGGAACTGATAAACGTCCATGAAACCTTCACAATTTATGTTTCTTTGCCATGGCTCCAGCTGGTCCCTCCATTCGGGGTCCCTGACTTCCTGCAACAAAAACTTAAAATAAAAAATTTAAAAGAAAAAAAAATCAGTTAAGCAAAACACATGTTCATACAACTTACATGATTACTGAGCACTCTAATGGTAAGGGGAAATTAAGACCAGCAGATGGTTAATCTTAACTTGAGCCAAGACAAACCCCAGTTCAGTTACTTACCAAGGGATGGGTCTCAGGCTGAAGACTGCTTTCTACTATCCTAGAAGCAGGCAAAAAAACTCATCTTGCCTGTAGGAAGCATGCTTAAACTCCATAAAGGAGTTTCCACTGTCTTGTGTTGGAAGAAAGTAAAACTGCCCCCCACTGACCCTGCAAAAAAAGGGTTGCAGAGCAAAATAAACTTTAGATCTTGACCAAGATGATGACATTTGCCCAAGATGGTCAGAGCACAGTTTGGTTTTATACATTTTGGAGATACACGAGACATCAGTCAACATAGGTAAGATGAACATTGGTTCAGTCTGGAAAGGTGGGACAACTCGAAGCAGGGAGGAGGCTTCCAGGTTATAGGTAGATAAGAGACAAATGGTTTCATTCTTTTGAGTTTCTGATTAGCCATCAGAAACTCAAACTTCCTTTGGATGGCTCCAAAGGAAGCCATCAAATATGTATTTATTTCAGTAAGAAGTAGGGTGAATTTGAATAGAATGGGGGGCAGGTTTTCCCTAAGCAGTTCCTAGCTTGACTTTTCCCTTTAGCTTAGTGATCTTGGGGGCCCAAGATATTTTCCTTTTATAAAGGTATTCTTCATTTTTGTTAAACTGTTTTTTCTCATTTCTAACATTTTCTTTTGATTCTTTCTTAGCGTTTCCATCTTTCTGTTTACGTTACACATTTTTCTTATATATTGTCTATTTTTCCATTGAAGTCCTTTACATATTATTCATAGCTATTATCCATAGCCATTCCCCTCTGAAAATTCCAAAATCTATATGAAAATCTGAGTCTGGTTCTACTGCTTCCTTTGCATCTTCTTACTACATTTTTTCTTGTTTTGTGAAAGGACTTATACTTTACTACTACCAACTGGATATGATGTATCAGGCAATTGGAATTTAGGTAAAAGTCTTCTAGTGTGAGACTTTATAATAATCTGGTTATGAGCTGGGTTTTGCTTAATGTTTTCTGTACCTGTAGATACCCAAGGCTTTAAAATTCTTCTAATATCTGAGAGTCATTATTTTTTCTTTTTGTACTTGTGTTTTCCTATTCCTTAAGTAGAGCCTGTACTTTGCAGCTCTTTCAGCTAGAATTCACTGCTATTATATTGGAACCCCTTTGAGATGATGGTAGAAGTAGTAGAAGAGGATCACTTTCTAATCTTATGATTAAATCCCAGTCTTTCAGTATATCTGAGTTTCTGGAATGTAATATGTTTCTTAGCTCCATCACCATCTTCATTTATGTGATACAAGAAAGTTAGAAAGAACTGAAATTTGATAAATGCTCTTCAACATAGATTGCATAAGTCTTGGGAAAGTCATTTCCCCTCCATAATAGATCTTTGTTATGGAGACTACTATGGCTGTCTTTCAAATTGGTTACATTTCCTTCCTCTTGCTAGAGTCACTAAAGGATTGATGTTTTTCTGTTTGACTCTTCACCATGAAAATGTTATGGAGTTACTAGAGGTAAAACCTATGAATAACTGGGCACCCTTGTCCCCAAACCTCACAGATAGTTTCCCATTCACATGCTTATCCACTCTCCAGCACCAGTAACTTTTCACAATTACCATTTAAGTGTTTCTATCAGTTTATGGCTCCAGTGGCTTCTCTTCCAGATGTTACAAAGACTTTGACTTGGATAACGCATGGTTGAGACCCTGAATCCCATATAGTAATTCTTTCTATTTTCCTGTTTTAGTATTTTAGTATGGTGGTTGGCCTGCTACCTCAGTTCACCAATGAGTCTAAGAAAAGTAATTGATTTTTAGATTGTTCAGCTTTTTCTTCTTGTTATAAAGACAAGTGACAACTTCCAAGCTCTTCACATGTCACATCTGAAACTGGAAGTCTATGAGTCTACATTTCAAAAAAAGGACTTATTTGTGCTTTAAATAACGCATATCACCAATTATAACCAGAAATTGACAGACTGTATTTAAAGAATAGACATCAATCCTCATTAAGAACCATCTCTTCCAGTTCACATCTGTTCCACAGATGGTAGCATTCCAAGAGATTCCAAGCAAGTCTGTAGCATTGGAGAGATGCAGCATTCTAAGAGGTCCCAATCAAAGTTTCCTCATCCATAACACTGAAATTGGAGCAATCTGTTGGAAACTGCTCAAGTGTTCACCACATCCCTTCAACTTCTACTTTATTGGCAATCACGAAGAAACCTGAAACCATATGGTAGGCCTGTTTCTCTTGGCTTTTCACATCTTCTGAAGCTTTGCCCATTTTATTCTTACTGCCTGGTGATGAAGACTCTCTCCTTGACCAAACATTTAGACAGGCTCCCCTGAGCCCTCTTTTGACTAGGTCTTATGTTTGTGCCCTATATTAAACCTGCCTATGCCAGTCTTAACAAATAATCCTGCTAAGTCAATACCCTACTCTTGATATCTGATCAAATTTGATATCTGACCAAATTCTTCATCCCCTACCTTTGATGTGTAACTTCTTGGCCAGGATTAATAAGCATCTGTAGGTCAGTTTAGCAACAATTCTCCTACCCTTGATGTCTCCTCCTAGTAATTTCCCTTAGTAATTCCCCCGAGTCTGCTCATCAGCTATAAATCCTTACTTGCCTCATTGTACTTGGAGTTGAGCTCAATATCTCTCTGCTATTGCAATGGTCTTACCCTTTATTGCAAGAATCTTAAGTAAAGTCATCTTTAACATTTTTGAAGAGTCAGAATTATCTTTAATACTAGTTAGTAGCTTTTCAATATGTTCAAATAGATTTCTAAAAATGTATTCTGTCAATTCTTTAAAAATTATTGAATGTGAGGTAGAAGTTCAAAATAACCTAAGTATTCAGGCTGGAGTGCAGTGGCACAATCATAGCTCACTGCAGCCTCAAACTCCTGGGAAGAGTAATACTATTTGAGGGCATAAGAGCATATGCCAAGCATTGAACTAAGTATATAACATAAAGAATCACCTTATATAACAGCCTTAAAAGAGTTTTATACCTAATTTACAAATGAAAAATGAAAGAGTAAAATATATATGTAATCTTCCATGATTGTACAAATGATAAAAAATTGAAGGCTGAATTCAATCACAGATTAGTTTGGTTCCAGAGATATGTTTTAGCATTACTTTCCACAGCCTCTCCAAGCACCTTGACTTTAGGAAATTACAAGTATGAAGTTATACATTGTGGTTCATATTATACTTTTTGTCTTATTCACTCTTCTTAGAATGGTTTGGTTCTGGGTAATATCTACATATTTTTCCTTTCTAGACATTTTTCTGCACAGGAAAATTTTGTATAGACTGCAAGTGCCAAGCACAGATTGAAATACATCAAAACACTAATTTTTAATCCTTGTAATTCTTTGATCCTATCAGTGTTTCCGTTCTACCTATTGAAAATTAGAGATTTTATAAAGTAAATAATATTCCAAAGACAACAATTGTGTAGGGGAGAGCCATTTTTGAGCTCTAGGCAGTTTACTTTGAAGTTCATACACTTAACCTCAATATTACGTTATCGTCTTTGGTATACTTGCCATGTTGAAGTTGTATTTTGACAGATTAATGATATGGTAATATTTTCCCTACTTATAAATTCAACCATTCATTTCAATTTATTTCCTCGTGGCTGTTAAGTATATAAAAATTCCGAGTTATTTTAATCATGGCTGATCTATTTATCCATAAAATAAAAATTATTAAAATTTATTTCATTGCATTATATAGTTAGTGCTTAAGATCAGCTAAGAAGTTCTGTTTCTGTTCCAATCAATAATCCCCACCCTGCACCATCGCCCCACCACCACTTCAACCTTAATCATCTTGTCCTCTTCTCAGGAATGACATTACTGATACATGTTAGTTCTATTGACAGCTGTCACCAGAACATGGAAATCCAAATATTTCTTTCAGTTATACTACTAAAAATATGCAGTACTTCACATTTATATTGTATTGCTTACAATTCTACCCCAAACTGGGATAACCACATCTTTAGTAAGGAACATGAATATTGTCATGGGGAAAACTTGTGTCCATGGACTTTTAAAAATATCAAAATGAAATGACAACACTTTTGACAATTAAAATATGTGATTGACAATAAAATATGTTTACCAATTTTCAGGGAATTCTAGAAATATTTTAACTTTCTTTATAAGTGTAAAAATTTTTAAATGTATATTTAGAAGTTTATATTTATACAACATAAATTTAAAAAATAAACTTGTGGCAGGTGGAGATACTGCCTTTGTGGAGATTGCTTAGTTATTTGTTTCTGCTTCATCATTGGCATCTTGTACAAATTTCCAAAAAACTAACTAAACACTAGCAAGGCTTCAACTGAAACTTCCCAGAGAAGACTTCACTCTTGAAGGATGTTGATAATGGCATATGAAAATGTTGACCTCTAAATGAATTATCCTTTGCACAATGTAGATTAGCACAGGTTGGACATACAGGCATATTGTAAAGTCAAGCAGTCACCATTCATAGTTGAGATCTGCCTACAGTAATTACTAAACATTAGAAACCTAATTAAAGGAAAAGCGGCATCACCCCATTCTTGAAATGTTTCAATTGTTGAGAAAATAGATGCACATGAATCAATTTCATGAAGAAGTAGTAGGACAACATGTACATATACAATATAGATCCCTGAGCTGCTATTGGTGCAATTCCAGCTCCAATATAACTTAAATTATTTTAATATGTTTTAAAATAGCATGATCAGTGGGGATAAATAGGTTTTCTCTTTTATTAAAAATATTTCTTTCAGTGTAAATTTATTGCATACAGAAATATGTTCATATGTTGAAGGAAAATGGAATAAAACAGTTTACTGCAAAATAAGGTATGATAATGTTATGAATACTTGCAGATAAACCTCTATCACATAAAAGCTAGTTCCCATCACAAAACTAGTTCTTGTGGTTATTTTCATTATAAAGGAGAGAGTGTATGGGATATGGTGAGGAAATAAGGAAGGAAATTGTCATTTATTTTGCCAGGTGTCTGCCTCTGAGCTGCAAAGATTCATATGTATTATTGCATTGTATCCTCCCAACATGAACCTCTTGAAAGTAAGAACAGCATCTTAAAAATTTGTTGCCTAGTGCTCTTAAGCATGATTTCCTTGTAAATGTTGGTTAAATAAATTAGCAATGAATGAGTGGAGTGAAATAATATGTAAATGAACATGCAAATAGAATAATGTTTGAAAGGTGAAAGTTTTTGGAATATGGGAACCCAAGTTCAGAATGGTAAAGTTGTATAATTTCTTACTTTGTTTTTTTCATGACGGAAAAACAACCTCCTATCATTTGTTTTCTATTTGTACCTTTTATTTTAAAAAGTATTTGATCTCATGTATATCATGTTATTTATGTCTTATATTTTCCATTTCATTCTCAAAAAGAACTCAATTTCTTCATTTACTTTAAAATACTGTGCTCAACTCTGACCATTGTTTTCTATTCTGTTTCTCTTGAAATTGTTTTCATTTCCGAAATCATATTTTGAGGTTTTTGGGGGGAACAGGTGCATATTCAATAGTTAATTTCCTCGGTGTTTTATTAATGTATCCTTTCATTATCAATAATCAAATTTCATTGAAAATGCTGAAACCTTAAATTCTTCTGCGTTTATTGTGTTTCAATGGAAGCCATTTGCTACAATCCTAATTTTCCTTCAAACAGATAGTAAGTTTCTCTTAATTGCTCATACATCTTCATAGATGAAGAATGTATCATGATGTTCTGTCTCAGTTCATGCTCAGGACTGAGAAACTAAAACAATAAAAAAGGAACTAGGACACTCAAATCACAAAGGAAAGTGGTAAACTATCCAGCTGGGACAGGCAATATAAGCAGCAGTGATTTCTCATTTCTAATCTGTGGTGATCCCAGAATGGTGGTTGCAGTATAAAGAGAAAAATTTCACTATGAAATTGTAATTTATATACTCAACTGAGGGAGGCCTTCTAACTAAAATAGATCGGAAAAGCTATGGGACACTTCCAAAGGTTTATTCTGGAACAGGGAAAAATAAGACTATGTAAACTGAAAGGACAATGGAGAAAAATAAAGCAGATGACATCCTGTTGTCTCCAGATCACTTTTAGAAATACAGAAATTGATTATTATAAGTAGGCTCTTAAGCAAGTTGTGATTTTGTTATTGTTTCTTTCACTTTTAAAATCCCATACTGGATAGCCTCACCTCTCACTGCTGATAGAGATATTTTCAAGAAACTTGTCCTTGACAAAGGCCCCTCATTTTGTCCTGTAATTAGTGTTAGAATTAGAACTAAATCATGTAGCCTGCTTCACTGTGATAGTTAAATTGGCATACCCTGAGTTAAGTATTTCTTGTTTGCTTCTCATCAAGATTCCCCCAGGATGTCCCAAGAACAACAAAAACAACAAAAAAAATGCATAAGTTTCATCTCCCAACCTTACTATACCAGCAGTAGAAGTATATCCTTTCTTGTTGATTTTTCAAGCTATTTATTTTGTTCACATCTTATACAGAATAATTTCTGTTTCAAGTTTTTGCCTCTTTATACAGAAAAGATAGCTCCTTCAGGGTATTCATTGTGAAAGAAGGCATCTTCTTGAATTTTATATTGTATTATAGCTTCTATTGGTTTTTTTCCTTTTCCTTGGGCATAACATTTGTGTGAAAATCTTTCTAAGTATTAAATTTTGTTCTATACTCTATCCTACATCTATAACTTACATAATTCTTGCAACTGAACCCAGTGAACCTCTTTACTGTCACCACCATCTACCCACTCATAAACATCAGATATCCACTGAGGAAACAATCATTATTTTGGGAATACTGAAACAGAAAGATCAAGAGGTACATCGCAGAGCATTTCTCAGACTGCAGAAACTAGATAAAGTACAGACTGAAGAAAAGAACCAGGGTCGGTGGAAAATGGCCTGGAGGGAAATAAATAGAAACACAGTGTTCTGAAGAGTTCTCCATACTGGCATTGAGATAAAAAGCCTGGAAAATCTAGTGTCGCATGAGGAGTGAGGAAAAGCTCTGAACTTTTATATTCAGTCCAGTGAGATATTCAATAAATATTCAATAAATGCTTTTCCAGTAAATGAGTGCATGATGTTCAGTAAGAAAAGAAAATAGAGGGCATGAGAACTGTCTTTGAGAATTTAGACATTTGTTTTTATGAAATAAAAAGCAGACTTTGAATAACTCAAAGGGTTACTCTTAGACTGAAAAGAAAGAGATGAAAGAACAATCTTTGTGATCTACATATCACATATATATCCTAATATATCACATATATCATGTATATATATATCACATATTATATATCACATATATCATGTATCAATACACCCATAATATGTGATATATATATACACATGAATATTGTTGCCATTTCTTAAAGGGCAGTTTAAAAATACATGGAAGAAGTATTATAACTTTCCAGAAGATGAGCTAAATTTGATTGCCTAAGTTCTGCACTACAGTGAGAATAGTCTAGAGCCCAAGATATAGAACATGCACATATGTATACATATATATACAAGTGTGTGTGTGTTTTCTGTGGGAGAGGATAGCTTTCTAAAAATATGAGGTCTCTAGTAGTAGAAATCATTCATTTACCAAATATGCCTCTGATAATACAGGTAATGGGCAAGGTTGGGGTTTTCAGTGGTGACCAATTTAATCTTGAACTCATCATGGAGAAAGTAGGAGGGTAGACAGATGCTGTACAACTGATTTCATAATAATTGGATTACAACTTAAATAATTGTTATGAAGGAGGACAGCATAACACTATGAATATTTTAACAGGGATCTCAGGGATTAAGGAAGTATTATCTGAAGAAGTGGTATCAGGGTTTCAAGTTTAATGAGAACAAATTTTAACTAAAGGAAGGGTGGACAGAGTGATAAGTTACCAGGCAGTATGTGTAAATGCTCTGGGCAGGAAAGAGAATGCTCAGTTTGGGGAACAAAGAAGATAAGTGTGGCAAGAAAGATGAGACAGGTGGAGCACATGGTGCCCAACATGGATTAGAGAAAAGGTATTTAGTGGTGACTGCCAAGGAGCTGGGTGAAAGCTGACACAGTGACCGCATACCCAGAAAGCCGCCTTGCTTCCCTCCAGGCGAAGACAACCAGGTGGGAGGGAGTCCCTGGCAAAACTCCAACTGGCCTGGGCACTAGGAGCCACAGAGGTTCTCGCTGTTTGCAACAGGGAGGAGCCTGACCCCTCCCCTTCCTGTGTGGACCCTGGGATTCAATTGGCAAGGCAGGAAGCTCATGGGTAGGAACTCTTGGCCTCACAGACAGTCCCTGTTCTCCCTTTTTTCTTTTTCACCCAATAAAACCCTGCTTTACTCATTCTTCAAACCACCTGCAAGCTGAATTTTCATGTCTCTGGGAGGTACAAAGACCCATCTTCAGCCAAACTAAGCAAAAGTCCTGCAACACAGGGAAGAATTCTCAGTACATTAACCCAACTGAGTGTATGATTTAGAGTCAACTCTTTAATGTTCCAAGACTATGCCTAACCAGCCACTCATTAACACTTGACCTTTCTAGTGTAGATACTATGAAACCTCTCAGAACAGGCAGGGCAAGACTTGGACCCCTTGAAGGATGGTTCTGTTGTAAAGGAAAATCTTTGCAATTATATAATCTGTGAAAAATTATTCTCCCTTCTGAGAAGGATCTGTAAATCCTTCTATTATGTTTTGTATATTTCTTGTTCTTTTCTAATTGCAATGTTTTATAGTTTCAGTAGTTTCTTAAAATATTAAATAATTGTGCCAATACTGGACATACTTATATTTTTCCTGACTTTTAATGTGTCTAATGTCTCTTCCTTAAATATTGTGCTAGCCTTTTCCTTAAAACACTTGTAAAAATTATATTAAAATGTATTTATTGAATTGCAGCCTTTTAAATATTATAATTTAAAACAGAGATGCATGTTCAATATTTAAAACTATCTTCCTTCAATATTTAAAACTATAAATTATAAGACTATTCTCTAGGAATTAAAAATAAAAAATCTGATGGTGTTGAAGATGGTAAGATCATAATGGCGTATGATGAATGGAAGTAGCGACTTTATGATGATTTCAACAAATATCTACATGCCTCTTTTATGGTATTGCTATTAAAGGACAGTTTAAAAATACATGAAAGAAGTCCTCAAACTTTTCTAGATGATAAGCTAACTTTGATTTTCTAAGTTCCACACTGTAGTGAGAACAATCTAGAGTGCAAGATAGACATGTGCCTATCACCACATTGTCTTCTTTTCCACTGGGAATCCCACAGGTCCTATCTAATATCACAAATCATACCCTTTAAAGCTAATAGCTATTATCTCTTCTCCTGCATTGTTTCCTGGCTTCCCTCCCTCACCAAGATTCAGAATGTATACCAGTGATCATTATTTGACCTAAAGGTACTTTATTGTCCAGTGTAAGTGGAGAGCAAAGTAAGTAATACTCTCTATTAAGTTCCCTCTATCTTACTTGCCAGACACAAAGGCTGTCCAGATGAAGGTCATGTAATCAAAACAAAGGCTTGGAGCTCTGTGTGAGAAATTCTGCTAAAGATACATGTTGTCTTCTTGGAGCAAAATGAAAATCAGTACTATTTATTATGATGCCTTTGTCTGTATCACATAGATGTCATCAAGTGGTCCTATGCAGAGCCTTCTCACAGCATATGATTCCTCATAGAGCATATGATTCCTCACAGCATAGATTTTCCTCAGCTGGAAATTCTACCAATGTGGTGTAATTTGAAAGGAAGGAGAGTTATAAATTATACACCATTGTAATTAAATGTGAAATTGTCGCTCATCAGGTGGCCCCATCATTCTTAAAGACCTTCCCAGCTCATTGCACTGGACTTCTTAATTTGGTTCTTGTGAGGTAGTTAATTTTCTCTGTAATTGAAAGAATATCTATTGCAAATGATTTCTAGGAGCAAGTGAACATGATGATTTGCTCAACTGGTCAGTGGGTGTTAGATTCTTTTCCTTTATTAATTTACAGGGATTTCTGTACAACCTCTGAATTTCTAACTTGATTCCAGAAAAGGTCATGCATTCAAAAAGTGGCCTTGCAGTTGCCTGTAATCAGTCATCTTGCTGTCAGTTTTAAGGATGGGGGAAAAAATGCTGGCAGATCAGGTGGACACAGAGGAAAATTAACACAAGGTAACCTTAGGTTTATGACACTGAAAAGCTAGTTAAGTGGACTGTGGACTCTGCACTGTAGTAAAACACCTCTGTGAATTGTAAAGAAAAATAAAAGCTCTCCCTGGAAATGCTTCAAAACTATCTAAAGCAAACTATTTTATATTTTCTCCTGTGGGGAAATGACTTTGATTAGGTTTATAAGATGCTTAACACAGCAGAAGGAATACTGTTTGATGATGTTTTCCAAAGGTATTGACAACAGTGATGATTCTCATTTGGAACTGGACATCAATCATTTCAAAATTTCAACAAATACTTCAATCAGTATGGGTTTAAAATTAAGTTTCCTAGTCTTTCAAATAATTACCTGACTCTTAATGTGATGACTCCTTCTGCTGTTACCTTAAATTTGCATAGCATCTCTCTAAGGAGCACATGTGATTTCTAGACCATATCTCATTAATTTTTCTAAAATCACTCTCAGGAGACAAAGCCAAAAGAAATTAGAAAAGGCTTTTTCTACCTAAAAAAAAAAAAAAAAAAAAAAAGTCCCTTCCATAGTTAAAATATCTTTCATCCATGTACAGAGACTCTGTATAACTGATGATAGCTTCTATTGTTAAGCACCCAGAGATTCCTCCAAAGATGTTCTTTAAGCTTACTTTTTATTTGTAACAACAACTTAAAAGAAAAGAAATCCTTTCTGAGCTATTTTTTGAACTAACAAAAAATTGAAAAAAGTACATTTGACACAGACTTGAAGGGCTTAGTCAGGCTACTGTGCAAGAGAACAAACTGCATGAAAGAAGTTGATGATATTTATTGTAAGTCTGGGGATGGGAGGTTCCAGGGGAGTTTATAGAAAACACAAGTTAAGGTTCAATTTACTTATTATGGACATGTGAAGCAACAAGGAGTCCTAAAACCATTGGACAGCCATTATGATGTAGTTAGTGTGCAAAGGTAATAGATGCTGTTAAAGGCAATCTTTCCCAACATACTGAAAAAAATTATAGTGCCAGCAAGTGTATTCAGTTTTTCAAATGTCAAGACTTACCTATAGGGAAGAGATGGAAGCTTGACACCCTCATAATACTCTGCCACATACCCCTCAGCAATTCTGTAAAATGACAGAACATTTGAATCTGTCTGGGAAACAAGTTCAGAGAGCCATCAAAGTGCCAGAAATCTTATGGGATAGCTACTGGTTTCAACACAAATATAGAACTACACCCAGACTGAAGTATTGTACGTCACCTTCCTGTGGAATAACCAGTCCTCACCAGGAATACTGGGGATAACTCTGGACCACAGGAACACCACTGAGTTTGGAAGATCAAGAGCCAGACATTGACAGAACAAGAAAAATAAGGTCAATAAGACCGACAGAAGGAGAGCCATTTGAAGTTCCTTTGGCGACATATAATTAGACAGGACTCTAAAGCAGTATTAACAAGCAGCTGAAATAAGCAGAAAATAAGCCAGCTCAGGCAGCAGCCTCTTACAGGCAGTTTTCACTGTTCTTCATCCCAGGATTACAGAAAAGGTAAGGACTAAGGCCTCAGTCAACCTGGAGGAGCAGACTTGGTCAGGAGCTGGGAGTAATGTGGCAGGAGGGTAAACCTGTCCACAATGAGGTGAGTAGGTCTTGTCTGGGGTAATTAGTGTAGGAGAACCACTGGAAGTAGCTCTCACGCTAGACACAGGCAGTGACAGCTTCCCAGGCAATGAGAGAGGGAATGGGAGCAGCAGTATTTTGGAGACGGTGTTTCAGTGAGGACCATTCTAAAAGTCTGCCAGCAAAATTCATCCCCAAGAGAAGCACAGGTCTTCCTACACTGTGACAGATGCCCAGCAGCATAGGACAGGCACCCAGGTCAGCAGCTTCACCAAAACCAAGAAGAACCCATGCAGAAAACAAATTTCCTCTGTCAGGATTATCCACGAGCCAGTGCCCTCAAGGAAACACAAATTAGAACAATAACTCAAATGTCATGGATGTGGAAAGGACATGGAACCGAAAACTAAAAGACCTGTCTGAAAAACAAACAAACAAACAAACAACTCCAAGCTTTTCATATGCATAACTTTATCTTCATCCTATGACATAGATGTAAGGGGGTTTTACCACCACTTTAGATAAGGAGAGCATCATAGGAGAGTTAATTAAACTGCTAAGGTCGTTTAGTACCCTATTAGAAATCTAGTCTCCTGATATATGGGGAAAAGCATAAGAATGTTTTCTTTTTTTTAGATAGATCTTTAATTTAAAAGATCTTTTATTTAAAAGATCAAATGATACCATAAATTATATTGACTAAAGGCTTACCCATTTTTCCTAAGCTTCTTAAACATCCTTGTAAACAGGTTCATTGTTATTTCTACATTGCTACTGCTTGTAAATTATTGTTACATTTTATATTCATGTTTATGTTTGTACCTCTGATTAATATGGCTGTGGTTGAAATAATCTGAGCTTTTTCCCTCTCACTACTAACTTTACTCTTTGACTAACTCCCTTGTATCTACTATGGGCCATGCTATGGACTGGGCTACAAAGATGAATAAGAACAATCCTTCCTCTTTATTAATACATTATCGAGTAGGGGAGAAAAAGATTAAAACTATAAAACAATAGTGACAAGTGCTAAAACATACATTGATGCAATGTGGTATTGGAAAAAGAGAAGTGACCAATTCTTATTATTTTAGAATGTTTACACCTGTATCACTTGCACATTCTAGCCTGCAGATATTTTCAAACATGGTACTTCACATTACATTCACAAGTGTTAGAGAAGTTCCTATGAAAAGTAAAATGAAGCTCAGATGTTAAATGAATCACTAACATGATAAGTAAGTAGTAGACCCAGGACACAAATCTCAGATTTCTAACTTTAGATCCTCTATCTTTCCCACTACAATGACACTGGAACCTAATGTGGAGAGAGGGATACCCCAGATTGAAGGGAGTGGGAGTAGAAAGAATGTGTGATCAAAGCTACTGCCGAGTGGAGAAATGAGAAAAAGGGACAAAGTCTTAATTTCCTCCTCTCTATTAAGGGGACAGTGTGTCCTAACATGGGCATAGTTGTGAAGATGTAATGATACTGCAGGGCAGGGCAGAATCCTCGGAAAGACCTTAGGCATGGAGCTACCATTCTTGTTAGAGTATAGGAGACTTAAGGCTGAGTGAGTCTGGAAATTTGATTGTTAAACACAGATTCCCCGTTCATTATTGTGATCATAATCTAACATCTTAATTTCCTGTGTCCGAAATGCCTTCTGTTGTATGATTTTTCTTTTGCAATCTATGGCATTTTATTTTTATTTCTCTTAGTAAATCCCTTTTTATTGTTAAGTCCAGTTTCTGGTCTTACTCTAATGGTGAGGTTGGCAAGAACATTTTAATCTTTACCTTTCTAAATCACAAATACAATGTTTAACAAATGGAAAACGCATGAATGTGTTCTTTTTTTTATATTAAGGTTTAGATGAAACATAATATATAAGACTTTCAGGCCTATATTTATAGTTCTAATGCTTATTTGCAATACTCAATATATATTTGAATGAATAAATAAATGTACAATACCTATTTGTTGATAGATTAATGTGTTTAAAGTTCCTGAAAGTTATATTTGACAGGAAATACCTTATTTTGCATTCTGTTGTATATGATATATATGGGGGTTTTTGGCATACTTTACTTTAAAAACAAAGTAATTTATATAAAGCATATTTGCAAGTGAATAACCCCACATTTTAATGTATGCATAAGGCAGTTTTTTGAGTAGCCGAATTCATTAGGGTGTAGTCAAGAAAGAGCATTTTTTTGTTCTCTTACCAATGCCTTCAAACATGATGTATTAGATCTCCTTTTCTTTCTATAGGCAAAGTTCCAGCTGATTCCATAGACCTGTAGTGATTTTAACATCTTAAAGACTTAGAACAGTTTCATTTTCAGGGTGTTCATAAATTTAACCTAACCTAAGTAAAAACTTTAATCTCACAGTCAAGTTAAAGATTTTTCCCTCTTGGCTGGGCACAATGGTTCATGCCTGTAATCCCAGAACTTTGAGAAGCCAAGGCAGGCAGATCACTTGATGTCAGGAGTTCAAGATCGGCCTGGACAACATGGTGAAACTCTGTCTCTACTATAAATACAAAAATTAGCCGGGCATGGTGGTGCATGCCTGTAATCCTAGCTATTTGAGAGGCTGAGGCATGAGAATCGCTTGAACCCAAGAGGTGGGGACTACAGTGAGCGGTGATTGCACCACTGCACTCCAGCCTGGGTGAGACTGTCTACAAAAAAATGGACAAAAACATATTTTTTTTTCCTGCCCTTCAGATTTGAAATAGGGAATAGCTCAATATAGAAGGGGGTACTTCGTCTATATTTCACTCTGCATCTCTTCGGTCCTTTTCTTTGTGCCAAGGAAGGAGAGGAGAGACTAGGGAGGGAAAAGTTAGAGGCTTGTTTACTTAGCTGGTGAGATTTTTGTAGTGATTCTCCATTACAAAACATCTTCTGTGGTAGAAAGTTCTCTAGAGTGTTATACGTGACCTCATGGGTCAGGGAGGAGGCTCTGGTTGTTCAGTTAGCTCCCTGTTGCAGGAGACAGTCTGATTAGTTCCCAGGACTTACCAGATAGACAGTGCCTGTTTCTGCCCAGGTCCCCTAACCTAGGCAGGCAAGTGGGCCTCTTGTGCAAGGTCTTTCCAGTAATTCTCAACTGTCCACCTTTGTAGCCTATTGGCTCTCAGTCACCCTTGTCCAGCTGAATGATACATAGCCCTCTCCCTTCACTGCCCTCCTTCCTCAAGCTGTTTTTTTTTTTTTTTTTTTTTTTTTTTGCTGTCTGCCTCAGTTCACCCGTTAACACGTATCAAGTTCTCACTCTTCTACATTACATATCTTTCTATTAACAACAGAGTGTAGGGCTAAAAATTCTTGCAGCTCAGAAAGCATTAACTGTAGCTGTGAAATGCCACCTCCCTTTGTCATTCTTCAAGAGATTCTCTTGCATACACATCTCCATCCCCAGTCTTCTCATCATCACAGACTGTCTTGGAAGTTGAACTGGTGAAAAATTACTCTCACAAATTCCCATTAAAGAACTCTACTCCCTAATAAACCCCAGTGTCTGCTTGTATGAGGTAAGATGGACAATGCTTTCCATATTGCATCGATATGTCTGGGATACCAATTAAGACTATGTACACATTTATCTCTCATTTCTCAGCTTTGTGACGTAGCTTGGAGACAAGGAAGTAACGAATGATGAACCAAAAAGTTAAAGCCATCAGTTACACTGGATAGATGGATGGATGGATTATTGCAGACAAAACTATTTGTTTACTCAATGTTGTTGGTGATTTCCTGTGCATATGAGCAAAGTGAAAGGACAATAATAGGTTAAGGGTCAGGCAGAGCCTTCCCTGCAGTAGCATGATATTTGGCAGATTGTGAGGTTTTGGCTATGAGTATGCCAGTTTTCCTAGGCTTTGAAAGAAATGGTAACAGCTGACTTAATACCAGACCCTGACCTCAGAAATGTTTACTCGAATGTGAATAAACAAATCTCCAACATCATGATGAAGTGGATGTTGGGGATTTGCTTGTCCCCTCCCTTCCAATATTTTTAAAACACTATACTTACACTGTTATCTTGATAGTGTGGAATGAATAAAAATTATCCCCAGTAGATACTTCATTCTGAATGAAATCATTTTTATTGATGTGGGGAAAAAATGGTTGGAAAAACTTGCTACAAAATTGTCTAATTTCAAAATTGCAAAATAGAAATTGGTACAAAATGATCTTATACATTTTCATTCAAGAAACTATCATTTTCTTCCATTTTATGAGATTATAAAATAAAGTATAATTTTAATAATGTCTCAACATTCTATTGTATGACCCTATTATAATCTACTTAACAAATCTTACATTGTTGGACATCTAGTTTATCTTTTAATTTGTAGAAATTGGTCATATGAAATGGATTGTTCTTGTCACACTCAACTAAAACAGAGTTGAGAAGCCAAGGGGAGAAAGCACTCAGGACATGAAACGTAAAATGTAATCCTCTGCAAGCCTGGCAGCTAAAACTGCCTACGGTAACCTGAGACCAGTTTTCTCTAATGATTACATAAAAAACCTGATACAACTCTGAGACTAGTTCTGCCCACCACAGTCACTTACCAATTAGAGCTGGCCAGATCTTCAAAGTCTTACTAGTACCAATGAAATTTCTCAAAGAGCAGTACATAACAGTTACCCTTTTAATAAAATCTCTAACTTTTTTTTTGTTCTTTGGAGAGCAGCACACTTTCAGTTGTACTGAAGGCTGTGCCTCTTCAATCTGCATATTAGTTTGTAATAGAAAATAAAGTGATCCCTTTTCCTCTACAGATATTATGATCTTTTATTCACAAGTTTTTATTTTAAAAGCTGTTTTAATGAACATCTTTATCAAATTTTCACACACTTGGCCCATGCCTGTAATCCCAGCACTTTGGGAGGCTAAGGCAGGTGGATCACTTGAGGTCGGGAGTTCAAGACCAGCCTGGCCAATATGGTGAAATCCCATCTCTACTAAAAAGACAAAAATCAGCCAGGCATGGTGGCACGCACCTGTAGTCCCAGCTACTTGTGAGGCTGAAGCAGGAGAATTGCCTGAACCCGGGAGGCAGAGGTTGCAGTGAGCTAAGAACACATCATTGCACTCTGGGTGCAATGATGCAGCCTGGGTGTTGCAGCGAGATCTCCATCTCAAAAAAAAAAAAAAAAAAAAAAAAAAAAAAAAAAAA
>NC_045436.1:75528313-75681837 GCF_002776525.5 Piliocolobus tephrosceles | reverse complement strand
AAAAAAAAAAAAAAAAAAAAAAAAAAAAAAAAAAAAAAAAAAAATCACACAATAATCATTTTCTTAAAACATTGAGAAAAGGAATTTATGAGTAAAAGTGTATGCCTCTTATAACAAGTTTAATGCATGTCATCCAATTACACTTCAGAAATGTACCAATTTATAACTCATAAGTATATGAAAGCTATATTTCCTCAGATTCTTTCCATTGTATCTCTATACCTTCGCCAGCTAACACATGGAAACAAATGGTACTTCATTTGTCTTATTCTTTTAAGGTAAAATAATTTTTCTATGCTTACTGGCCATTTATAATTTTTAAAATATTCATATATTTTGCCTATTGGAATAATCATTGATGTTTCTTTGTATTCATATATAAACAGCATTTTTTTC
Source organism: Piliocolobus tephrosceles (assembly GCF_002776525.5). Classification (NCBI taxonomy): domain Eukaryota; kingdom Metazoa; phylum Chordata; class Mammalia; order Primates; family Cercopithecidae; genus Piliocolobus; species Piliocolobus tephrosceles. The sequence continues at coordinate 75,681,441 of NC_045436.1, read as the reverse complement.
TCATAAACATTGTTTTTGGTCATTTGATATTTGCTTTTGCTATGTTAAATCTTCATGTATCAGTTTTATCTGGCTGTTCATTTCTTGGCTTCTGCCTGTGTTAAATATCAAATAGTTTCTGTAAGGGGGAAGCAAGCAGAGTTAATTTATTAGAAAAGAAGGAGACGTAAAGAGCAACATGGTGAAGGGAAGGTATGTATGCGAACTGCTCAAGAACAAATATGGATTACATATTTTCCCCTGTCTCTGAGCTTTCAAAGTCTTCTTTATTGAAATCTTACTGAAGATAATGCCCAGATATTCTTAGAATTGTTTTTAAAAGTTAAACCATAACCTAATTGTTATGAATGAGGTAATGATTTCCTAAGATGGATATATTAAGTAAATAATTGAGTTGTTTAATTTTAATGATGAAAGCTTTAAACCAAAAATAAGATTCTAAGGCCCTCCAATCATTTGAATGCACCCATACCCTTGGCCAAGGGCATTCTAGAGTTAACCTGAAAATCTAGTTTAGGCCACCATGCAAGAGGGGGTTGGACATGCCTCAGTGTACCCCTCCAGCATTAACATCAACACAGGCCTTAAGTCTCATAAGGAACATTTACAGTCTTTTCTCTCTGAAGTCTGGTACTTGGAGGCTTTACCTGCAGGATAAAACCTTGGTCTCTACAACCTCTTATGGTAACCCAGACATTCTTTTCTACTGATAACTTTTTCAACGAATTGCCAATCAGAACATTTTTAAGTCTACCTATGACCTGGAAGCACCACCCCTGCCTTCCCACTTTGAGTTGTCTCGCCCTTCTGGATGGAACCAATGTAAATCTAACATGTACTCAATGACGTATTATATCTCCCTAAAATGTATAAAAGCAGGGTGTACCCTGACCACCTTGGGCAAGTGTCGTCAGGAACTCCTGCAGCTCTGTCACAGGTACATCTTAACTTTGGCAAAATACACTTTTTAAATTGAGACTTTTCTCAGATACTTTTTGCTTTACAAAGTAGTTATTCCTTTGATTACTTTTTATAGTGTTAACAGGAATCATTTTTAGGAAATAAAATTGTTAGATATTTTACTTTATTCTTTATAAATTCATGAATGCTTTACTTTTATTTTTAAATAGACATATATTGTTGTAATGAGAAAAATAAAATATATTTATTTTGAATTAGAAAAGGCTTTTACCTCAAAACTGAGATGTGTCAATAAAATTTTATTATCAAGGAAAAATGATAATGTAGTATATAATTTCTTCCCAAAATTTTATGTACACAGGAATCACCTGGGAACTTGCTAAAATACAGACTCTCATGGCGTAAATTTGAGATGAACCCTGAGTTTGGTATTTCTAACAGGCTTCCATGTGATACTGATGCTGTTAGTCTGCACTGCACTTTGTATAGCAAGCATAAGGAGATTATTTGTTTTGGCAGCAGAAAGAATTAGGCCTGTTTTTGTCAGATTTTTTTTGTTTAGACTGTTCGTATGAGTTTTATGTTGCTTTGTTGTTTTTTTTTAAATCTCCTAAACCCTATGACAAATAAATTAGATAGTGACTATAACTGAATTCTGGCAGTGGTAAAAATTATGTAGCCTATGCTATTAAAATGTGTATGGTTAACAACAACAAGTGTATTCTTAAACTGTAATTAGGCACAAGAGCCAAACTAGTTAAAAGACAATGAATTATTTCCCAACTGACCAAGTAAAGTCAATAGAAAACTTCTACAAAGTTAACAAAATTAGGATATTGGTATTTTAACTTTTACCTTTGCTTTCTTTTAGGATTTGATGGCTTTGGGGCTGATAATAAGTTTTAGGAAGAGTAATATTATTTATGTATTATATTTTAGAACCTGCAAGGGTAGCAGCAATAGCAAAATATGCAGCAAATGGAAATTCTAACTAATATATACAATTTGGTAACTCTTTATTAAGAGATAGAGTGAGGAAAACTGCAGGAACAAGAGGACTTATAGTAAGCCCCACTGATCTTGAGAGATTGTCAACAGTTTCTGAAACAGATTATATTCCCTTGTGCTTGGCAAAGCTTCAAATGAGCAGCTAAATGTTGAGATGGATTTCCGAACTAAACCTCTGAACTTTTGGAGGTTCACCTGTCATCCCTGAATGTATAATCAGATCATCTTTTTCTCTCTCTGCCTCCCCTCTGGTGAAATTTCCAACATTAATTCATGCCATTTTCTCATCTTTCAGCAGTTTTTCCTACTGTAGGCAAGGCAGTCACAGTCCAATCAAGAGCTCATTTCCATTGAGCGTTCAGGGACACATGACACCTTACTTTATATGTTTAAAATCAAAATAGACTACCCATCACCCTCTTCCTAAAAATAAAACAATCCTGCCATTCTTCTTATGAAAATTAACATTTCTAAGGGGTTGAGCATGGCGGGCAAACCTTCTTGGCCTACCTCTTTAACATATTATTACCATCTCCCTCTAGGGTTGTTAGGCATCCTGTTATGATTTCACAGAACTAATTCATACTTTCTCTTCTGCTCATGGCACTCTGATTTTTCTTCTCTAATAAATGGAAAATTAAGTGAGTGACAGAGGGGATTGAATTTGGGATGCTTATTCTTTTTTCTTTTCTTGTTATTTTATTTTTACCAGAGTCTCAAAAGATATGGTAATTCAGCAATTCTATCTTTGGATAAATTGCTGATATCTTTATAAGTTCAAAGTCTGCTGGCTTCCTTCTAGATTTAGGTCTTCTCGGGTACTGACATTGAGAAAATGCCTGGAGGCCTCCTCCCTCCTGATGATAATACATTCCCCAGTTGCTTGAAGCTGGCTAGCATGATTTGTATCAGACTCAGAAATCTAAAAACTCCTATTTACCTCTGTACTACTAGTTGTGCTGTGTGGAAAAGTAGAAGAGAGGCTCTGAATTTAATACTGGCTTGTAAGATGGTTTGATAATTTAATTATCAAATTTCTAACTTTTTTATAGTAAATAGGCGTGTAGCTCTCTTTGAATGCATTGCAGAAGAGGCTATTGATACAATGACTAGTACTTGAAATTTTTGAAAGGAAGATATTCAGGAACCAAGCTATTTTAAATTGCCTTTGCAACCTGGGCAACCTATGCTTTGCAAACTTTTCATCAGGACTCCTCAAGGATGGGGTCTGTGTCTCTTATCTACTTATATATCCCAGGACCGGTACTAGTATATATGACAACCAACACAAAATTTACTTTTTGCATGAAGTAATTACATTGTAAGTTTACAAAGCTTTGGAAAATGGGTTTGTAGCAAAGTAGAGAGGAGAAAAATAGCTGTAGCAGTTCTGGACTGAGACAGCTACATAAGTGGTATGAAACATGAACTTCGTCATAGTAGTAGCAGTCACAGAAGCTCTCAAAAATTCAAGTGCAGAATGAGAACACACTTATTTAGTTGTGTTGTCAGAGGCCTTATGATTCTAACTCTGGTTGGTTGGTTTTAATGTAACCATGCACACCCATTCTTTCTAGGAAAAAGGGAATGCGTTACTTTTTTTTTTTTTTTTTTTTTTTTTTTTTTGAGACAATGTCTTGCTCTGCTACCCAGGCTGGAGTGCAGTGGTGCAATCTTGGCTCACTGCTGCCTCTGCCTCCCAGGCTGAAATGATCTTCCCATCTTAGCTTTGTGAGCAGCTGGGACTACAAGCATGTACAACCATGCCTGGCTAATTTTTGTGTTTTTCTCTTAGTGGAGACAGGGTCTCGCTATGTTGGCCAGGTTGGTCTTGAACTCCTGGGTTCAAGCGATCTGGCTGCCTCAGCCTCCCAAAGTGTTGGGATTATAGGTGTGTGCCATGGCATCTGGCTCAGTTACTATTATTACTATTTTTTAATTTTCTATTTTCTCCTTTCCCCTGTTCCCTGCTTCCTACTCAGTACTTTAGAAATGCAAATATAACCCTTTACCTCCCCTTCACCAGGCAATCCCTAAAGGGCAGCTACATCTAACCATGTGCTCTAAGATGGAACTCTCCTTGAGAGTTAATTGATCAAGTTACAGAGCAAAGGAAACCTGCCTCGGAACTCTCACCCTCCAGGGAGTAACTTGGAACTCTCATCATCAGGAAGCCATGTCAAAAGCATGCCCACTTGGCTACTTTTACAACTTTTTTCTGCCCATGAAGGTGCCAGCTCAACTCCCTGGTACCAAGCTAGCATGTGGATCCACCACCCTTTCTTGCTTCCTTCCCTGCCTCATAAAAGTACCTTGCTTTCTGCTCCAAAAGTGAAGCACTACATTAAAGACAGGATGCTTGGGCCTCTTCCTCTAAGCTAGCATCAGAATAAACCCCTTTACACCAGACCTTGATCTTGTTAATTGAACTCTGCATGCAGTGAGTAACTAACCTGCTGTTCAGGTACACTGCCATGGCACGTATTTATTCCTGGCCAGGGAGAAAATTAGGCCCTGATTCCAACTTGACTTTGAACACATGCTTTGCCTTAGAAGAGTGGATAGAACCCTCCTCAAACCACATAGGTTAACAAAGGAAAGGAGTAGATTCTCTCTTCCCAATTTTTGAAATGTTATTACTGGAAGCAGAATGACTACACACTGGAGGTCCAGAAACATGTACACGTTTATATACTTACCCAGATGTCCATGATAGTACCTTGAGTCAGGCTGGTGTTTAACCACAAATTGTTTCCAAACAAGAAACTCAACAGCGGTTGAAGAGAAGTTATATCCAGAGAAAGAATATCTAAGTACTTACTAGCTTCTAACCTAATTTGTCTAGATCTTGGTTACTGATATGAGAAAATATCTCATATCTCTAGAAAGCGCTCTATTTGAGTTTAAAAAAGAATGTTGCATATCTAAGGTCCAAAATTCTGTACATTAGAGTATTTGCACTTAGATTTACTGTAACAGCATTCTCCCAGATATGTTAAAAGTAAATTACTGTGTTTACTATTCCAAACACTGTGTAAAACATTTTATTTGAAAAATCTTATTTTTAGAAAAACCTCGTAAGAGTGTATTTATAAGGATATTTTATTTTTTAAAGTACTGCCTCAAACTGGTATAAACAATAAAGGAATTCATTATCTTAAAGAACAGAATATATGAAGGAAGATTGTCTTCCAGTGGGCTATGAGTAGGACTCCAGCGATTTCCTTAATTTGCCTGTCTGATTCAGCTTCATCTTTAAGTTACCTGCCCTCATGGATGCAAAATAATTGCCTTCAAACATAAAGACCATATGCTCTGTTTATTTCCAAAGGAGAGACAACTTTTCCTCTTCCTCAGCTATGAAAAATTTCCTTTTATTTTGGGTCAGATAACTTAGGTCATGTGTACACCATAAAGATTAAGAGTTTAAACTGTTCCTGGGAGAATGCCCACTACTGATTATATAAAACATAACATGATTTTCTAAATCAATCTCTGGATTAGACATATCAGGATCCACTCTCGCAGATGGAGATAGTCACCTTCCTTTGAGTCATTTGGTCTGATTGGGGGATATGGTGGATACCTGAACAAAATTAGCAAGAGGGTCCTAAATGCTATGGTGACCATGTTGTTTGTCATCAAAACCGGGATACTTTTGAAAGTGACAAATGCTAAAGCATACAGAATGCCATTATAGCAGACATGAACTGAACTTAATTATCCAGTGGTTCTACTGAGTTGAACATAAACATTTTCTGCTAGGGAAAGCATAATCATAGCTGGTTTAGTAATTAAGACACAACGCCTCTAATATTCAGATGCTATACATACTCAAAATTACTCAATAATTAGGAATTGGAGATTAAAATTCTCACAAGTATTTTCTATTCATTTCTAGTTTATTAGACCACAAAGCAGTATATTCACCTGATATTTGCAGGACTGTAGTACTTTTTATGTTTCTCACATGGATATTTTATTTTCATTTTCTGTTTTCTATGTTAATATTACTATGCCAATAAGTATAGTTATTTCTACTGTCCAATAACTTAATCCATATAGTGATCCTTTCTACTCTACGAGAGAAATGCAGTTCAGTGACAAATTAACAAAACAAGCCAAACTCAAATTCTAAGTTGCTGGCATTATAAACAGCAGTGTTATGATGGGAACCAGCCTGCCTCAGCTTTGCCCGTATTGGCACACTGGACCCATATAAGTGGGTCAAATATGAACTGACAAAGTTTCTATATTCTCCAAAACGTCATGCACACCAAGCGTTAAAGTGTTTGACTTAGTCAATTAGGAGTGAAATCATACCTCTTACTTTAACTATTTGCAGAGACTGGGTCAGCCACATCTTTTCTCCTATGGGATATAAGAAATTATTTTCAGATCCAACATAGACATTTCTAATTTAGTAACCTGAACTTCTTCCTTCATAGATGTTAGCAAATCAGATTTTTAGTTTCCTTTGAAATAATTACTGTCAAATTTATGCCTATAGAAAGCTATTTCCTACCAGATACAAATAGCAAAATCCCTATAGTGGAGAGAGATTTCTAAACATTTCAGTACATTTCCAATTCTACCCTGAGTCTGAAAACTTATTTGAAAACACTTTAGAGTATAACAAGTATTTCTCCCAAATACTCTGAATGTCTCTTAGGTCAGCTCTTTTTGACAAGCCATTGAAAAGACAACAAATGTGGATGCCCCTTCCCACTGCAGTACATATGATGGATTGAAAATGAATATTGCAAAGATGGCACCTCCCCCTTGAAACTAAATATACCCCAAAGCCGTATAAGTGGGATGAAATAAGTCTCTATTTTCAAACCGTCTGCCACAGTTAGTACTGCTACTAATCAGTGTCACTACTACAATTATCTCTAAAGCCTTATCTAGAATAATATGAATTTTGGAGAGATTTCTTTGTAGCCAGGAGCACAAAATTTATGTGCTTGAAGAGAGAAAGACAGGGAGACAAAGAGAAAAGGGGAAGAGTAGAGAGAAAGACAGGAAGAAAGGACACACAAAAGAATAGATGTTAAGTGAAAGTCCTCTGCTCACCACACTGCTCAGAGTCACCACAATTTTTCACCTGGATTACTGTATCAGCTTCTAACAAATTTCTGTCTGGACTCACTCTTGATCCTCCTGACCATGATACCAGTTCTAAGTGTGAATCAGACCACAACTCGGACTTTCTGAAATCCCATTTGTATTATAAAGAACTGACCAAGACTGGGTAATTTATAAAGGAAAGACATTTAATTGACTCACAGTTCTGCAGGTCTAGAGAGGCCTCAGGATACTTAACAAGCATGGTGGAAAGGAAAACAAACATGTCCTTCATCACATGGTGGCAGGAGAGAGAAATGAGTGCCCAGCAAAGGGGGAAGCCCCTTATGAAATTTACTACCAGAAGAAAAGGATGGAGGAGATCGCCCCATGATTCAATTACTTCTACCTTGTCCTTCCCATGACACATGGGCATTATAGGAACTACAAGATGAGATTTGGGTGGGGATACAGCTAAGCCATATAACCACTGATGCTCCCCCCATTAAACATGCACTCCAATGTTGAAGTCACATGCCTGAAATGAGGCCCTGGCCTACCTCTTTCATTTTGTCCCCTCAAGCCATGTCCTCACTTGCCATGCTCCACATGTTTTGGTCTTTCTTTGCCCTTCACTTATGCTGGGTACATTCCCATCCCAGGTCTTTTGCACTTGCTGATTGTTCTTTTCTTTTTCTGCTTCCAATGCTTATTCCCTAAATTTTCATGATCTTTATACTGCCCTCCTTCTCATATACAGGTTTCAGCTTAAACATTCATCATTCAGAGATACCGTCCAGACCAAACTATAAGTCAACCAACCCATAAAAGACAGTCAACATCTCCCATGTTAATTTCCACAATATAACCCTGTTTTATCTTCTTTGTAGTACTTCTCAGTTTCTGAATTTATCTTAGTTATGCTTGTAAATTAGTTTCCACTCACTAAAATGTAATCACCTTTGCTGTAAGAACCTGTTCACTGGTATACCCCAATTCCTAGAATATTACCTGGCACATAAGTTTTTGTAAAACACTTATTGACTATTGACTGACCATCCATTTCTCAATTCCAAGTGGTAATAATTATACTTTGTATTTCAGAATATACTTTACTACTTATTTTAGATATTTACATGCTTACAGATGGGCTTGTGACTTTGCATTCAATAATATAGAATTTTGTCACTTTATTTAACCGGTACATGATCAGGATATGTACTATATATCATATAACCATTTTCTTATTGATGAACATTAAAGTAGTTTCCAATGTTTTATATTATAAATAATTTATGTTGCAAATAATATTGAGAAACTATTTTGTTTCAGTCACTATTCTAAGTTTTGGGAGCAATCAGTAAACAAAAACACCTACCTTCATGGAGCTTATATTCTCATTAAAGGAAATATAACCATTAAGCTTCATAAATATGTAAATTATATGGTATGTAAAAAGCTACCAAGTGCCATGGAAAAACTAAGGTAAAATAAGGTAAAAGGAGAGTAGAATCCCACAATTAAAATTTTGTTTGCCTATTTTATCCCTAGATTAATTCCTGTTTACACTAAAAATAGTAATAAGTCGGGGAGCCTTAAGATTTCTTAAATATTCCTGGAGAGATCAATACAAAGCTTTGGAATAGTTGTTAGCAAATCTATTTGTTTTGTTTTTATTTTTATTCTAAGATGTATTTAGAATTTTGTTTTCCTTGGATTTATAATTTATTAGGCTATTTATTTGCCTTTTCTTGTATTTCTGCTGGTCTCTCAATCTGAAATAATTTTGTTTAGTTGTTTTTACAGCTCAGACATTTATTCCCTCTATTATTTTTTATTGTATTCCTTCTATTCTGTATGTATTTTCCAAGTAGACAACTGTTGGAAATCTTAGACAAATGTTGGAACTCCTGGCTCTATTCTTCATCTTTCCATGCTTTTCATCATTTTGTCCTTTTAGTTCATGTTCTAGAAGAAATGCTAAGTTCTATCTTTTAAGTTAGTTGTTTAATCATCTGTCATGTATCCCCCACCCCCTGGTATTTTACTATCTATTGAGAGATTGTTCTTCATGCAGCTGCTTTTAACTTTCAAAAGGGGATTGTTTCTTATCAAAAGTGGTTGTGTTTTAGTCTGTTTTCATCAGTTGAATTATTCTAAAGAAACTTTGTACAGATATTTCATGTGTTTAAAATTTTAGTTTTCCTTTTTACTGTTTAGTTACTTTCCTTTGAATGTTAATTTTGTTTGTATTTTGATTTCACCTTTAATTTGTTGAATTTTCTCAAATGTTTGATTTTATGTGATTTCTTTATAACTGGAAATGGGAAACAGGATTGAAAAGCTTTGATAGAGTGTATTTTTTTCACCTTGATAATGTATTTTCTCAGCCCAGCATATAATCTTTATTTCTGAGCAGTGAAGGCTAATTATAAACAGCTCTTTCTTCATCAGGACAGATGTAGAATTGATCCATAACCAGGAGAAATCTCTGTCAGTAGAAACATATCCAGAAATGACAGAGATGGTGAAACTATCAATAACAAACTAGGATGTTAAACTATTATATATGCACTCAATATGCTCATGGATGAAAGGGAAAATATTATAAGAAAAGAAATTTGAGATAAAAAATAAATGCCAGATGGAACTTGTAATGATGAAAAATAAATGAACGTCTTATGGATAGAATTAACTGCAACTTAGATCCTGAAGGGGAAAATTAGACAATTTAAACATAGGGCAGGAAATCATTTTAAGTGACTCAAACAGGGAACAAAGATTGAAAAGAAATGGATAAATAATCAATAATTTGGAGTGGTCTAACACATATAGAATGGTAGCTCTAGTGGAAAACACAGAGGTAGACTTAAACAAATAATGGTTAGGATTTTTCGTCGTTTAAGGAAAGCTCTAAAGGGATCTAAGGAACTCTAAGCAAGATAAACACATAGAAAACCACACCAAGCTAAACTTTAACCAAATGTGCTGGTACCAGTGATAAAGAATTTTAAAGGCAACAAGAGATTAAAAGAACATTATGCACAGAAAGAACCAAGATATGAATGAATCCATAACAGAAGACAATGGAGTGATATCTTTAGAGTGCTAATAATCAACTAGCATTCTATACCCAGCAGTAATAACTTTCAAAAATCAAAGGAAAACATAGACTTTTTAGACAAAAATCAACTCAGAGAATTTCTCACCAGCAGATCTGTACTATGAGAAGTGTTGAAGGGAGTGCTTCAGCAGAAAAAAAAAAAAAAAAAAAAAAAAAAAAACTGTTAAGAACTTGAATCTATGCAAAGGAGCAAAGAATGCTGAGAAGGCAGATACAACACGCATGTTGTTCAGAATTTGACAACATAGAAAGAAAACCCAAGTTCAATATTCCCAGAGTTGGAGAATCAGTCTTTCTGGGACCCTTGCCACTGTTTTGGAAAAATTTGAGTCACTTAGTTCCCATATGGCACTGGGAAACTTACTTAACTTTCTGTGCCTCAATTTTTCTATCTATAAAAATGGGGATAAGGATTAAACCTCTTGTATACTTATTTCATAACATGTGGTAATTGCTTAGTAAATGTTAGATTTAAAAAAAAATAAAGTTAACCCTTTGGCAGTTCATCAAAAATATTAAATTCAGTCTCATTATAAAAAAAATCAGGATGACCTCAGATTTTCCAAATAACACATTGTATACTAAAAAGTATTAGAGCAATGTCTTTAAAATCCATAAAGAAAATCTGACTTAATGATTGTGTTTCCAGTCATTCAAGTATAAAGACAAGAATAAATTGTTGTGGCCATGCAACTCAGTTTCCATGAGTCTTCTTGAAGAAACTGTCTCCTAAGGAACAAACTTCTGCCAACTAAGAGAAGAATGGACAAAAATTAGCAGAAAGGAAAAACTCAACAACCAATATAAATGTAAGGCATATAGTTAACACTACAATTAAAAATAGTGATGATGGGCTGGGTACAGTGGCTTATGCCTGTAATCCCAGTGGAGGCAAGGGCAGGAGGATCACTTGAGGCCAGGAGTTTGAAACCAGCCTGGGAAACCTAGCAAAGTCCTTATCTCTACAGAAAAAAATGTAAAAAATGAGCAGACATGGTAGTATGTCCCTGTAGTCCCAGCTATTCTGGAGGCTGAGGCAGGAGAATTGCTTGAGCCCAAGAGTTGCAGTGAGCTATCATCACACCACTGCAGCCCAGTTTGGGCAACAGGGTGAGACATTGTCTTTTTCTTTCTCTCTCTCTCTCTCTCTCTCTCTCTCTCTCTCTCTCTCTCAACCTCTATCTATCTATCCATCTAATGTAGCATTCGTATAACTAGCAAAATTCGAGAACTCAAAAATGATAATAATTTTTGTGGTAATGTAGTTATGCCAAACTCCCCCTCTTTAACAAGCCAGATATAAGATATGTAAAGCTGATACATCAAACAATAAGAATGTATATATATAATTTTTATATATGCACATATATTTTATATATAATACACACACACAAATAAAAGTAATACAATCTCATGAAATTGAGGAATGAATAGAAAAAAAGAAGGACAAAGATTTTGAGTCAGAATTTGCTCATTGTAGGGAAACAAATTATTAAGATAGAGAAATTTAAATGCATCATACTGGCACATACTACCTCTGCCACCACCAACAGGCCATAGTTCCTAATGCAGCTAAAGCCCTACGTACCCTGTTCAGTTACCCTTTATTGTTAGAAATTGTTGTATGATATATGAAAAACCAGTCAAAGGATAGCAATTGAAGAGTTTGTGGGGCTGGAATTCAGGAGCAGCTCAGTTGGATGATACTGGCTTGTGGTTTCTTGTGAGGCTGTAGTCAGGTGTCATCTGGAACTCCAGTCTCTTTAGGCCTGACTGGGGCATAAGGATACTCTCCAAGGTAGTTCAGTCATATGGCTGGCAAGCTGGTACTGACAAGCAGGTTCCTCTCCATGTTAAATTCTCTCCATGAGCCTGCTTGTGTGTCCTTATAACTGGCAGCTGGCTTCCCCACACCACTACTCCAGAAGTTCAGACATATGTACTTCTCACCTGGTTTAGGTCATCAGAAACTGTCTCTGATGCAGCATTCTACTGAATACACAAGCCAACCCTATTTCGATGCCACAGAGACCATATAGGGCTTTTAAAATATTGTAATGTGAAGGTTACAGGGACACCCTTTGAAAGAATAGAAGAAGGAAACATCTCATGAAGTCTGTTCAAAACTAGTATATAAACAATTCTATTGAATTCGGTTGGCCACACCAGGTCATAAGGCCAGTCCAGATTTAAGTTGTAGGGAAATGGACTCCACATTTTAATGGCAGCACTGCCAAAACCACACTGTAAGGGATGTGGATACCATTGAGGGAATAGTTGTGATCATTTTTGCCAAAACTCTACCACAATTTGTTATATAAACTAAAATTAAACAAATGAGATAAACACATATGATAGCTCAGCTGATTAAGATTTTATAAGAAGTAAAAGAGAAGGAAAATCTAGTTAGTTAATACAACTGTCCTAGGTGTGACTTTGGTTGTGTTCTGTAATTTATTTCCATTCTTCAGTCTCTTCAGTCCAAAAGTTTCACAATAAATTGATGTTTTCACTCTCTTCTTACAATGCTGCAGTAATTCCCAATTTGCCTCTAATGTGCAATTTAAGTTCCTGATCATAGGTTTTAAGATCTTTCACTAATTTGAAAATTGACACTTCATCACTTCCCAGTGGCCACATAATTGGCATATTTTCATTTTAGTGCTTTGAAAGTCACAGAAAAATAAAACACATTATTAAGCATCAATCCAATATGAATGCCAATCATCCTCCCTGATGTATAATAAAACTAGAGCCTTCACTGTTGATATCTTCTACCAATTAGTATAAACATACATATACATCCAATCTCTATATGTATCTACATTTTTTCCTGTGAGTTTAGGAATTTTAGTCATTTATATTTTCACTTTATATTTTTTCTTCCATTTGATTTCTGATAATTCGAGAAATGTGACTGTTTTTCAAAATGGACTTTGAATAAAAATCTCCCAATAAATGTAGATGGATTTAGGATTAACCTACATCTCTTATAATTTGAGGACAATATTGAAGTATTAGAAAAATGGACAAAATGCTAAAAATATGACTACCATTGAGTTTATCACTCTGTCTTCACTCAATAGGATTATCACTTGTGGTAACTCTGTATTTAAATGAGCTGGGATGACTTTGTAATTTGGAGAAGTTTCACAAGAGAAAACTAAATAATTCAAAGCTATTTTCATATTTGGCAGGCAAGCCAAGATTTTTTTTCGTCAGAATCTTCTTGAGTGATAAATGTGTACAACTGGAAAAAAACTTTGATCATTTGATCCAGGATTGAAAAACTTTCCCCGAAAGGTACACAGAGTAAATATTTAGGCTTACAGGTCCTAGGGTCTGTATTGCAACTATTCAACTCTGATGTCGCAGTGTGAAAGTAGTTATACACATACATACATGAAGGAACCTGGCTATGTTGCAATAAAACACTATTTACCAAAACTAGTCCAAGAGCATTAGTGCACCAGTTAATCTAGTCCAATGTGCTAATATTTCAAATGAGGAAATGGCTGATAGAATAACAAAATGATTGTCTAAGGTCACACAGTAGTTTTAAAAGAACTAGAAAAAGAATTCAGGTCTTTTGAACTCCTACCGAGTACAACTGTCAAAATGAAATGCTAAAATTTGTGGATTGAAAAAATATGGTGTCTGTATACAAGTGTAATAGTGAGTGTGTCAGCAGGAACAACAGAAGTAGAAATAGTAATAGTAGAGAGCATCTAGCAAAAGTGGATCTTTGGAGAATAATATAAAAGTAGCATACTATGCAATCTGAAAAGCATTGCCCTTGAGTGGCAGCCCTTTTGGAGGGATATGATAACTTGTCTCCTGAGATTAACACAGATACTAACTTTTTAACGTTAGCTTAATTGGTATTATTTTGGGAAGTACTAATTTGTTCTGCACACTAAACTGAGAGAGCAAATGGCTCCTTAAGGGCCTCCATGTCTGCCAATAGACTAATTCTAAGCAATTGGAAAAGCAAATTAGATTTTCTCAGAAAATGTATGGAATAAAATTCTTTTAGTACTAGATACCATAAGGAAAAAAAGGACAAAATCTGCTTAACAGAGTAAATATATCAGAGTCAATGATGAAGAGATTCTGGACCAAATACTTTGGTAAATTGGAAAAAAAGAGTGGTAATGATGATGATTCAAAATTGGTAATATATAAAGTGATTATTCCAGAGTCATATGATTTGATAAAATTTTGATCCTGAGCAATTTGTTTCAGTTGCTCGGTGAATGTGTTTATGCACAGAAACATTTATTAGTAGTAGTTTCCACTTTTCACAGTTTGCTAGTAGAAACCATGCCATATAAATGAAAGTGATTTCCCATGAAAGTTATAATTAGCTATTGCCTTCCTAACCAATATTTTGGCATCAAATAAATCACATATGTCCCCAACAATGTCATAAAATCAAAGTTATTAGAATTATATAAGTCTGAATAATTTTCCCCACTAAAATTATGCCAGCAAATATTGTAAAGTGAACACAGGTTCAATATGCACATGTTCTTCAATGGTTTCTAATTTAAAGTTTGGATAATAGCTCATAAATATACAGTTTGACTATACTGAACAAGTAACCCCAAACTGTTATGTTCCTTATAAATAACATTGAACATTTCATTAACAATTCTATTTGCCATGATAGAACTTAGAAAAGCTTTGTTGAAAAGTTATTAATTAGAAATATATCTTTTCAAATAAAATTGGTATTTTCTTTGTGCTCAATCTACATCTAAATGTCAAAGTACATATTCACAGTATTTCCAATTACTTCAATGCTCCCATCATTGTTCTTGTCAAAGATAATATTTCTCTTCTAAAATGTTTTTAAATATAAGGACTAATCCAATTTATATTCTTTTTATCCTTTCTTACCTCCTCATTTTATGCAAAGCTGCTCAATCTTATTCTAATAGAAGGCCCCAGTGAACAATAAATGGTACAAAGTCTTGGTTGAATGAGCTATCGGAAAACTTAACACTTAAGCTATGATAGCAAAGATCAAGTCATCAAAGGATTTTAGAACCTAAAAATAAATCTTAGTGAATTACCTCTATAGGAATAGTATATTATCATTGGGCTGCAAAACTGCTTTAAAATTTATATAAGAGAAAAACATAAATAAAATATTCAAATATTTGAAGTATGAATGTTAAGCATTAAGCGTAGTTCTTGCACAGCTATTAAAAACAAATCACTGTCAAAATTAAATGGTGTGGGACTTCTGGTCCAGACAAATATATCTGGTATAGACCTGCTTCTCCTTGCTCCTCTCTGCTAAGCACAGCTGTTAGCTGGAAATAATGCAACCAACAACCAAAGAAATCTGGAAGGTGACAAGAGAACAGACTGGTCTGGAATCCCAGGATTGGAGGAAAAACAGAGTAGCGGGGAATGTCTTACATTTACCCCACCCATCAGGAGAAAGTGAAGGCAGACCAGGCTAGCAAAAGAAAGCAGCCCACATATTCTAATTTCCCTTCTGAGATCAATTAAGAGGCCCTCTGAGAACACTGGACAAGTCTGACACCAATAAAAGGGGGATTAATCAACCAGTAACCCCATCAACTTAAAGCAACCAGGATGTACTCCCCTTTCACACTTGATTGAGATTCTCTTCCCCTCCAAGAGATACTGGAAACAATGAGTGGAAGCAGCAGGAGGGACTCAGTCACAACAATTGGCTTGGTATTATTTTGGATGCCTCTTTGGTCCTGAGACACCCATTTCCTACCCAGCAACCCTGGGTGGGCAAGAGAAGCCAGCAGAACCCTCTAGACGGACCAAGCCATAGCAAGAAGTCCTGTCTGAGAAGTCTCTTTTACCCAACTTCCTTTGAGGAAGAATTAGGTTAGATGGGCAAAAGAGGCAAGAGGACTCAACAATGGTAATTAGCCAGGCCTGGAAAACTGCTCTCTCTCCAGGGGCACTAGCGCTGGTGGCAGAATCAGCAATAGGGACCCAGTAGCAACAAGCTGCCAGACCTAGGAAATCTATTTTACACTCCAGGTATGAGAATCATCTTCCCTGCTCAGAGAAATGGTAAAGTAGGGGTCATGGGTAGTGGATCCCTTGCCACCCTTCTGCCACTGTGAGAGACACAGTAACCCAGACTGAGAAAACTTCCCATGCTCAGGGAGCATCAATAGGCCAGTGGGAATTCCTACAGCACCACATAAACCAAGCAGATCAAAATAACACCACCAAGGTTCTAACATTTAAATTGCCATTAGAATTACAGGATTAAAAAGTAGGCCAGAAATAGGGTAACTGCTTTGAAAAAATGAAATAGAATCCAGAATCTCCTAATATAATAGATAAAATGGCCAGAATACAATTAAAAGTTACCTATTATTCCAAAAACTAAGACAACCACAACCTTAGTGAGAAAAGACAATTGATATAACACTAAGATGAATCAGATGTTGCAATTATCTAATACGGATTTTTATCATAGTTAGCGAAGTCATTACTATGCTTCAGTATTTAATTTCAAATTATCTTGAAACAAGTGACAACATAGAAAATCTCAGCACAGAAAGGATACTTATAAAAATAACTAAATGGAAATTATAGAAAAAATCCATAATATTAAACTTCATGAACATAATAGGAGTGGAGCATGGAATATTATGCAGCCATAAAAAAGGATGAGTTTGCGTCCTTTGTAGGAACATGGATGCAGCTGGAAACCATCATTCTTAGCAAACTATCACAAGAAGAGAAAACCAAACACCGCATGTTCTCACTCATAGGTGGGAACTGAACAATGACATCACTTGGACTCGGGAAGGGGAACATCACACATCGGGGCCTATCATGGGGAGGGGGGAAGGGGGAGGGATTGCATTGGGAGTTATACCGGATATAAATGACGAATTGATGGGTGCTGACGAGTTGATGGGTGCAGCACACCAACATGGCACTAGTATACATATGTAACAAACCTGCACGTTATGCACATGTACCCTAGAACTTAAAGTATAATAAAAAAAAATTTAAAAAAAGGACATTAAAATCTATGCTTAGTGTTAAATAACTGAACAAATAGTGACTGAAAAGATTTTCCTGGAGGCCAAGAAGTGCACAAAGATGGAAACTAAGAATTATTCCCTAAAATAAAATTGTAATCAAAATGTTTGTCAATAAAAGTCTGTAGATCTCTGTTTTAATGACTTTCAATGCTAAAAAAAAAAAAAAAAAAAAAAAAAAAAAAGTGAATTTGAGGACAGTTCATAGAATTCACCTAAACAACAGAGAAAATAGACTGAAAGTTCAGCAGAGGCTGAGGAGCCTCTAGAACCATAATAAAAGATCCAACTTTGTATCATCAGTCTCAGAAGAGAAAGGGTGAGTCTGAAGGAATGTTTGAAAACATAACTGAAAACTTTCCAAATTTGACAAAAGATACAAACCTACAGGTCTAAGAAGCTGAATGATTCAGACAAAATAAACTCAAATAAATCCATATCAAGACACATCATAATTAAACTTTCAAAAAGTAAAGGCAAAGAAAAATTTTGAAAGAAACTAGAAGAGACACTATACAAAAACACAAATTCAAATGATAACAGATTTTAGATAGATAGATACAGATATATCTATAGAACAACTCCATGAAAACTCCACAAAGAGATGCACTAAATTACACAATAAATAAAGCAATATGAAATGTTAAAAAATATTCAGGTAACCAATAGAAGGCAAGAAAAGAGAAACAGGAAGAGGAATGAGAAACAGGGGAAACAAATAGAAAGCAAATTAAATGGCAGTGCAGTTTTAGGCAACATCATGTTAATAGTTACCTTAAATGTTAATGGCTTAAGTATACCACTCTAAACACAGAGATGGGCAACATGGATATGAAAACATCCAACTATAGCTCATAGAAACACTTCAAATTTGACAGACGTAAGTTGAAAGTAGGAGGATAGAAAATTATATGTGATGCAAACATTAATCAAAGAAAAACAGTAATGGCTATGTTAGTATCTGATAAAGTAGAATTTAGAGCAAAGAAAATTATTAGAGATAAGTAATAATCATTATCTTTAGGAAGACATAGTGATTCTAACAGTGCATGCATCAAACAACAGAGCCTGAAAACACAGGAAGTACAAGCTGATATAACTGAAAGGAGAAACAAATTCACAATTATGGTCAAGGACTTCTACATCTTCCTCTCAGCAATGGATAAAATTACTATTTACAGTGACAAAATAGAAGATCTGAACAACATCAGTCAGCAGGATCTAATTCACAAATACAAAACATGTCACCTAACAATAGCACAATATATATTTTTTCATGCATCCATGGAAAAGTTACCAAGACAGACCATATCCTGGAACATAAAATAAACTTCAACAAATTTAAAGAATTTTAAAGCATAATCATGCATAGTATATTCTCTGACTATTATGGAATAAAATTAGAAAACAATAGAAAAAGGAAAACAGGAAAATCTTTAGACACATGAAAAATCAATTCTAAATAATACATGAATAAAGAGTGTCCATGGATATTAAAAATATGCAGGTAAATGAAAACAAAAACACAACCTACCAAAATATGTGAGGTGTAGCTAATGCAGTGCATAGAGGAAAATTTATAGTTCAAAAGGTTTATATGAGGAAAGATCTCAAATCAATCATTTAATTTTCTACCTTAAGAAACTAGAGAAACAGAAAAACCCAAAGAAATGAAGGAAACAAAGAGCAAAAATCAGTGAAATTGAAAATAGAAAAAACCAGAGAAAATCATTAGGAAAAAGCTGAGGGTTTTTAAAAATCAGTTAAATCGATAAATCTCTAGCAACATATACAAAAAAAGACACAAATCATCAAAATCAAGAATGAAATAGGAGATATTACTACAGATCCTATAGCCATTAAAGTCATAATGAAGAAATACTATAAATGACTTTTGCTCATAAATTTAACAATTTAAAAATAATGGAATAATTCTTTCAAAACTATCAACTATTACAATTCAACAAAAATAAAGTGCATAATGTCGATAGGTGTATAATTGTTAAAGTAATTTAAAACTGGTAATTTAAAAGTTCCTACTAAAGAAATCTTCAGGACTAGATGGTTTTAGTGCAGAATTATACCAAATATCCAAAATGAATTAAAACTGATTGTGTATAATCTCTTCAAGAACATAGAGTGATAGAGAATGTTTTCCAACTCACTCCATGAGCAAATATTACCCTGATGACAAAACCGGAAAGGACAACAAAAACAGGGAAATATACAGACCAACATCTCTCATGAATGTAAGTACAAAAATCTGAAACAAAACATTAGCAAATTTAATCCATTCATGTATAAAAAGAATTACATACCAAGTGTTTTTTTTCCCCTTGTGCCAGGCCGTTACAACTTTAAAAAATCAATGTAATTCATCATATCAGTAAGCTAAGGAAGGAAAAACATATATCATTTGATGCAGAAAAGCATTTGAGAAAATCCAACAGCTATGCATAATAAAACACTCTCAGCAAGTTAGGAATAGATGAGAATTACTTGAGTTTAATAAAAGTCATTTGCAAAATATCTACAGATGACATCATATCCAATGGTGAAAGGTTAGATGCTTTCTCCCTAAGATAGGGTGCAAAGCAAGGATGTCTGCTCTCACCACTCTTATTCAATATGTTGCTGGAAATTCTAGCCACTACAATAAAGAAAAATATACAGATTAGAAACAGTAAAAATAGAACTGTCTCAATTTACAGATGACTTGCTCGTATGCATCGAAAATAACAAGGATTGTAAAAATGCAAAGGAAACCTACAATGCATTGAACATACCAAGGAATCTAGCCACTGCAATAAAGAGAAAAATAAAACAGATTGGAAACAAATAAAACTATATCTATTTACAGATGACTAGATGCATAGAATATACTAAAAATACCACAGACCCTAAAATATATAGAAAATACCAAGGAATCTAGCCACTGCAATAAAGAGAAAAAAGTCATAGAGATCAGAAACAAAGAAATAAAACTATCTCTATTTACTGACGACTTCCTTAAATGTATGGAAAATACAAGGAATGTAAAAATGTAGTACTAGAACTAATAAGTGAGTTCATCAAGGAGGTAAGATATAAGATCAACACACACAAAAAGTCACATACTGACAATGAAGATACAACAAAATTAAAAACACAGTAACATTGACAGCTACTCAAAAATGAATTAGGTATATGCTTATCAAAATATGTAATTACATATGTTGAAAATTACAAAATTGTTATGAAATAAATTTTAAAAATCTAAATTGACAGGCATACTGTGCTCATGGATTGGATGATTCATCACAGTAAAAATACGAGTTCTCTCTGATCTGTAAGTTTAATGTAATTCCTGTAAAAAAAATCAGGAAGAAGTTTTGTAGATATAGATGAGCTTATTTTTTAAATTATGTGGAAAGCCACAGGCTCTAGAATAACTAAAACAATCTTGACCAAGAAAAATAAAGTGGGAAAAATTACTGTACCTGAAATGGAAAGCTTGCTACATAGCTCCAAGAATCAAGATAAGTAGTATGATTGAGGGCTTCAGTAATAGACCAATGAAACAAAATGTGGAACTCAGAAATAGACCCACACAGATATACCAACTGAATTTTGACAAAGATACAAAGTGATTCAATGCAGAAAAAAAAAAAATAGCCTTTGCAACAAATGGCACTGGCGCAATTCAATATCAATAGGCAAAAAATTAAGCTTTGACCTAATCTTATACCATATGAAAATAATTAACTCAAAATAGATTATGGACTTGAATGTAAAATATAAAACTATGAAACTTTTAGAAAAAATAGAAAATCATTGGAATCTAGCTCTCAGCAAAGAGTTTTTAAATTGATTCCAAAACCTATACAAGGAAAAAAATGGCAAATTAGACCACATTAAAATTAAATGCTTTTTCTTTGTACAAAAAAAAAAAAAAAAAAAAAAAGTCTATTAAAAGGCTCAAAAGACAAGCTACAGACTAGGAGAAAATATTTGGAAAGTACGTATTCAACAAAGGCCTGGTATCTCGAATATATAAAGAACTCTAAAAATTGAGCAATAAAAATTCAACAATCCAATTAGAAAATAGGCAAATGAAGTGAACAGACATTTTACTGAAGATGATACACAGATGATACATAAACACATGAGAAGATGTTAAGCATAGACATATTTCCCATTAGTAAAATACAACTCGAGATTGCAAATTAGGTAAAATTAAAAATAGTGACAATACCAAGGATGTTTGGATGCAGAGAAACTGAATCACTTGTAGAATACTGGTGAGGATGCAAAATTGCATAGACATACTGGAAAATAGTTTTGGCAGTTTCTTATAAAAGTAACACCCCATAATTATATGTTATAGGTGGAATTATATGACCCCCAAAATTCATATATTGAAGTTCTAACCCCCACTGTGACTGTATTTGGAGACAGGTCCTTAAGAGGCAGTTAAGGTTAAATGAGCTCATATGGGTGGAGCCCTAATCCAAGATAACTGGCCTCCTTATAAGAGACACCAGGGGTTTGTATGCACAGGAAAAAGGCCTCATGCAGGCACAGCAAAAGGGTGATCATCTGCAAATGAAAGAGAGAGGCCTCAGAAGAATCCAACCCTGCTAGCCTATGATCTTGGATTTCTTTCCTCCAGAACTGTGAGAAAATAAATTTCTGTTGTTTGCTATGTGGCCCTAGCTAATACACTAATACTCAGCAAATTTATTATTGGTCGTTTTTCCAGGGGAATGAAAATTGTTTTTGCCAAAACTTGTGCATGGATGTTCACGACAGCTTTATTTGTAGAAGCCCAAAACCGGAATCAGTTCAAATTGTCCTTCAAAAGATAAATTCTGGTACATACATACCATAGAACATACTTAGTGTTAAAAAGGAACAAACTTTTGATTCATATAATTTGGATGAATCCTCAGGGAATTGAATTAAATTTAAAAAACAGCCTCAAAAAGTTACATATTGTACAATTCCATTTATAAAACTTTGGAAATAAAAATTTTAGAAGATCGAGGATAGATTAGTGGCAACTAGGGGTTACAAATGGAAGGTATGATCAGTGGGAGAGGAATAAAAACGGTCGTAAGAGAACAATGCAAGAGATACTTGAGAAGTTGGAAACCTTCAGTACCTGAACTGTGTTAGTGCATAAACAGACCTATATATTTAATAACATTGTGTCAAAGTAAATACACGAACATAAATGAGTACATGTAAAATGATGGAAATGAGTAAGATTGGTAGATTATATTAATGTCATCATCCTGTCTCTGATATTATATTACAGTTGTATAAAATGTTACTATTGACTGAAGCTGAGTAAAGTATACAGGGGATCTTTCTATATTATTTCTTAGAATTGCATGTGACTCTACAGTTACCTCAATAAAAATTTTAATTAACAAAAGAAGGGACTTCTGCCCTCCAAAGTGAAGGAGTAAAAGCTATTTAATTTTAGATTCAGCAAGTAGTTAATGCTGGCCCTACTTTTAGCTCTGTCTCACTTGGATATTGCTAAGAGAAAATTGCAGTTTATAAGCATGTGAAACCATAAAGTGAGAAGAATGTTCTATAAATGAGTTTTCAAAGAAAAATGGCATTTATTCCTCACCATACAATTTTATAGGTAGGGATAGAGCAGAATGCTGATAAAATTAAAATGAAAGAGTAACCCTGATTGCCAGTTTGGACGATTATAAATTCTTTATTTCCAATATCAATAGGCTCCTCAAGGTCCTTCCATATTTTCTAATTTGATATCAAGCCCATTTTCTGGACAGCCATTTCAGACATCATACTTGACAGAGAGAAAACACCATCACCACCAAAAAGAAAAATCAAATATTTTTCTTTCTCACCTACAAATATAAAACATTCCCATATCTGCATACTCTTTTCTCTTTCTCACTCATAGGATGTAAGTGGTGTTCCTCATTTTATGTGAGACCAATTGCTCTTTTAGAATTTTGTGGGAAGTCTTCTCTTTTCCTTGTATGAGTTGATATTCTATAAATAAAGGTTTTCCATTTTTAAATTTATTAATTTACTGTTCAGTGACTCTTACATGCATTCATTCATATATACCAATATCACCTTATAGATTTTTACTTTATTCAATGGGCTATAATCAATTTCTGTCATCATTTTTGGTGTCAAATTTTCCTGGATTTGCCTAAGAGAAATTCCTCTCAAGTTAAATCTTGTGTCCTTTTGAGTATTCATGTCATTCTTTAAGAACTTTCTTTTTTTCCTCCTACAATGAGATATTCCTAGCTCATCTTGTACTTTTCCCTGCCCCAGCTTTGGAAGCAGGCTTTCCTTTAAGAGTTCCTGGTACTTTTTGATGAATGGCAATATTTAGAAACCAAGATCCAGGTACTAAGTGGACTCATAGCTACTGCTGCATCATGATTTCTCAGGCCTTTCAGCAAACAGAGCCAGCAAAATATGAATATTTATATACATAATTATGTATAAGTATTACATTTATGTATCAAATTTATATATGTTCATATCTACATTTATATATATTTAAAACTGAGTTCATAGATCTCTAATTCCATATACCACTCTATATATAACATTATAATATGCTCTTATTCCTTATTAATATCTCGTCCCCTCCATAATGGAAGACCTTATCTCCATATTCCTCAATCTATTTACTCATTTGTTCAAGCCTGGAATACACAGAAAGGAGTTTCAGAACTGTCATCTTCTATTACTGCAAAAAGTAAACCTACCAACTAGGATTCAATATTAAGGGCATTTTTAAAGTAAAATTTATATACAAGAAAGTGTGTGTAAATCAAAAGTGTACAATTTCATGAGTTCAATTGTATGCATCCACTTATTATAATTCACACTTGGAGATATAGAACATTTCCATTAGCCAGAAAAGTTACTCATTCCCATTTTCCAGGTATTCTTGCCACCCCAAAGACAACCCACTTTCTGATTTTTACAAAAATATCAATTACCTAAACCTAATATAGAATTTCGTATCAATAAAATCACACATACATACACTTTTATGCCTGGCTTCTTTAGCACAGCATCATGGCTCTGAGATTTATACATATTTTTGTTGCTATCAATATTTCTTTTGTATATTTTTATTATTTTGCTGAAAATTATTGCATTGTGTGAATATAGTACTTTTATTTAATCATATGTTGAGGGAAATTCAGATGATTTCCAAATTCAAGCTGTTATAAATAAAGCTACTATTAACATTCTTATACAAGTCTTTTCATGTCTTTTAGGTAAATGCATACAAGTGAAATTACTCAGCCAAAGGCTAGGTGCATGTTTTTATTTTTGTAAGCAATTGACAAATTTTTTCTACAATGATGGAGAATTTTATATACCCACTAGCAATTTATGTGATTTTAGTTACTTTGTATCCTCAACATTTGTTATCATCAATCTGTTTAAGTTTAGTCATTTTACTGTGTATGAAGAATTAACTCATGGTTTAAATTTGCATTTCTCTTATGACTAATGATTTTGACTAATGTTTTGTATGTTGGCTATTTATATATTTTCTTGTGTAAAGTGTCTGTTCAAAATTTTACCCATTTTCTTGGGTTGTCATTTTATTGAGTTTTGTAATTATATATTCTTGATATAAGTTCTTTATAATGAATGTGTATATATTTTGCATATGTTTTCTGCTAGACTGCCCATTCAGTTAAGTGTCTTGATGAGCAGAACACATGAACTTTAATAAGTTATATACTATATTTTTCTTTTCTAATTATTAGTTTGTAACCTGTTGAGTAAATATTTTCCTACCCCAAATCATGTTTTTTCTAGACTCTTTATCCTTTAATTGTTCTTCAGATCTATATTCCATCTCTAGTTAATTTCTACATGTGGTCTAAATCAGGAATCAAGATTTATTTTCACACATTTGCCCAGTTTGTTCAATACCATTTCTTGAATAAGCTACTTTTCCCCATTGAATTTTGTTGGCACAATCAATTGACTACACAAGTGTGGCTTTATTTCCGGACTATTTACTGTTCTACCAATCTATAAATTCTCTTCACATGTACTCACCCACCATTCAATTACCGCCTAACTCTTCTTTACAAATTACAGTTGAAGTCCTTGAATCCCTTGTCTAGATTTTCTATCACCACTTCCTCATCTTGCACTCACTTCTTAACTTACTGAAATCTGGCTTCTGCCTCCACTAACCAACTAAAACTTCCTATACTAAGATCATCAATGACTTCTATATTATTATACCGAATAGGCATTTTTCAGGCCTTAAGTTTCTTAGACATTTTGTAGTATTTTACATTGTTAATTTGGCCACTCTGCCATTCTTGAAAAGTTTTGTTATCTTGACTTGAGTAACTTCACATTTTCTATTTTTCCTCCAATTCTTTAACCATTCCTTATCCTGCTTTCTAGTCATCTTTCTCTGTCCTGACACTGAAGCTGATCTTTTTCCTGTGTCCTCCAAGCCTCCTTTTCTGTAATATTCTCTGTCTGAACATTTATATGTCCCTAGCTAACATCCATATGCTGGTGAATTCAGAAGTTTTTAACTCCAGGACAAATAACTCTCTAGTCTTTTAGTCATGTACATTCAGCTGCCTACTGGACACCTCTGTTTGGATGACTCAGAGGCATCCCAAAATAAGCTTGACTAAAATTCAATTAATCATTTTCAACTTGTGTTCATCTGCTGGGATCCCTATCTTTGTAACTAAGCAAGAAAACTAATTGTATCTTTCCTCACCTTTACCAATTTGCCACCATTTAAACAAACTAATGACTGTAGTGCACTTGACACAGTGCTTTGAATATGAATACTAAACCAGTAACTGTCATTTGCATCAGCAGAGTAGCCTCATACTAAATAGCTTGCATTTCAGAGCCAGAGTGCCTGGGTTGAAACCCTGGCTTTCCCACCCACTAGTTATGTGAATTTGAACAAGTTACTTAAACGTTCGTTGCTCAGTTTGCTCATCTAAAATGGAAATTATAATACTATCTAACTGACACATTTTCTGGGAGTATTAAATAGCTTTTAATATAAGCAAAACACTTAGATGAGTATGGGAACATAGTAAGTTCCACATAAGTATTAACTGTTAATATTGCTACCACAGACATCATCCAAATTTTTGCAAAGTTTTGATGAGTAAACTTTCTAGACATCTAGCAAGTCCATTTGCTTCTTGCAATACTTTCTGGCATGAGTTTAGCCTATACATCCATGCTTTTCTACCTCAACTACTACAGGAGCCTCCTACGTTATTCTCTTGTCTTTGGTTTTGACCTCTGTCCCTTAGTTTCCTCTGCCCCCAAATTATATTTCCTAAACAAGTAGCCATCATTTCTTACCCTACTTGATATCTTTCAGTAGCTTCTTTTTTTTAATAAAAGAAAAGTTAATCAAAATGTTGTAAAAATCCATTCATGATCTTGCCTTTGTTTATTTCTCCTGCGTAATTGCTTGTTACCTTTGAAATTTCCCTCTGCATTCTTACCAAAACCAAAAATACTTTATTTCAGATTCTTGAATATGCCATGTTCACTCTTCATTACAGGTTTTTGCACATTCTATTTCTTCTGGGTGGATTATTTTCCTCCTCATAATTTGATTGGCTTGCTACTACTCAACCTTCAGGTCTGTGTTTAAACATCATGTCTCCAACACCAACTATAGGCTCCTGTGGCACCATGGACTCCCCCTGTAGAGCACTAATCATATGGAAAGGCAGTTGCCTGTTTGCCGGTCTACCTTTATCACTAAACTGCAAGCTCTTTGAAGCCAGGGTATCTATGCAACTTTTATGTTTTTTTATCCCAGCTCCTACTGGCATAAAGAAACAACTGGCACAGAGGGTGAACTGACTGAATGACTTAATCATGAACTAAGAAAAGAAACCCACCATATCTAAAGTATAATAAATAAAAAGCATTAATTCAGGAATGGGAACTATGCTCACATAATTTACTCTTCTAGGCAATAAGTGGCCCAGCCTGAAAAATAAATTTAAAAAAAAAGAAATAGATAAATTAATTTTTAGAGAATCATACAGTTTATTGAAGGAATGTTGTAACGTGAGGGGAAATAATAGCTTTTATTTTTATAAGTGCTTATATTTCCTAGGTGTTGTGTTAAACGATCCTTTTTCTTCCATACAACCATCCAGTAACACACTATTGTTACATCCTTTTTACAGATAAGCTAACTAAGGAAAAAGATTATTAAGTAATGGGACTTTGATGCGATCCAGTCTTGGCCAATTCCAATCCTACAGTCTTAACCACCATGCTAAAATCCACGCTAGCACCTAATACACTCCTCACAATAGCAATTGAGGACTGCTAGCAAATATTCTGGAGCCAATGGATGAAAAACTGATATTTTTCCCTATCTGATACACTGACATCCTACCCCCTTACCCCCCACAATCATTCTATTCTATGCATAATACATTCCAGAGTCAGACAGAGAACATGGAATGGCAAGACCCTCTACCATATTTTTCACTTAATTGTTAACCAAAATAAATAAATATTTTCTTAATAAAGGTAGACATAAAAATTTTGCCACCATTCAATGAAAAACACAATTCTTTCCATTCCGAAAATTGTTTACCTTCTTAAGAGCTTAGAAATCTCTCCACAGAGTCCTTAGCCCTACCATCAAAATTTACCGTCAAGTATTATATAAATGTATATGTATCTAAAATATGAAAATATCTATTGCATAATGCGGTTTCATTTAACTTTTCTAGTGACTGCTTTATGACAGTGACCTACATGATCTGAAAATGTAATGTGACAAAAAATATATCTGCTTTCCATCCCAAGGACATTCTTGAAAATGAGTTGTAATATTTCAAGAGTTTTATCCTTGTGAGTAAAATGTTAATAAATAGATAAATCTCTAATACTTGCCAAGTCATGAGGTTTTATTCAGCAGAGATAAAAAGAAGAGCATGATTTCTGAGTGGGCTGTACTAGATTATAAAATGTTTTAATTTTGTCACCACTATAGAGTTTAGACCAATCTGAGAAGGTATGCTTGGTCAAATGTTGAAGGACATAACAATTGGAATAAGTTTCCAGCATGAGTCTATTTACAGAAAGACAAAATTAGCTACCCATATCAGTGATGCAATGTGAAATCCACATTGCAATTCTCTCTAGAATGACCTGGAGGAGTAAAGTGACTGGCTATGAACCATCCTTCTGCTTACATACTTCCTCACATTAGAGAACAGAATATCAATTAGGCTTAAAGAGAATATTTCAGAAAACAAAAAAATGTTATTCTGCAGGCTTACTGATGGATTATTTGCGACCAATTATTCAATAAATGTGATGTTGATTTTGAAAATAGTTTTGTCTAAAAGTTATATCTGTATTTACATGTAATTTAAAAATGTTTCTGTAATATTTGAATTGTGCATATTTTGTAATAGCAATAATAAAAATAATACATAGTATTTATTTAGATGTTGCTAAGTACACTAAATACTTTTCCTGTACTTAATCCTCTCAACAACCTTTTGATACAGCTACTACTATATAACCATAATAAAAGCATTACCTACATGAAATTTCCATAATACCATGACACGATCTTATTTTCATAACCAGTGTTTCAAAGATTATGAAACTAGGTTCAGAATAATTGAATAACTTGTGTGAAAATTCATACTAAATAGACAGATGAACCTCCAACCCAGGGTCTCCTGACCTTGGAATTCCTCCTCTTAACCACAGGGCTTTCCACCACCTTATTCTATATTTAGTTTAAGTAGTGCCATTTCCCAGGTTCATACTGATCATAAGAAAACCTACAGGTGACTACAACCATTCTTTGTTTAGATAAACCACTGCCTATATATTCCTCCTGTATTGTTTGTATGAATATACCATTCACCACCCATACTTTCTCTTTCAAAGGAACCAATATGTTATCTAATTATTTTATTATTTCTTGGATGGTAGTCATAAATCAGTAAACCTCAAGTTAAACACTGTTTCCCACAGTCACAACATCATATATTAAGATGAAAATACTGGAAACCCATTTTGAACCATAAAATATATTTTAAATGTTCCCCCAAAATAATTGCATAAAATGACACAAATATCTGCTTTTAAAAATACTTTAGACCAATCATTTAATATAATTGCTATGATAATACATTTTTGCATAAACTGGACTGATTTAGACTTCTTAAAATAGGAGTTCATTTAGATTTGTTCTGATGACAATGTTTCTGATAAACTCATAGCAAGTGTAAGCCTCTATTGCTCCAGGATGCAGCAAATTTTGTTCAAAATCAGTATCAGGAGTCTCACATTTATTTTTTTTAAAATTAAATCAGTGTCAATATATTTCTCAGAGTGTTTTTGAATGGTAAATGTTAGAAGAGGTTATTTTTGTGAAAGCTTATGGAATGATCTCTTTGATGAAAATTAACAATTACCCAATGACTGACTTACATCACCTTCTCATTGTTACAGGATATTAGCTCACCTCACTATTTAATTATGCATTCTGCAAATATTTCTTGAGTATCTGCTGGGTACCAGGCACTATTCTTTTGCTGGGAACACAAAAAATACAAGTTCTACCCTTCTTCTTATAAATGTTTTATTGGTCACAGGCATTTGTAAACACAGATGATCCATGACTTACAATGGTTCAACTTACAATTTTTTAATTTTATGATGTTACAAAAGCTATATGCATTCAGTTGAAAGTGTACTTGGAGTATCCATTCAAGCATTCTGTTTTTCACTTTCAGTACAGTACTTAATACATTACATGAGATGTTCAACATGTTACTGTAAAATATGCTGTGTTAGATTAGTTTTCCTCACTGTAGGCTAATATAAGTGTTCTGCATACTTTTAAGGTACGCTAGGCTAAACTAGGACATTTGGTGGGTTAGATGTATTAAATGTCTTTTCAACTTGAGATATTGAGATATTTCAACTTGAGCTTATTAGGACACAACCCTCTCGTAAGCTGAAGAACATCTGCATGAAATTTGGTAACTACTATGAAGAACTTTTAAGATTCAGCATTGTATGACTTTTTTTCTACTCCTTTTTCTCAATGCTAAAATTACATATACCCTCTAATTTACAGAAGCACACTTCTTAATAACTCCCCTATTTAAGGCAGCCCAGAAGCTTTGCACCATCATATATGATATACAAAGAAACAAATCTGTGAGGGAGGGGGGAAACGAGATAACCTTAATATCTGAAAAATGTCATTAGTTCAAATGCCTTTTGCAGTTCCATGGCTTAATGAAAATTTATCTGAGCTCAAGGACACTTTTACTATATCAAATTATTTAACTCTGTTTTAGACAGTCTGTAGTTTAGTGATCACTTCTATCATCTTCACGTCATGGTAAAAGGTAATGGGGACAAAACATGTACATTCATCAGCAATAATTATTAGAGCAAAGATTAATTGCCACCAATAATAGTCAAGTTGATAATTAATGACCACAGCATACCTACTACAGCATTTAAAAGGTAATTATGTTACTCACTGCTACATCTCATCTGTATCATCTAGCAAATTATAATTGTAAATGATAATACATATTGGGGATATTATTGCTGCATAACTAATTGAAGATGTATTTTTAAGCCATGATTCACCAACTGATTTTATGCAAAGGATGTAATGTAAATAAAGGATATAAATGTAAATTTATTGCCATAAATTTACTGCAATAAAATTGAGATATCCTATCTCATATTAGAGAATGTATATAAATATATTTGTTAAAATGTAATAGATGTAACTCTTACTCCATCTGGAATTCAGAATTACTAAGACTAGCAAGGGAATAATCTCATGGAATTTAATTATTTTTCATAAACTAAATGTAGAAGCAAGTCACATTTGAAAGATGAGAACATTGAGAAAAGCAGTAACAAAAAGTAATAATAGAAATCAACTAAAACTCATATGTGAAATTCGAGCATATAAATAAAAACTATGTAATAATATTCATATCCCTTTTACCTTTACAAATGCATATTTTACCTGGAAGAGGGGGGTTACTAAGAAACTTTAAAATGGAGCATGACAAATAAAAATTTTACTTGAAAATGCAGATATAATAGGATAGGTAATGAACAAGTAGAAGAGAAGCTAACAGAGATGAGAAAGTAAACGGTACTTTGAGAAAGTAAAGGTACTTTGTACTTCTTTTTTCTTAAAAAAGAAGAAATGCGAATAGACTTCTGGAATGGGGGAGTAAGGACCTCTGTAAACTTCCTTTTCCACTAAAACTATGACAATGTGGGCAAAACAACTAAAATCAACCATTTCATCACTTTGAAAATTAAAGCCACAGAGCCAGCTGAACATCTATCCAAGAGAAGCTACTGAACCTCTGTAAGGGAGCATGATCTGTGACATTTTTTACTTGGGGCTAGTCCAATTTCCCCTCTCTCACCAGATCAGTAACATGACAGCCAAAAGTCAGAGCTCCAAAGAGGTCAGACCTCTTTCAAGCTCTGTTAAAAAAAAGCACTCTTACGAGATACCATCTCATACCAGTTAGAAAGGCGATCATTAAAAAGTCAGGAAACAACAGGTGTTGGAGAGGATATGGAGAAATAGGAATGTTTTTACACTGTTGGTGGGAGTGTAAATTAGTTCAACCATTGTGGAAGATAGTGTGGCAATTCCTCAAAGATCTAGAACTAGAAGTACCATTTGACATGACCCAGCAATCCCATTACTGGGTATATACCCAAAGGATTATAAATCATGCTACTATAAAGACACATGCACATGTATGTTTATTGTGGCACTAATCATAATAGCAAAAACTTTGAAGCAACCCAAATGTCCATCAATGATAGACTGGATTAAGAAAATGTGGCACATATACACCATGGAATACTATGTAGCCATGAAAAAGGATGAGTTCATGCCCTTTGCAGGGACATGAATGAAGCTGGAATCCATCATTCTCAGCAAACTGTCACAAGGACAGAAAACCAGACACCGCATGTTCTCACTCATAGGTGGGAACTGAACAATGAGAACACTTGGACACAGGGCAGGGAACATCACATATGTGGGCCTGTTGTGGAGTGGGGGAGTGTGGAGGGACAGCATTAGGAGAAATACCTAATGTAACTGACAAGTTAATGGGTGCAGCAAACCCACATGGCACATGTATACCTATGTAGCAAACCTGCACATTGTGTACATGTGCCCTAGAAGTTAAACTATAATAAAAAATAAAAATAAAAATTTAAAAAGCACTATTCCCACAGAACGGTGAATATTTTCTCAGAAATCACAGCTCCTGTAAAACCTCTATTCCCTGGATGCTATGGCCAATTAATTTGATTCAGAGCTCAGCTCAGTATGGAAAAGAGGGGCCCCAACCCCATGGCATTACCAAAACAACAGCAATTTCCTGGCAGCATCACAGCTACTGAAGGCTGTGGTTGAGTTGGAGAAAACAGGTTGGATAGGGATTTAAAAAATCCCAGAGAATCAGTTGACCACAGAAAAACTCTGAAAAGCTGCAACACATTCATGGGGATCTAACAGAAAGGCTATGCCTAAGTCCAGGGAAGACATGGGAAAGGACGTATTAGTCATTTACATTTGACTGACCTTGCAGATGTGAATGAGCAGAACTCTGCAGAAGCAAGAAGTAAAAGCTAAAGAAGTGTTGAAAACTGCCTGAAGTTTGGATGTGCTTTATCACCCTTTGAAAGCTGGTAGTTACACAAGAAAGGCATTTAAGAAAATCTTCTGATGGACCATTGGCTGACCACTAAATTATACTGACCTAGATGTGACCCCTAGAAAGGCAAACTTAAAAACAAGAAAATGTGTGTGTGTGTGTATACACATATGTATACACACACACACACACACAGAGACAGGTTGTGTATCTGGTATCTGAAATGCTTGGGACAAAAAGTGTTTTGGATTTTGACTTTGGAAGGATTTATAAATATTTGCACTATCTATACCAGTTCATTTCCAATCCAGAAATCTGAAATACTCCAATCAGCGTTTTCTTTTTGCATAATGTCAACACACTCAAAAAGTTTCAGACTTGGGAGCATTTCAGATTTCAGATTTTTTTATTAGGACTACTCAACCTGTATAGTAGAGTGTTTAGTGACTGCACACTGAAAAGAATACAGAATCTGCAGAATTAGTTCAGGAAGGTCACTAAAGAAGCAGAAGCAAGAAAAACAGCAACAATAAAAATTTTAAAAATCTAAGCAAGAACAACAAATCTTGAGGGTTAAGGACTGATATCAGAATGGCTACAATATATAATATTTTCAATTTTAAAAAATGAAACATGCAAAGAAACAGGAAAGCATGACACATGTACAGCCAACAGAAAATGTCCCTGAGGCGTCCCAGATTTTGATCATAGAAGACAATGTCTTAAATAAATTATTGTAGATAAGTTCAAAGAATTAACAAGACCGTATGTAAGGCACTCAAGAAATGTAAAGACAATGCCTTACAAAATAAAAAAATCAGTGATCACTTATACTAACATAGGAATGATACAGAGAAGAGTAGCATGGCCCCTGTAAAAGGATGCAACACAAATTTGCAAGGCATTCCATATTTTTCAAAAAATGTATTTTTAAAAATAGGAATTATATATATAAAAGAACTAAATAATGTTTACATCTTACCAAAAAGATAATATCAATAAAGTATATCAAATTTATATTTGCTTTAAAAACACAGATATAAATTGTGAACTTAAAAAGACCAATAACAAAAATATGAGAGTCTCAACACTGAATTTGTGCTGGCAAAAGAGTGAATTGACAAACTTGAAGATAGGTCAATGGAGATAATCCAATCTTTGAAGCAGTGTGGGAAATGAAAAAAAGAAAATGAGCAGAAACTCAGAGAATTATTGGATGC
The DNA here is from genome assembly GCF_002776525.5 of Piliocolobus tephrosceles. Classification (NCBI taxonomy): domain Eukaryota; kingdom Metazoa; phylum Chordata; class Mammalia; order Primates; family Cercopithecidae; genus Piliocolobus; species Piliocolobus tephrosceles. The sequence continues at coordinate 75,647,303 of NC_045436.1, read as the reverse complement.
CATTAAGTGTACCAAAATAAACAGAAGTCTCAGAGGAGATGAGAGAGACATATTGGCAAAAAGATTGGAAAATTTTAAAATTTATAACATATTAATCTGCACATCCAAGATCAATAGACTCCACATAGAACAAATTCAGAAGGTCCACAGCTAGAATAGTCAGAGTCAAATGATGTAAATCAGACTTTTTTTTTTTCTTTTTCCTTGAAAACATTAAGAGAAAATTTACCTCAATTATCTGGGCTCTTCAATAAGATTAACAGCTGACTTCTCATACAAAACTATGGACGTCAGAAGACAGTGGGTAGCATGTCCAAAGTGTTGAAATAAAAATACTGTTCATTTAGAATTCAGGTAAACTCTCCTTCATAAATGCATATAAAATTAAGACATTCCCAGGATTTTTAAAAAGAGGAATGGAGATTATTTGTTGCTAGAAGATCTGCTCTGCCAAAAAGGTTTTAAAAAAGAATCATTCAGGCTGAAAGGACACTTGAAACCACATGAATTAATAAAGAGCACTAGTAAAGTATACTACATAAGTAATATAAAACAGCATAAAAATATTTGTTTATTATGGTATTAGTTTGTTCTCACATTGCTATAAAGAATTACCTGCGACTGGGTAATTTATAAAGAAAAGTGGTTTAATTGGCTCACAGTTCCACAGGCTGTACATGGCCAGGGAGGAAATGTACAATCATGGCAGAAGGTGAAGAGGAAGCAGGCACATCATACATGGCTGGAGCAAGAGGAAGAGAGAGTGAAGGAGAAGTGCTGTACACTCTTAAATAACCAGATCTCATGAGAACTCTATCATGAGGAAGCACTAGGGGATGGTGCTAAACCATTAGAAACCACTCCCATGATACAATCATCCCCCACCAAGCCCCACCTCCAAGAGTGCAAATTGCAATTCAAAGTGAGATTTGGGTGGTGATACAGAACCAAATTATATCAATAACCCTTTCCTTTTCCTATCTGTTTTATAAAAATAATTGCATAAAGCAATAATTATAAAACATCATTGATAGGTTTATAATGTGAAGATACAGTCTGCAGTACAATCACAGTTTAAAGAAGGAGAGAGAAATAAGAGCATATTGGAGCAAAGATTTGTATACCTTTGACATTAAGTTAGTAGTAACTTGAACTGGATTGTTTAAAGTTAGGAGCTAACTAATCACCAGGAAAATCAGCAAGAAGATAACTCAAAAAATATAAGAAACAAGCAGTGAAAATAGTACACTAGGAAGTATCTATTTAACATCAAAAAGGCAGTAATTGAGAAATGAAGGGACAAAAAGACACAAGGCATATATAGAATACAAATAGCAAATCATCAGATGTAAATTCTATAAAATTGTTTAAATACTCTGCTCAAAAGGCAAAGATTGGCAGAGTGGACAAAAATGCATGATCCAACTAAAGCAGTATGCAAGAGACACCCTTTAGATTCAAAGACAGAAATAGGTTGAAAGTAAAAGAAAAGAATTGAAAGATATGCCATGCAAACAGTACCAACCAAAGCTTCACTGGATATATTAATATCTAGTATAAATAGACTTTAAGATAAAATGTGTTACTAAAGACAAAAAGTCATTCTATAAGATCAATTCATCAAGGAGATACAGCAATTGTAAGTATATATGTACCTAGCAACATGGTCCTAAAATATATGAAGCAAACACTGACAGAATAGATGGGGGAACAGACAATTAAACAATAATAGTTAGACTTCAGTAACCCACTTTCAATCATGGATATACCAACTAGACAGAAGAGGAGCAAAAAAAAAAAAAAAAAAAAAAAAAAACATTAACACTATAAACTAACTAGACCTAAAAGACATCTACAGAACACTCAGTCTAACAACTGTACAATACACATTCTTCTGAAGCACACATGGAACATCATCCAGGACACATCATATTCTAGTCATAAAACAACATTCCTAAAGAGAATGAGTCTATGCAACAAAGCAAAAGAGAAATGAGATAATATTTTGAAATGAATAAAAACAAAAACGCAACATACCAAAATGTGTAAAATCCAACTAAAACAGTGCTTAGAGGAAAACTTATACCTGTAAATGCTTACAGTGTAAAAGAAAAAAAAAAATCAGTATGCTAACCTTCCACTGCAAGAAATCAGAAGAGTAAACTAAATCAAAATCAGGAAAAAGGAGGAGATAACAAATATTACAGCAGAAATATTGATAATCAGTAGAGAAAGCCAATGAAACCAAAAGTTATTCCTGGAAAAGATCAACAAAAAAATGACACATCTTTAGCTAGTTGATCAAGAAAATGAAGAAAGAAGACTTAAATTATAATCGGGAATGAAAAAAGGGATATTAATACTAGATTTGTAGAAATAAAGAATTATAAGGAAATATTACATGGCAAATACTAGATAAGTTAGATAAAAATGCACAAAATCCTAGAAATAATAAACTAGATTAACTCAAGAGGAAATAGAAAATCTTGAATAGACCTACAAAAAATAAGAGAGACCTGTAAAAATGAAGAGATCGAGTTAGAAAATTTTGTAATCCATGAAGTAAGGCCCTGGCCCAAAAGGCTTCTCTGATTAATCTCATGAAACTGTTAAAAAGGTAATACCAGCCCTTCACAAATTCCTACAAGAATTAGAAGAGGACAGAACATTTTCCAACGTATTCTATAAGGTCAGTATTACCCCGATTGAAAACAACACCAAAAATACAAGCAGGGACATCACAACAAAACTTCAGACCGATATCCCTTGTAAATATAAATGCAAACCCTCAACAAAATACCAGCAAACAAAACCAACAAGATAATAAAAATAATTATACACCATGACCAAGTGTAATTTATCCCAGGAATGCAATGTTGGATTAACATCTGAAAATCAATCAATATACTGCAACGTATTTTAGACTAAAAGACAAAAATGCTCATATCAATAGACTCAACTGCAACATATGGCAAAATCTAATACTCTTTAATGATAAAAATATTCACTCAGTATGAATACATAAAAACCCCCTCCACTTTATAAAGAGAATACATGAAACTGCACATGTGACATTGTTCTTAATGGAGAAAAACTGGATGTTTTCTCTCTAAGATCAGAAACAACACAAGGGTATTCACTCTTGCCATATTTATTCAACTTTGTACTGGAGGTTTTAGGTGGTGCAATTAGGAAAAAAAATAAAAAGCATAAGACAAAAGAAGTAAAACTCTATTCGCAAATTACATGATTGTATATATATAAAATTCTAAGAAATTAACTGAAAACTGTAAAACTAATAAATGAATTCAGCAATGTGGCAGGACATAAGATTAATATGCAAAAATTAATTGTATCAATACAGCAGCAATAAATGCAAAAATGAAATTAAAGCAATTTCATCTACAAGGCATCAAAAATAATGGGACAAAATACATTTAACAAAAAAGCAAAATGTACACTGATAATTACAAAATATTATTTTTAAAATAGATATAAATGGAAAGACAACACACATTAATGGATTAGAATATTTAATGTTTATATGATAATACTTTCCAAATTGATCTACAGATTAAATGCAATCCATATTAAACCCCAGGTTGCCATTATATTGTTCCCAGAAAGTGATAGGCTGGTTTTGGAATTAGAAGTGAAAATTTCCTTGCATGGAAATGCAGGGATCCCAAAGACAGCCAAAATTATCTTTAGAGAAACAGAATAGAATTGGAGCACTTATACTTCTCAATTTAAAAACTTGATATAATTATCAGTTATCAAGCTACAGTTATCAAACCAGTATGGTATTGGCACGAGAATAAGCACATAGAACAGAAATGAGAGTTCAAAAATGAATCATCACATTTTTTATCAATTGATTTTCAACAAAACAATTCAGTGGGGAAGAATTTTCATTTCAGTAAATGATTCTGTGTCAACTGGATACCCATATTGCAGTATGATGGATTTGGCCCCTATCTTATCACATACACAAAAATTAAATCTAATTTGGTGAGAGATGTAAATGTAAGCTAAAATTATAGAACTACTAGAAAAAAAAAATAAGGTTAAATCTTTCTGACCTTAGGTTAGATAAAGAATCCTTGGATATGGCACCCAATGCACAAGCGACAAAAGAGAAATCAGCCCTGAGCAAATTTAAAACGTGTATGCTTCAAGGGGAAGCATTAAGAAACTGAGAAAATGCACAGAATGGAAGAAATTATTTGCAAATCATATATCTGACCCCATATCCACAATATATAAGAACTTTGATAACTCAATAATGAAAGATAGATAACCAATTGACAAATGAGAAAAAATTTCCTACAGATGATATACAAATGACACATTTTCCAACAGAGATATACAAATGGCAAAAAGACACATGAAAAGACCCCCAACATCAGAGATTCAAATGAAAACCACAGATATCATTTCATGTCCACTGTGATGGCTATAACTACAGAGATGGAAAATAATGAGTGTTGATGAGAATTTAAAGAAATAAAACTTTCATACACTGCTGTTGAGAATGTAGAATGTTCTGTCTTAGAGAACAATGGGGAAGTTCCTCACAATGTTAACCAGTGAGTTACAATGTAACATTGCAATTCCACTGTCAGGCATATACCCAAGAGAAATGAAAACGTATGTTCACATAAAAACCTGTGCATAAAAGTGGAAATAACATAAATATCAAGGAATAGATTTTAAAAATACAATGCATCCATACAATGGAATATTATTCAACAATAAAAAAGAATGAAATACTGATGCATGCTACAGCATAGATGAACCTTGAAAATATGATCATACTTGAAAGAATCCAGTCACAAAAGACCATTTATTATATGATTCTATTTACATGAACTGTCCAGAATAAGCAAATCTTTGGATTAGGAGGGTAGATTTGTTGTTTTCTGAGCTGGTGGATGGAGGAGGGGATGGGAATGGGAAGTGGCTCTAATACGTGGGCAATTTGGTTTGGCATGAAGAAAATATTCTAAAATTAAATTTTATTGATAGTTGTGCAACTCCATGAATGTATGGAAAACCAGAGCAATACACTTTAAATTGGCTGCTTTTATAATATATGAATTATATCTCAATAATGTTGTTTAAAAAAATAACCACCAGCATCCCCTCCAAAAAAATGGAAGAAAAATACAGTATGAAAACTCAGAGGAATAATTTGTAAATCCTCAGTATGTTTTGTGTAATGTAATGAATGAATAATAAGCTATAATAATAAAATCTGCTTCAGCATAAAAGATCCTATGGTTTCCTCTTAGTCCAATTCATCAATGTCACTTAAAGTATTTATAGGGAAAAATAGACAGAAAGCATGTCACTAAAAGTGTCAATTACAGTAAGGATTTGACCTCAGGAGAAAGTTTATTTGCTGTTTGGTATTTTCAGAAAAGTATTTCATGCAAGAAAACTCTGATTGCTTTGGTGTATTGCATGTTGCTAAAATGCTGAGTAGCAAAGTTTTCATACCCATGGCTGTTTCTTTTCAAAAATAAATAGATCCAAATTTCCATTTCCATCATCCTTGTGATGGGAGGGAGCCCTCTGACAATTTGATTGAGTTCAGGACTGTAAAGGACAAAGGAAAGAAACCCTGAAAACTGAAAGCCTTTTAGTTTCTGAGAATCATTTTCTATTTAAGTTCAGTATTGAGTCTAGAAATTGTGATAAGCCACCAGCGATCCATTCAGAATGGGCGGGCATTGCCCTTAGTATGCATAAATGATTTCCAGTTCAATTTCATTTCCAGGCTACATTAGAATGCTACAGGTCTAGCCTGTGATAAATCTATCAGCTTTTGTAGTGTTTCCAGAAGACTTTTCAAAGAACAGTAAGGTCAAGTTGAAAGTAGCCTTACAGTGAGAAATATGAATAGGACAAATAGGAGGGTGTGTAGATATAATCTGAGTATAAAATCTGATTTGTATTCCCTGATTATCTCATTTGTTCTCTCACCTCACTTTTGCATCAGCTTTTAAACTAAGTCTGTCAGTTCTTCGTCAAATAAAATATTAAAATAAATACATTTCATTTTCATTATCCTAAAGGACCCTAAATCTTTTCTCCAACCTTGTACCGATAATATACACCTGGGGTTCATTCATCATGTTACTTGATACACTATGAAGATAACTAGGTTACAGATTTTTCTATAGAAATCAATTCTATATGCAGATCATTTCTGTTGTGGTGCATGATAAGATAAGACATGCTTCTAATCCACAGTGGAACCATGCACAAAAGGGAAAACTGTTTATGGTCACCAGAAGTGCCCCCACCTATTAATGATGATGAAAATAATAATAGCCAACAATTACTGGGCACTTACTGCATGTCACAGCTTGTCGTAAGTCCTTTAAGTGGAAGTTAATACAATAACTTTAGGAACTAGGATGACACATTAGGAAGCTGAGACATACAGAGTTTCAGTAAGTTGTTCAGGTTGCTCAGTAGGTTTTGAAAGTAAGATTCCAGTTGGAGCTGTTAGTCTTGAGAGCCTAAGTTCCAAACTAGTATGTCTAGCCCTATGTATTGGGAGCAGATAGTGTCAATTTCAATAAAGTTAATCTCTTTATAGATAATGTTAACCTATTTTTAAAAACCTATCAGTTGCAAACAATTGCATTTTTATACAGGATCACAGTAAGATATATATGATATATATAATTACATATATATGAGATCGATATATAAAAGATTCATATTTTGTGATGTATTTGACATGAATATACATCAAATATATTTGAGGTATATATATATTATATATTTATCTCATATGAGATCTATATGTAAAAGATTCATATTTTGTGACATTTGACATAAATATGTCAAATATATTTGTCATATATTCATATTTGTCAAATATATATTTGACATATATTCATGTATATATATATATTTGACATATAGTCAAATAAGTAACTGTAGTGTTTAAAGTACTTAATGGAGAGTAAAAGAGTTTAACTTTTATATATGCCTCCCTGGACTTTAGATTCCTCATCTATAAATTAGAGAGATTGACTTCAAATATCCCTAGAATACAATGGCCCTAAAATTGTTTTTATAATCTACTTCAATTTCCTACATACATATCCTGTGCCTATTTTTATAAGATTTTTATGAGAGGTTTATTTTTTTACAGATTTATAGTAGTACATAATATATTTAAAAGCATAATTATGTGTGGTATGTGTTAAATATGTATATTTCCCATCTTATTGTTAATGTTTATTTTGTGCTTTTTTGCCATTTAAAAATTTAAGTAATTTTGTACGATCAGGTTTATCATTTGTTTTCTTTAAGTTTTCTGATTTTCCTGTGTTATATTTCAACAGATATTTCAAATATAAAATATTAAAATTAATTACCCTCTTCTACTTTATGGATATAAATTTTTAACATTTTAATCTCTTATACATTCAGAATGTTTTATGCAATATGTAAATTAGAGATCTATCTAGCTTTTGCATAGCTAGCCAGTTATCCCAATATCATTTAAAGTTTCTAGCTTCCTCTCAAGTGATTACCATTAAGAAAATACAACCTTGATCATAAATTCTGTTCCCTGATGAACTTAAGTCACTTTATAAACCCTAAGTCACTTTATAAACCCTTTATTCTGTCCTTTGTCCCAACACTAGTGTCATAGTGAATAGTAAATAGAAAAGATCTTCATCATTACTTAGCGTGAAAGAAAAACAAATTAAGGTAACATTGAGATTTTTCTATCAGAAAAAGATTTATATTTTTAATAAAACAAACGTTATGTCAAAACGAGTCACACCAAAAATTTTGATGAAAATAAAAATTGTGCAATGAGGCAGCATCCATAAGTAATGTAAATGTTCATACTGTAACCTCACAGTGATTTGAGGTCCCGCTGGGTACTCCCAAGATCCTTTCAAGGGATTTGTGAAATTAAGGTGTTTTTCCTCATAATACTAAGACATCATTGGCCTGTTTGTTTTTTTTTTCTCTCTGTAAACATTTGCATTGAAATTTCAAAAGCAGTGATGGTAAAATGGCTGTTACTTTTAAGGGGAATGAAGGCAGTGGCAACAAATTAAACTAATAGTCATTTTTCTTCATCATACAGAGTTTCATATACAGACACAGTTTCACTCATAATGTCCTTGATGAAACACTAAAAATTATCTTATTAAAACTTGACTCTGGAGTACCTAGCTGTAATATTTTATGTGATGAAATATGAGGTACTCATTAAGCACCTCTGATGCTTACAGAAGTATGATGGTTGTTTTGGAAAAAAAAAAAAAAAAAAAAGCACTGATGTTAACTGGCCCAGGCCCCTTATTTCATGCAACATCATTTTTACTAGAAAGAATGACTGACAGGAAAGCTATGGTTATACCGACATGAATATTGGAGAGATACTTTTTCTAAAATGAACAAAGTGAACTTGTCACTTCAAGGAAAATAACTGATGCTATTTGTTGCCAATGATAAGGTTTGAGCTTTCAAGTAAAAATTAGAATTTTGGAAAATTACATCTATGATCCAGGAGCATGATAGCTTTCCAGTCCTGTAAAGGCTTTTCTGTGGTGATATTAACACATACGAATTTTTTTCATATTATATAATGAAGCGTGTAAATATTTGGAAAACCTTATTAACCCAGGAAACCAATATTTTCCAAATACCTATGAATTTGGTAAGAGGACCATTTCAAATGCAAAACACACAACTACCTTTTATTGTAACTGAGTATAAAAAATTAATTTGATTTCAGATATAACATTGCAACTAACCTTTAAGAAACTTCCGTTCATCAAGTTTTGGTGTACAATCAAAGAAAAATAACCAGTTTTCCGAAAAGGCTGCTTAAACATCTCTCCTTTCCAATTTTCTAGCTATGCGAAGCTGGATTTTCTTCATCTACTTCACCAACATTAATACATTGAAAGCAGAAGTAGATATCATGATCCAGTTGTCTTCTGTTAAGTCAGACATTGAGAAGATTTGCCAATGTTTAAATGATGTCACTCATTTTTTTCATAAAACTATGTTAACATGTGCCAGAGTTGTTATTTTAAATAAATTAGCCAATAAATAATTTTTTAAGTCTCAGTTTTATAAAGCAGCAAATATTGATAGACATAGGGAGACATAATAGGCTCCTTGCTCTTCTCAATAACTGATTAATATGATAATGTATAACTCAGGAATTTATAAAACTGCAAAAGGGGTCCTGAGAATTTTTTTAAAAAAAAGTTTTTTTAAAACTTTGACTACTGAGTTAGAAAATTACTAATAAAAAAATCACCTCTGCTGAGTGCATAAAATTGCAAATGAACTAGTAACTGGTAATTATTTAACTTTTTTTTTTTCTTTTTCTCAACGGAAACTTTTATTGTGGTTATTTTAATCCTACCCCACAGGTCTACACTGGGTACAAGGAGAAGATAATCTTGTCTTTTGTTTTCTAATTGACTAGAACCAGAAGATACCTTAGGATAGAAGAATGGGTATATTCAACATGTAGGGACATTTTGCCCAAGGGTAGACTGGGAGCAGAGGCTACCAGCTGTCTTCTAGTATCTGTGAGGTATCTCCCAATATCCTACCTTCTCAACAATAAAGTCCATAAACTCAAACTGGGCAAATGAGCTGTCAAAAATATGTTATTTGTCAACCATTTCTGGAGCTAGGTATGACCCAAAAATGTAAGCAACATGGTAGCATAAATTCTGTAGATCTTGTGATATATGGCTATTTTGCAAAATGAGGTGGAAACCACCTGTTAAAGATGGTAGCACAGAGAAGGAGCTTGGGTCCCTAAGGATAATAGAGCCACCACATTAATCATGGTCTGCCAATATTTGTGTGAGAGGGAAATACATTTCTGACTTGAAATTTATCTACCATGAATGACTTGATACATAAATGACGTGAAACTTACCTACCGTAATTTGAGATTTTCTGTTACGACCGATCTTAATTTTAAGTGAGAAGTGACTCAGCAGTCCTGTTAGAGAAATGGAACTCTGTTTTCTTTGCTTATTTGTTATCTTTTCCTAGTGTCAGTGTATTACATTCTACTAGCATAATCAGGGGAGTTTTTCAACATAGAAGATCATGTTGGCGTTCAGCTAATATCCCAAAGTATGGTGCTTTGGCAAACTGAGTGCTTTGAAACAAAGAAGAACCAAGGTCTGCCTGATTTTCTCCTGTGCGCCTGTCTCTTGCTCCTCTTTCTTTCCTGAAGTGTAAGGTGGGGATTTCTGTAAAGTTCCCTTATCTGTCAAATGATAGATCCTCAATTGTTATGAACCCACTTCCCAGGAATCTCATTAACCAGGGAAGAGTGAGTCCAGGAAGAAGAGACTCCATGCCCAGGCAGATGTTGTCACAGGCTGTCACCTATTCTCTCAGTGGGTTCCTCTGATACCTGAAAGACTTTTCCATGCATAACAAAACAATCTTGTTCTCCATGCATTTTCTCCCCTCCCCCTTCCATAACTTGTGTCACTGTCACCACTACAAGGGCCCTAAACTCCTATTCCTTGCTGTACCTCAGGATATTGTATAATTTCAATCATCTGGCCCTTCTTTGAGTCTCAAATTTTGCGGCGCTCCCATGCGTATGCACATAATTAAAATGATTTTTCTCCGGTTAATCTGTTTACTGTCAGGTTATTTCATAGACTCAATTATCAAACCTTCTGAGAGTAGAAGGAAAGTTTTTCTCTCCCCTACAATTACTATTGAAGGTGAGAGTGAAAACTCAATTTCGGGGGAGGAAATTTGGTAATTCTATTTCTAAAGTGAAGGGGTGGCCTGCCCCTAGGTTAGCCTGTTGCTGTGTTATTATAGATAGAAGTAAGTTTAAGAGACTCCATTCCCTCCATAAAGTACATGTCCAGAAATGTCCTAGTATTTTTTAACTGGCTGGAAGATTTCGGAACTAATTCACACACACACATACACACTTATTTTGCTTGATTAAATAAGGCAAAATACTTTATAAGTTAATGATTACTCATTACTCTAGCAGTAACTAAAATTACAGCACAGGAACTGAGCTAGATATGATTGCTTCACCATAAAACTGTGAAAGAAAAATAAATCTCAGGACCCCAAAATCACTAAGCCAAGGGAAAAGTCAAGCTGGGAACTATATCAGGCAAGTCTACCTCCCATTCTAACTCCTAAGTAAGATAGCTAAAAAGATAAAAGAGCTACATACCTACCTCACAATTTATGCACAAGGAAATTCCTTATGGACCTCAAGATCTTTACCCTAAAACAGTTGTATTGAATTTCATCCTGGCCGTGTAAACTAATAACCTATCTTCACAGGTGTGGGGCAGAAAGTCATCCCTCTGCTCTCCTGAGACAAATACATATCTGATTGCTTTCTCTGCTCTATTGTTTATGTTAAAAATGCAGATTCACTGAGCCAGACTAAATTGTGTATTCAGTGAAAGGTTGATCCAGGACTCAAAGGAATGCAACCTCTTTTATCTCTTATCTACCTATGACCTGAAACACCACCTCCTGACCTTTGAGTTGTCCTGCCTTACTGGACTGAACCAATGTACATCTTGTACATATTGATTGATATCTCATGTCTCCCTAAAATGTATAAAAGCAATCTATACCCTGACCACCTTGGGCACACATCCTTAGGACTTCCTGAGCGCGTGTCACGACTGGGTCCTTAACCTTGGCAAAATAAACTTTCTAAATTGGTTGAGACCTGTCTCAGATATTTTAGGTTCACAGATAATCTATAAAATGTATTATTAGAAAATATCTGGCCGGGCGTGGTGGCTCATGTCTGTAATCCCAGCACTTTGGGAGGCGAAGGTGGGTGGATCACCTGAGGTCAGGAGTTCGAGACCAACCTGGCCAATGTGGTAAAACCCCGTCTCTACTAAAAATACAAAAAATTAGCTGGGTGTGGTGGCAGGCACCTGTAATCCCAGCTACTTGGGAGACTGAGGCAAGAGAATCCCTTGAACGCAGAGGGGAGAGGTTGCAGTAAGCCAAGATTGCACCATTGTACTCCACCCTGGGCAACAACAAGAGTGAAACTTCATCTCAAAAAAAAAAAAAAAAAAAAATATATCTGAGTAAAACACAACTCATTCTTTTTTCCAGATGAAGATGCTGAAAGCCAAAAGGAGAAAAACACATGATCACAGGATTGTTTATCAATCATTGACATGTAAAAGTACCAATTATTAATTTTCTAGCACAATGTAGGCCGTAAGACTCACTTAGGATACTGACGTCATTTTTCTCTCTCTCTCTCTTTTCTTTCCTTCTTTCTTCCCTTCTTTCCTCTTTTCTGTCTTGTTTTTCTTTCTTTCATTACTCAAGCCCCTACTGCCTTTATTATCAGAAAAAAAACAGCAGCTTTCCTTCTGAATTGTTGTAGAATTACATGATCAGACTTAGTTCAAAGTGGTAGTGAGAAGATGAGCAAACCTGGCCAACTCACTCACTGGTGCCACTTTTCTCTCTTCTTTGACACACATATATTTTCTTTGATGTATAGCTTTTCCTTGAGGACTGTAATGATACCAGTTTATTTAAAAGCACTAAAATTTAGTGGCAAATCACATCTGAAAATGCAAAATTTTGTATTATGTTCAGTAAAACATAAGTAAAAAAATTAATTTATTTTTATTTAATGCAAACATAGTTTTTTGATTCTTCATTAACAGTAAGATAAAAAAAACAATTTAGATTTTGCTTTAAGGCTGATTTTAGGAATCTCTGGAACCTTCTGAGATCTATCTTAACTAATTTTCCTAAATGATGTCTTTCTAAGTGATTGCTTTACCAAAAAAAAAAAAAAAAAAAAAAAAAACCTACTTATGTACACAATCCTTTCAGAAGATGACAGTTACACTTTAATTTAATTCATTGTATCTCTGCCCACTACATTGATCTTTTGTCTATTTCTGTGCAAGGTAACTTATTTTGATATTTTATGTCATGAATCACTATAAGAATTTAATTAAATTGATATATTAACTGTGCTGTAATAGCCACTGAAGTATTATAAATGTCAGGCTACTCTGCTCTCATCCCAAATCATGACTGGAAATAAAGTACTGTAACTGAGATTATTTTCTTTATCAAGAGAGGTATACACAAATAAATAACCCAGATATATCCATTTTGACCCAGGAACTGGAATTAGAGGTTTACCTGGATTTTTAGATAGAAATGATACATATTTTCAGAATATTTGATTAATAACCTGTAATTATTTCTTTCAATTTGTTCTGTTTCCATGCTTAGTGTTCTTCTGTGTTCATGACCTGATCATCAATAAACTGTCTGTCAATATTAATGCTGCTCAGTTTTTGACTAATTTATTCAGCTTTTAAAAAATATAGATTAGTTCAATTTCAGTTTTCACTGAGATTATTTGCAAAATCTTTAATTCACTTTAAAATTCCATATTACATGTAATCAATATAAAATTTTTATAAAAATAAAATGCCCAATTTAGGAAAGTCATCACATATGAAAATATAGTAGCTATGATTGTGCACCTAGAGGGATTTATCAATGTGGCAGCATAGATACAATATAAAAAATTCTAACAAAGCCACAGTAATTAAGATAATTAAACTTGCATTTAATAGAAGAGAGCATGTTCATACAGTATTAATGCTTTGGCTGAAACAGTAACATTTTAACTTGCTTAATAAATGTAAGTTTAAGTATTTTGAATATTTAACATTTTGTTATATTCAAAATTTATACCTTTGCAATCAGATACAAAAACAAAATTAAAATTCACAATAAGTCATATTAGCTTGAATCAACTATCCTACATTAAAATTCATATTGATAGCCGGGCGCAGTGGCTCAAGCCTGTAATCCCAGCACTTTGGGAGGCCAACGCGGGCTGATCACGAGGTCAGGAGATCGAGACCATCCTGGCTAACCCGGTGAAATCCCGTCTCTACTAAAAAATACAAAAAACTAGCCGGGCAAGGTGGCGGGCGCCTGTAGTCCCAGCTACTCGGGAGGCTGAGGCAGGAGAATGGCATAAAACCGGGAGGCAGAGCTTGCAGTGAGCTGAGATCCAGCCACTGCACCCCAGCCTGGGTGACAGAGCAAGACTCCATCTCAAAAAAAAAATAAATAAATAAAATAAAATAAAATTCATATTGACATAATCATATCCAAAATTAATTCCTTCCAAAAATAAATGGAATACAATAAAAAATTTAGATGTTAATAAGCATTAGCATATAAAAAATTTTAATTAGCCCTTTAATAGTTTAAAACCATTTATTGTCTTAAAATTTTAGTTAGTTGGCATTTTCCTCTTCAACTTTGTGACAGGCCTTATTAATCTGATGATATTTTCTCTATCTCAATACCCAAAACAATGAATTAACAGCTTTGTAAATGTTTGGACATAAATGAAACACTAGATTGATGACCAAATACTAAAAATACATTTTTTGTGTGTTTGAAGTTCTTTGAGAATAATCTAGTATAGAAACCTATTTGTTAAATTATTTTGGAATTCTTTTGTAAATTCTAATAAAGTTTGTCATTTGGAACAGTTTTAGATTTACAGAAAAATTGTGAAGATAGTACAGAGTTTCTACATATTTCATATCCAGTTTCCTCTATTGTTAATATCTTACACTGGTATGGTCACAATTAATAAATCTATACTGAAACCTTATTATTAACTCATGTCCATCCTTTATTTTTCAGATCTCTTTAATTATTACTGAATGCCCTTTTTCCACTCAAGGATCTCTTCCAGGATACTATATTATTTGTTGTCTTTACTTCATAACTCCTCTGGGCAGTGTTGGAGCTCAGAAAACAATACCCCAAAATGAAAGCCTCAGAAGCAAAAATTTTTTCTGTCATCCTGTCCTCCTGCCTCTCAGTCCCATTCTCCCTAAGCTACCTATAGAAACTAGAATCCCTCTTCACCAAGTCAGGTCTTAGAAACCAGAACCTCCTATCCCCAAAATCAACCAAAATACCTAAAAATATTACTCTAAATATCCCTCCTAATTTTTGTCTAAAAACGGGCCATATAAAAGTTATCTTTTTAAGGTCAAACTACCTTGACTGTAGTTCACAAGCCTCCTTTTCAAGAGAGGGTCCAGCCCATCACCCAGAAGGAAGGAATGAATGTTCAGGTCAAGAAGAATCCAGACAGACTTACTGGGTTTCCCCACTCAGTCTCTTGGGATTAGATCATACCATTTTTTGTTCAGTCATATTTCTGCATGGCTGTCCATATTTTGTTGAACCTAAGCATAAAAATTGACAATTTCCCCTGAATCTCTGGGTCTTCAATCTGAAGGCTCCGATTGTATGCACATTAAATAAATTTGTATACCTTTTCTCCTATTAATCGGTTTCATGTCAGTGATTTTCAGTGACACTTCAGAGGGCCAAGCCCTTAGCTCCTACATCAAACAGTCCTTATTTTGTATGACCTTGATTGGTCTGGGTAGTACTGATCAGGTGTTTTACATAATGCTACTCCAGAACTATCTGTTTGATATTTTTCGCATGATTAGACTAGAGTTACATGTTTTGGGGAGACCACAAAAGTAAAGTGCCATTTCCATCACATCCTATCAAGCATAGATAATATCAAAGTGATTTTTTATTGTTGATATTGAACTTGATTACCTGGCTTGGGTGGTGTTTGTCAGTTTTCTCCATTGTAAAGTTACTGTGTTTCCCCATTTTATTTTATACTCTGAAAGGAAGTCACTATGTGTGGCCCAAACTTGAGTTGGGAGTTATGCTCCACCTACTTAAAGGCAGAGTATTTACAGGAATTCTTTGGAATTTTTTTGCACGGAAGACATATCTGTTCTTCTCTATGTATGTATTTATTTATATTAGTATGCAGGAAAGTTTAATTTAAATCAGTAATATCTAGCACCAATGATAACTATTTTAAAAATCATTCAAAATTCCTTAAGTTTCAAACGGCAATATGATTTTTCAGTTCTAGCATATGGTTTACCAAGTTGTCTCTAGGACTATTACACACTAATGCTACATCCTTTTTCGAAGTCTTAGACTCCCTTTCTGTTGATTTTTCCTTTCACTTTTGAACAACATGTATCTTTACCAGCAAAAGAAACAGATTTAAAAATCCACCCTCAGTTCCTTTTTGGAAATCTTTCGGAAAAGGCAATTAGAGAAAGCCAGTTTTACCTAAGGGTAACTTCATTTTCTGTCTTCTTGACCAATATATTCAGTTTTTCTCCTTTCAGTAAACTATATATTTACTTTATTTACTCTTTATTTCTGGAGCCTTTAACATGTGTTCAGTGCTGAGTGTAATAGGTAAGTTTGCTAGGTTTGGTTCTCATATAACATTTATTATAACTAACTTTGGTTCATTCATAGTTAAATTGAGGAAAGAAGAGATTATAGTGAAATCTATTGCATGTTTTTAATCATGTGGCCACTAGGAAGTACTTCACTTTCCTCATTTCTTTTTATATGTATATCAGCCACACTAGTTCAAATACTACACATCTTCCAGAAGACTATAGAATATTCAGTTCTAGACTCTAAAAGGTCATGAAAATCATAACTAGACAGTTACAGTCATCTGGACAGAAATCTAGAGAATTTTCTTAGTGAGGCACAGATATTCCAATATTCCTCAATCATAAAGTGGTATGAAATCAGACTTTGGTATTATTTACACATGTAAAAGACTGACATATGTATAATAAGGGAAAGGTAATGCAATCCTTTGAGATATGAGATATGCTTGCATCTTGGATATATTTGCAACCTTCACAAAAAGAAAAGAACTATAAGTGATTGTATGTGTTTGCCACCAGACACCCTCATTTTCTCAGATAGCAATTCAATTCAAATTTTCCATATGTTAACAAATAATTTCTTTTGAAAAATGAGTTAAGGGTCTTCTGATTCTTGGCCAAAAAAAAAAAACTCCTATATTAAAAATTTATGTTCACTACTATTTAAGAATGTACAAGATCATGCTGTGACATATGGTTATTAATATAGACTTACACTTCCAAGAATACTCAACCACAATTTTTATGAACATGAGTAAATGTAGTATTTCCAGCACTTCAATGTTATTTAAAAATTAGCCATCAACCAATGGGTGAACCAATCTGCAGCAAATATAGATCAAATCGAAACTTCAAGTGTAATAGTACTCCAGAAAGATCCCACTAGTGCAAAATATTTGTAAATCAAATTTCACTGCATGTTGTTGAACCCAAACATTTTGCTTTTGAAAATACTATTGTATATTAACATCCTAATCAGAAGTGTTATTCCCCACTGCTGCTAGGTCTATACAGCATAATCTTATTTGGTTGTCTTTGAAATTTTGTGTGATTTGAATATGTAAGTGTCTCTTTTACTTACAGTAGTTCTATAGTCTTGTGTATTACTTTCTTTAGAAAAATAGCGTATTACATATCTAGGTTAAGAAAGTGTCAAAGTAAGATTAAAAACATTTGAAGAATTAAGCTGAATTGCATAGACTATCAAATGAAGAAGAAAATACTTTACCTAAATACCCGTGAAATCATTAATAAAACATTGTGGATGGATAGAAAATCATAGTTTCTAATTTTTATTTCAAGATCCATTAACTAAATAATGATATACTTCCTACCTATTATAAAGTGAGTAATGTGATTTTATAGATTGCATGTAATGAATCAAATAGCAATAACAGCTCTTTACATATTCTTGAACTAGTGTATGTTTAAATATTTCTACACTGTTTTGAAGGCATTCACATAGGTTAATTTGTAAAGGAAGCAGTCTTGAATCAGGATATGATTAGGAAATATATCTACCTATCTATCTAAATCCTGATGTTTGTTCCATTTTTAAATCTTTGTATAGTATATCCCTAATTATAGCTACAAAGAGAGAACAATTTACTCATAAAACAAAGACTATCATTCTATGGAACAGAATGGAGCCAGCAAGCTGACATCTGCGAATTATGCAAATGGAAGAGTAGAGAACAACTAGGGCCTAGTAAGCAAGCCCTATTCAGATGGAAAACGGGAGTGGAAGAAAGACTGCTCAGATAATTATTAAAGTTGGGAGGACACTTATTCCCATGGTGCATCTCAGGGAGAACTAGTTTGTTTTGGCTTGCCTCCTCAAGTGGAAATTTAAGTGTGAATTAAAAAATGGCATGCTGAGTTTGAGGAGCAGCTTCTTCCCTCTTTGCTGAAGAGTAGCATTGGTTAGAGGGCAACATGTCATTGATTTTGAAGCTCTGATGCACTTTTTATACCCTTTTGGTGAATAGTAAGTAGTTTAACAGTGTTAAAATAGAAACTTTATTAATAACATTAATAAATAGAATGTTTGCACTGCTGCTCCTCTAACTTGACAGTATGTTGTCACCTGCCCCTTAATACTTTTGATTAACACAAAACTAAAGTCCTTATTAAGGAACAGAGATAGCAAATTTATTCCCAAAGGAAACATTTGTATACATGTAAACTTATTGTACGTGTCAGATTTCTAAAGTAACTAAAATATGTAAGGTTCATAGTGTTTTGGAGACTTGAAAGATGTCATATTGATGACATCTTTCAAGTACTGTGTTTCATAATAATGCTTGACAAAATAAAATTTAATCGAGTTATTAGAAAATGGTCAGTTCAAAGTAGATCAGTCTGGATAATAAGAATAGCAAAGCCACTCCTAGAAACTCATGCCTATACTATGTGTGTGGTACACTCAATTTATAGACCAGGTGACATCTGAATTTTCCACTGATGATCTATATAATGTAATAAAAATGATAGTTAATGAGTTTCTGGAATCCATGAACAAAAAATACTGACTAAGCTTTTGGAATGACTGAGTCTAAGTGACTTTTGTGAAAGGTAAAAGGCAAATGAAATGTTTTTCTGTACAGATATGTAGGAAAAATCAAACCTTTAACATAAGACAGGAGGTGAAAAAAAAAAGGGGGGGGAGGAAAAATATATCTACTGTATGGAGTATTCAATGTGTGTCAGGCCGAAAGGACTTCATACACATAATTTCTACTCCTTATAGCAGCACTACAAGGTAAGTGTGATACTCCTTTTTTTTTTTATAGAGTAGTAAAGAGTGGCTCAGAGGAAGTTAATTCATCCAGGAAAGGACAGTCTTCCACCTTTGTTGGGTCTGAACGCAGGTATATTTGAGAATTTGAGAATTTAGTTGATTGTGCTCTCATAAGAATTCAACTCTTTCTCCTCAGTAAGCATAATTCGGTGACTAAACCAATATTCGTGTCAAAATAGTGAAACAGTTTTTCCACTATCTTTAGAACAGTCAGAGTTTTAATTGTATGGAGTTCTTAGTTCTAATCTCAACAATTCAGAAAAATACGGAAAAATACATAAAAGATTCAGAAGAATATTCAAAAAAAAACAGAAATGATAAAGGATTCTTGAAGAGAAATTTAAATCATAGGAACTGTGTTGTCTCTACGATCTGAGTTCATAATGTTCTTTTGTAATAGCAGTAAACTCCAGTACTTTAATTCCAAAATATGTGATATTCCACACATGACCTCTACAGACCTTTGTCTTAGGGAAGATATGGGTTTGTAAAAGACAGAGAAAGAAGAAAGCTCTCCAGTACTTGAAGCCTAGATACACCCAAGAAATTGTTTAGCAGCTCACAACACTATAGTCCATGTGGACAGCAATGGAGAAAATTCTTTGAGTGCTGTTGACACGTTACTGTGTCTCTAATGGAAGCAAATTACATACTTTCTAAAGTGACAATATCACTCCAGTAATGTGCAGATAAAATGTTCCAGTGAAATCTAATAGCTCATACTTGCCAGAATCATTATGAAAATAATTGCTTCCTCCGACTTTTTTTTTTTTTTTTTTTTTTCCTTTTTTGGGAAAAGTGCTACCTCATGTGGCAAGGAGTTTTTAAAAACAAGGTAACAAACTATAGCAGGACACAGAAACTACAAAGGCAGTGCTTCCCTCTCTTTAATAATTCTAACGTATGACTGCTAAAATAACACTGTGTCCTGGAAAGCAGCCTTTTAATAGAACGTTTGTGGATAATTGAACTCCTGCTCATTGTTCAAAAGGTCATGAGTTTCCAGTGAGCCCTTTTTCTTTTGGTAAATTATTCAGCTTGAGTATTTATTGGCCTGTCAAAAGGAAAGTATTGTATGAACTGTCTTTGTTGCTCTTCAGTGTTTCCTAATTTGATTGTGTTCCTTTCTGTGCATAATGCCAGCAGAAAATTTCCATTTCTTCTTCTCAAATTCCAGTACATCTCTGCTGTTTGCTATATAGATCAGCCTCATAGATCAAATAGACATAAATTAAGTTGATGTAAAAGAATTATAATACTGATTGAATGCAGAGTTTTTGTTTGATTTGTGTTCTGAGCCTGATCAGATCTTTGTTTTTATTAATATTATTTCAGAGCATTCCTTAAAAGGAATCTACAATAAAAAGAATGGGGCAAATTTTAAGGAAATTGCTAGCTAGTATTAGGTTATCTATAGTCATCTATATTACAATAAAAGCAGTATTCCACATCCTTGATCTTACAAACTTAGTGTCTGCACAATAACTACACACTTTACTATAGTGGATAGATCAACTGACTCCAGTTCTGAACAAAATTTGGGGCAAATTGGGTAGTTCCAGGGCTTGTATATCTAATCTTACTGTCCATACTTGTTGGCCCTTCTGTACTATTTTCTGTATCCAAAGCTGGCTGAAGGAGAATTACTTAAGTCAAGAAAAAGAGCGTCACAAGAAAACAAAGGATGGCTGAATTTCAGAAAATATATCCCATATACTGCTCTCATTTTCTTCTGACCACTACGATCCTTATAAAAAACATGTGGGATTTTTGCTTGCTTTCAGATGACATGAGATAGTCTTTTTCTAAATGCTCTTCTTTTTCTAAGTGAAAAGCTCTCTCTTCCTATGGACAGAAATTGATCACATTGGATATGTCTGGATAAGATGTCACTTTAGTTCTTCATTTAACTTTTACAACAGTCATGTGGGTTAACCTTCTTACAGATGAAGAAGCAAAGATGCAAAAAACTCATTCACTTTCCAAAGATATCATTTCTCATAGATGACAGGGCTGTGATTTGAACTCAGATCAAGGTGAACGCAGATGCCATTGCCCCCGTAGAAGTTCTTGGTATACATATGCATTGATCCTCCTTTTCCTTTAGCACAACCTCCTCTTCTTCCCGTCAGCTCTGTGAGAATGGATCAGACAGAAAGTCCCCGAGTATAGCACATACCATGAGCCCTATAGGATGTGATGACGTGATCCGAGGGGTTTATTCTAGCCTCAAGGCCCACGCAGCAAGGCAGAGATCAGCCAGGACTGGTGATCAGGCTGTCTGCTAATGCCCTCTCTAGCGGGAGGTTCTCAGTGTATTTGAACTTCTAAAGTGGAGAATCACAGCTCCTGGAGAGAATGTTCCCAAGAGATACGAAACAAAAGCTGTCTGTTTCTCATATCCTGGGCCCTGAAACGCATTTCAGTGTCATTTCTGCTGGTGTCTATTGGTCAGAGCAGGCATAAGCTCACTCAGATTCAAGAGGAAGGGACATAGATCCGATTTCTTAATGAGATGAGTATCACAACTTTTGTGGCTATATTTATTCTGCCTTACTTCCTGTTTCCTATGTCTGTTTTTCTCCCAATCTTGGTCTTTGCATTTCTACTCTAGGCCTGAATTCTAGACTCAGTTTATAGTTATTGATAAAATCCCTTAGTTCTAGTTTAATTGTATTCATTCATTTATTAATGAACCTTTTCAAAACAGATTTCGTGGTTATTACTGTACAAAGCAGTACAAAAAAGTAATTTTCAAAATATGGATTTTGTTGCCTGGCTTTTAATCCTGCATCCTCCAATTGTAAATTGCAAAATCTTGAGCAACTTACTTTCACCTCAATCTCCTCTCTTGTAAAATGTAGATTATAATGCCTATATTATGTGGATATTATAAACACCAAGTGGGATAATGTATACAAAATACGAAGCATAGTGTCTTGTACGCAAAAGCAGTCTAGTAAAATAGAATAGTGGCTATGATTAGTAGCTGATATGGTTTGGCTGTGTCCCCACCCAAATCTCATCTTCAGTGGTAGTTCCCCATAATCCCCATATGTCATGAGATGGACCTGGTGGAAAGTAATTGAATCAAGGCCGCCTCAACCTTGCTGAACTCTGAGTCAACTAAACTTTCCTTTATAAATTACCCAGTCTTGGGTATGTCCTTATAGCAGCATGAGAATGGACTGATACAATAGCTATCACTATCACTTACTATGTGAATCTGAATTAGCCACTTAATATCTCTGGACCTCCTCTTTTATATATAGCTTCTTCTGTGTAATTAAAAAACTGGATTGTTTTTTTCTTGTAGTTATGGTTTCTTACAGTGAAAGGATACAAATTAAAATCAGAAAAGGAAAAAGACGCATGAATGGAAGTTCAAGAGAAAGTAGGCAGAAGTTTCCAGGTATATCTTATCGGTAGAGTAAAAGAAGGACACATCATTAAGATAAACTAATCTGGTCATATTGGCATAGTATGGCCCAAGGCCTGAGGCTCACAGAAACATTCGTATCAGGTAGAATATTCCAAGGGTTCAGAGATTATCTCCCAGGAGTATGAAAAGAGGTCTTTCCTTAAATGTGCAGGTTTTGAGTAACTCAAGCCTGCTGAATTTACTCTTTCCTTGCCACACAGTAATATAAAATATTAATAAAAGGGAAATTGAGTGCAGGGCATGTGGTACATCTGTACATTTGTCTCAAATTTAATACAAATCTAAAATTGTAATTCTAAATCCAACTGGAGCAGTAGGTTATATAAGTTGATAAATATTCAGGCTTAAAGTATTTTAACACTTTTTTTTATCATTATTTGTTTATAATCAAAAGGGATTGCATCGTAACGGATATTGTTTGCGTTAGCCAATGCATTTAAAATTTTTATTGCCTTTGTGATTGAATTTATTCTCAGCAACACTTTATTCATAATAGTCAAAAAGTAGAAAAAATTCTAAATCTTCAATAGCTTATGGATAAATAAAATGGAATGTTATTCAGCCACAAAAAAAAAAAAATAAAGTACTGATACATGCTGCAGCATGGATGAAACATGAAAACATTAAGCTAAGGGATAGCAGCTAGTCATAAAGGACCAACCTATTGTATGGCTTATATGAAATGTCCAGCATAGGCAAATCTAGAGACAAAAGTAGATTAGTAGTTTCCAGGGGAAATAGGATTGATAAAAATGGGAATGATAAAAATATTCTAGAATTAGACAGTGGTGATGATTGCATAGTCTTGTGTACGTACTAAAATCGTTGACTTGTACACTTTTAGAAGGGTGAAACTTTAAAAATTATTTCTGTATATTGCATATGTAAAAATTATATTTCCATTATATAAAATTATATTTCAGTTTTTAAAAATTTCAATTTAAAGTTTCATAACAATATGCTCTGGTTTTTGTACACTGGATGGGAAGATATATCTATTATTTTTTTTAAAAACATAATTCTAATCTGGTATACCCTTTATAAATCTTTCTAACCTCCTTTCTTATACCATTCCACACATACTACATGATATTTTATAATTATAGCATATTATAAAGATTAAGAAATTAGGAACTCTTCCTTTTCTCAGAAGCTCTAGCTTTGCTGCAGCAGTGAAATTCTCATTATGACTGTCATAACTTAGTAGGTATTTTAACTTGAGGATAAAACAGATTGAGTAACCCAGTACTATAGACAAGAAATAGAATCCAATTGATAGATTTCTACACCTCTCTGGTTTACAGCTTGATAAGTTATTGCTATTATTAGTCAGGCAATAAATTGACCTAATTGAAAGCAACATGTTTGAATTGTTTGGTTTCTTTTTTTTTGTTTTGCATGATTACAGAATTGTGTGTAACCAATGATATGATAATTACTCAATGTATGCAAGAAATCTGAACATTTTTAAATATAGAAAACATTGACAACCCCCTTCTTTAATGGAATTTGATAACATATATTGTGTTGTGACAAACATGCTTTATTCTTCTAACAACAAAATTTGGATTATCTCCCTGAAGTGAAGTACAATATCTATGTATCTTGATTTAGGGATGGTTTTGTTTCTAATCAATTATTTGTATTTTAATTTTTGCTGACATCAAAAGAATCTATTAAAAAACTTTAAAACTTATTTCTGTATATCGCATATGTAAAATAGCCTTAATTTAGCAGCTTATCTTCCACTTGCAAATATGTGAAAATATCAGTATGTAAAAATAAAAAGAATTCTTTATCATTAGAAGAATGTACTTATTATTCTGAATGTCATATGAAAAATCCTTTTTTGTTTTTAATTGTAGGAATCCAATCCAAGTACCTCTGAACAGCTGCAGCATTCTAATCAAAACATGTTAGCTACTAATATCACTTACATATAAGCAAAACAATATTTATCTTTGCTTTCTGAATTCAGAATGTTAGGCTATCTTGTTTAAACTTGTTTGGGAGAAGATATGGAGATTAAGTCTGTATATATATGTACATAAGTTCATCTTCTCACAGGCCTCTGAGTTTTTGGTTTTCTTATTTCTTAGAATCCAGGTTCTATTTGTAGAAGTAGATGCTGTACAGTAAAGAAAAAGGGTTAACTTTTGGCTGTTTTGGTATGTTCCACCTACTATTCTTAAATCACAGACAAATTATCATTTCTGGTTTTAGTCTACCTTAGAAAAATAACATATACCAAGCACCAAGCTCAGTAGGATTTTAAGTAGTCGAATATAACCAAGTAAAACTGCCTTCACCAAATCATGACTTCATAATTGTCATGGATAATTGACTGTAGAAAATACATGTTGTGTGTTCCTTTGGAAAAAGTTATCTGTGAATGTTCTGTTGCATTAAAAGATACTAAATAGTTGATCATGTAGTGATTAGTAACACATAGTTAACAGCTAGTAAGAAGCAAGGTAGATTTTACTTTCAACTTTTTATTATTGTTACCTCCTCTGCTTAACTCCTTTGAATCACCATCTCTGTTTATTTATTTTTCAGTCTGAAATTCACCAGAATGGCCCATTAAATTTTAGAATATATAAGGGCATAAGTGGACTGCAAAAGAAGAGTAGCTGTAGCTTAAAGATTAAAGCGGAATGCAGTTTTTCCCTTAGATTTTAATTTTTGCTGTATTTTTCCTTAAAGGTTAAAAGACTAAAAATACTGTAACAAGATACAATAATATGAAAAAAAAAAATTCTTATTCTTCCTCCCCTGCCCTGTTAAATATCACATATTGTTGGAAAAACAGTCAGTGTTAACAAGCTTCAGCACCACATGTGCACACTGTTACACTAAACTGTATTTGTTATTACCTAATTCAAGTAAATGGTTACATATCCATAGGTGTCCTGAGTAGCTTGAAATAATCTCCTTACCTCAGGATGGAAGTTCTACATAGAAATCCATGGCAGGGAAAGCAGGAAACAACTATCTTTCTTTTAAAGAAGAGAGTGTATTAAAATAGTATAAAGTTAAATCAAATGGAAATGTTATGACTAATAGTTTGGGAAGTTAAATAATCTGCTTTTCCTATTTTAGACTTATATAAGTTCAAAATAATCTTCAAGATATTCACACTGAATTATTACCTATATAGTATCTTTAATGCAAAAATATACAGTATGATTGAATATAATATCACTTATTGAATGTATGCCTTTCAATCTCTTTTAATAATCTCTTTAAATAAATGCTTACAAGGCTTTTGTTTTATGAGTTTTATTCCTCCTTGAGTTGAGAACACAGTTTCTTAAATTTGACCATGAACATTCCATTGAGAGACTGATGATAAATTCACACTTAGCCTCCCTTTAACTGACGGACTTAAACTTGATCCATGGATTTGCACCACGAACTTCAAAAGATGAATCACTGCTGTAGACGTGATGGCCTAATTCTTCCAAACATGGCTCAGGATCACTGGTAGCAAACTGGGCAGCATCATCAATTTCTTTCTTCACCTCAGTTCCAATTTCCTTTAATTCTTCCACAGTGGCGAGCTTGCTGTTTACCATTCTATCTTGCAGAATCATTATAGGATCCCTCTTACTTCTTACTTCCTGAATTTCTTCTCGTGTACGATAACTGACTCCAGGATCACTCATACTGTGTCCATGATAACGGTAGGTCTGCAGCTCCATCAGTATGGGCCCCTTTCCAGACCTACAGTAGTTAGCTGCAAATTTTGTTGCCTCACGAACACATAGAACATCCATTCCATCGACTTTTAGCCCAGGGATAAAATTGCCCCTCTTGTAGTAATCAGTGCTGGCTGCTGCTCTCTCAGTAAATGTTCCCATTGCATATAGGTTATTCTCACAGATGAAAACACAAGGTAATTTCCATAAAGCTGCCATATTGAAAGCTTCGGCTATCTGCCCCTGATTCGCAGCGCCATCCCCATATAAAGTCAAACAGATCTCATTGTTTCCCTTATATTTACAGGCCAGAGCA
Source organism: Piliocolobus tephrosceles (assembly GCF_002776525.5). NCBI lineage: Eukaryota > Metazoa > Chordata > Mammalia > Primates > Cercopithecidae > Piliocolobus > Piliocolobus tephrosceles. Next base: position 75,620,692 of record NC_045436.1, on the reverse strand, counting down.
ACGCCAGCGCCCAGGGGGCCCTGCGCGCCGACGATGCCATTGCCCCCGTAGAAGTTCTTGGTATACATATGCATCGATCCTCCTTTTCCTTTAGCACAACCTCCTCTTCTTCCCGTCAGCTCTGTGAGAATGGATCGGACAGAAAGTCCCCGAGTATAGCACATACCATGAGCCCTATAGGATGTGATGATGTGATCCGAGGGGTTTATTCCAGCCTCAAGGCCCACGCAGCAAGCTTCCTGACCATCGCACAGGTGACAGAAACCACGAATGAATTTCTGTTTGTACAGCTGATCTGCCTTCAATTCCATGCGGCGAACAGTCAGCATCATCCTGTAGTATTTAAGCCCCTCCGCCCTAGTGAGCACTGTAGTGACGGGGGGACCCTCCTCTAACAGGTAAAGATCACATTTCTCAATTTCAAATGTAGCGTCATTTGAGGAGTTACGGGATGCCACCAGCACTCTGTGAGCTGACTTCTGGGCAACTCGCCTCAACACGCGGGAGATCAAAGCGGCCAGCATATTCTTCATGGAGTGTTGTGGGTCGCGGCTGTGTCCCGTTAACGACCGCAGGAAGGCCTAGCCTCGGCTCCGCGTCTCCTTCCGGTGCTCGCGTCATCCGGGCAGTGCACACGGGGACAGAGGCAAGTCCTGCACGGCACTGGGACATGGGCCACGCAGTCTGAGCTGACTGATTTGTACTGTACCTGCCAACTGTAAAATGAAGACTAAAAGTGGTTTCCTTTTCTGGAGGACTTGGGCGAACTACAGGGCATCTTAATTAACCGCCATCATTGCTGAACCTCAATAATCTGAGTCCCTTTTCCCTGTTAAATCCTGGAGGAGTGCACCTCAAGCTTTCCCCCGAAGCATATCAAATAGAAGAAAGGAACAAACTCGGTCCCTAAGACACACAAGAGTTCTGAGAGTTAGTCCAAAGTTATTTCTTCCTACCAATATTTCTTTAATGTCTTGTTTTTGATCTTTAAAATAGGTATGAGGCCGGGCGCGGTGGCTCAAGCCTGTAATCCCAGCACTTTGGGAGGCCAAGGCGGGCAGATCACGAGGTCAGGAGATCAAGACCATCCTGACTAACATGGTAAAACCCCGTCTCTACTAAAAAAAAAAAAAATACAAAAAACTAGCTGGGCGAGGTGGCGGGCGCCTGTAGTCCCAGCAACTCGGGAGGCTGAGGCAGGAGAATGGCGTGAACCCGGGAGGCGGAGCTTGCAGTGAGCTGAGATCCAGCCCAGGCCACAGAGCGAGACTCCGTCTCAAAAAAATAAAAATTAAAAAAAATAAAATAAAATAAAATAGGTGTGAATATTTATCCTGCTCCATAATGTGTCATATGTATTTTAAGGTAACAACAAAGCTGTATATTATTTGTAGCTTAATTAACTTTAAAAGCAAAACAAGCACACACACTAACAAAGACCCCTTTTAAAGAAAAGTCAGTACTATCAAATAATATGCCACATTTATCCTAATGGAGTCTAGCACCTGTGACACTTGAAGTGGGCAGGAAGGATGTGTACAAACCTAAGCCTGAGAATAACAATTTAAGCCCAGTAATAAACTTCCATGTGGGAAAATTGGAAGCAGGGAGAGAGGGTTGAGGTGCACATTGTGGTAAACAGTTTGTAGTTTGTGACATTCCACTTTTCCTTACTCTTTTTAATAATTCTGAATCCCTGTTTTACCTAGTTTTATCCCTGTTTTCTGACTACTTCACTTTTGTTCTTCCTTTTGTTTATTTCCTTTTTTTTTCTCTTTGATTTTCTATAAAGATGTCTTTAGCAGGTTTCCATAGACTTTCAGATGGTATTTATTTATTTTGCTTTCATTTCAATCAAACTGGACCAGCTTTAGTCCAGGAAATCTAGAAACATGTTCTTATAGTGCCTTTTTATGTAGCAACCATTAGAATGTGTAACTTCTTATAAAGTGACCCACCAAACAATACACAGTTTGGACTACAAGAGAGCAACAGAGTTTGCTTATGTCACTTGAAGCCGTTCAATCACAAGAGAAGAGAAGCCTTAGACCAAGGGCTACAAAGATCACATATCACTTCTCTCTTTTTGTGCTTTTACCAGGGAGGGGATTTTGTGCCCCAATAAGCCAACTCTAACTAGGGATCCTGTTCTATTTAGAATATTAAGCCATTCACCTTAATGCGTGCTCTGTTTTATATCCATTGCCTATTTGCAAATGATAAATTCTTAGTCAAATTTCCCTATTACATGTTCAAAGCAGCTGCCTTCTCTATATCTAGTTGCAGGTGTTATTTTGGGCACTTCTTTTAATATTCAGGAAGAAAAGAGAAAATCGCTTGTTAAAAAGTTACGATAACTCTTAAAACTTGATTCTCTCCCCACCTTCTGAACCCAGCCATCATAGTAGGCCTCATCTTTTCACTCAGTTAAAATTCAACTGTTGGAATTCATGGTCTTGCTGTGTTGTTTGCTTCCTCTTTGATAGTCTGTCTGTCTGTGCTGTTCTCTTTCATTCCTCCAGGTATTGGAGATCTCCAGGGAGCATTATCTCCATAAGAATGAGAAAAATGACACTGCAGGAAGGAACTGTAGTGTTAATGGGTCAGTGAGTGACAGCTGAGCCTTCTCTCAGAGGTATCAGCCAGGCCAGTGCTGCCAGAAACACAAGAGCTGTACAGTAAAGTGTGCCAATTTAATCTTGTCACATGTAGCCTGGACTGCAAAGATAGAGCTCCCCTTAAAACCCCAGTGTATCAAGCCTAAACCCAACTCATGGCAGAAGAGAACATGCAAAGATGCTAATTGGAAACTATTGGTACTATGGGTTCCCACCGAAGATGTCCTTTAAAAAAAAAAAAATTCTCAACAGGCTCTAGTTAGTAAATAATAAAATGTGAAACTCCCATGGACCTCTTGGTCATCGGTTACCCTATATATCCTAAATTCAACTTAAAAATGGATTTCTGAAATCAAACAGTGTCGAAGCATTTCAATTAAACTGATTAATCTTGATAATGACTTTGACTCATTGCTGTCCTTCCAAAGCCATCTACATTTTCGAAGAAATAATGAAATTTCTAGACATCAGGGTACACGTTTATCTTGAGCTGTTGAGCTTCTCCTCTTACATGCCCCCCAGCTAGATAGGATTCATAGAGCCAATGATGCTGTTCTTTTCTTCAGATGATTTATTTTTTGTCCTGCGCTTGTTCAATACCATGTCGATTACCAAACAGAACTAAGAAGTCATCTAAGGATTCATCACTGAAATGTTGTTTGCAATTAGAATCCCCATAAATTCTAAGTTTTTAATTAACACCAAATCTCACTTTTAATCTACTTGAAATTAAAGGAAAACAGATGAGCACTTTTATAAGGCCAATGGCAGACTTTACATTTAATTAATAAAAACCCCTATAAAAGTAGAGCAAGTGATTATAGTAGCAGTCATTCATGCCAGTGTGACAAAATTTCACATTTCATGTCTAATGGTTGATCTTACAGGAGCATTTCTGAATTTATCTTAAAAGTGTCACTCCCATTGCATCAATAACACATAGTTTTTAAATAAGAGACAAGGAAATGTGAAAAAAAAGAACAGTGAGCATGTTTGAAGGATATTTACATTTCTTCAGTAATTATTGCACTTTTTCACCAAGTGTTAAATGAAGAAAACTGTTAAAGAGTGAATATTTTCTAGATAAGCAATATCAGATCTCATTATATGATTAGTGGCAGTGTATTTTTTTCATAGCTCTAAGATTTGCCAATTAAGAGTGATGAGTAAGAACCTGGTGCAAAAATTATGAGTTACGTATATAACTCTGAGAAGAATTTTTCCCATTTGGTGTATTACTTTATCTCCCTTGGAGAAAAGACACAATGTCAGGACCACATATTTTGAAAAATAATGACAAGCGAAGTTTCTCTCTAATATTATAATAAGCAAAGCTCTTCCAGAACACTTCAGAGGCTTGGGTAAACAATATTTTTTCTTGTATAATCGTACCATATTTGAAATATGATTAAAATAAAAATCCAGGATACATTAATTCAAAGAGAAGACTTCATTGGAAATGAGAGGTAAAGTAGAAGTGCTTCTCATCCTACCCAGATAATGATGGTGTGAGAAAAAGGAAGATGTTGTGGTTTAATTTTTAGTAGTAACAGATGGAGTACCATCTTTATCTTGATAGATGACCAGAGTCATCTGAGTCATCATACTCCTAGTACGAAATCCACTATTTCAAGAGTTTGAGATGAGGTTCTAACACATATGGTAAAAGAGATCATGATGCAAAACTGTAAAATAAAACTTTCCGAACATGTTAATAACTTCTCTGTAATTAAAGCTGTAATTGAATATGGCCAAGTGACATAAGAAGTAAAATTTTATGTATAAACTCTGTTGTCAAGATTTACTACAGTCTAGTGTCTCAACCAGTAGAGGACTACAACATGAGTCAAGAGTTTTGAACTGATTTCTGCTCAGTATTTTGAGTTGTTTTGTAAAACCACAATCCCCATTCAAAAGAAAAACCATTAATTCAATAAACGTTCCTGACAAATCACAGCAATTTTAAGAAAGTCCAAGTCAAAGTTAAATCTATTTGTATGTTCTCCAAAAATGTTTACATTTCTTGGGCAAATCTTTTCTTTAGCAGATTTTAATTGTCACATACTTAAAACCCCATGTCTCAAATTTTTATTCTGTAAATAAACACATTTACCCTAGTAACCTGGCTTTTATTATACTAGCAATAAAGCATACACAAAATATACTAGCCAAAATGAATGCTATATATTCAATATTGCAATGAGGGCTTCTCTCCTCTGTGCGGTGGTTTTAATACATTAGTTTCCTCTTAACTGTACCATGTTATGTTTTCTTTCTATACGTCCTCCCACAACCCTTCTAATGACTTTCGGTGGAATATTAACTGTTTCTAATATCAGTATGCCCATGTAATAACAAAATTAGTAAGAATATTTCCTTTCACTTTGCCTCTTTGAAGAAGATCTAAAGGAGACTGAATTTGAAGAATTTGAAGGAGATTTAAAGAGACAGGAAGGAATATTGGCAAAAATTCAGGGCACTGCTGCCTCCTAGAAGGAAGTTTGAGCAGCACATTTGACCAACACTGACAAATCTTAAGAGAAACAGACTTTGAGGAAGATTACTAATCATGCACCCCACTTTAAGAACCTACTGTTGACCACATCTTCAGTCTTGTTTGCCCTATCTTACGTCTAAGCTTGGGCACAGTGTTATCTATTACATCCTAAACTTAGACCTGTATAGATTCTGTCCACATAGATTCATAGGAGATACCTGTGAATATGGTCAGACATATAAGCACTTTGTTCTTGGCAGATAATATTTTTAAACAATGAGAATGAATTTTTTGGTTATTACAAGCATTAATTTGAGATTTAAAACAACATCATAAATATTTCCCAGGTATGTGATAGAATAGACTTGCATCTCTTTCTTAGAGATAAAAAGTTAACAAAGTTAGTATCTCCAGGAAATACAGTCTGCTCATTTGACCCTCATGTAATTTAGTATCTCATTCCCAATTTCTAGAAGAAGAAACTGAGACCAAGGAATTAGGTAAATACAAAGCTAATTTTAAAAAGTAAAATATTTATTTTTCATTTATTCATCATGTATGCACGAAGTGCCTTTCTTTTATATATCCCGTTTCTGTATTAAGTAGTAGAAGTACAATGATAACGTACAATTAAATTTTCCTCTGTTTAATCCAGTTTATATGTAGGTGTTGTGTTGTGAGGTCTTCCAGATTTCCTGGCACTGCCTAGAGAAAAGGACAAATCATCACTGAAAGACAGAGGGAGGGACACATAAGCAGCTGTTGTAGATGCAATAAAACTAATGTATTGCATTCCAGGCAATGGTTACAATGACAGTTTGTCTTTATTAGGATCAATGATGAACAAATTAAAAATAAAGTACTGTCAAACAGCAACATACAAAACAGAACACTCTAATTTTGTAAAGTTGTGTAGTCTCCTTTAATTTGGTTATACAACGGAGCTGAAAAGGCACACTGGGAAATATGAAAATCAGGATCTCATAATTATACAATACGTTATGAATATGAATGCAGTTTCTCCAAGCAACCTAAGACAATGCTGTAGTAATTTTATGGAGCTTCTCATGCATGAGAATCTTTCTGTTCCCACGGACCCACTGTGCATTTAGATTCTAGGATATTTCCATAGTACCCAACGCTAAATCTAAAAGGCCATTATGGGGGAGTCTTAGAGACAATTTCAATTCAGAGGCCCAATGGTAAATGAAGATAGTGTCCAAGAAGAGCTTTTAAGCTTAAACATATTAAGCACTCATCAAAGCATCATAATCAGGCAGTAAGATTATTGGGGTTCATTAGGAATTTAACAAGATCCTGTCAGGGCTACCAGCTGGTCATGCTGCTTTCATTCTTCTAAACCTGAATATCCCACTGAAATTTATGGTGTATTTCTCCAAAAGCTTTTAACTTTTCTGTACTTTCATCTAGCCCTCTTCCCGTTTCATTTCATGTTAAAAATCACCATCTATTTATAAGAATGCATTACAACTTTTCCAAGGGAATTTCCAAGTTTCATATAACATGGAATTTCATATAATATGGAACTTTTCTATATTATATGAAAAGTCATATGGACTGCATTGGATCCTGACACTGATCAGAGCAGAAATGAACTCAGCAAGGGTAGTAAGCCCAGTAAACACTGGGCATGTTCTCAGCTCATGCATCTGATTCACAGAGAGCCAGAATCTTCTGTTCTGATCCATTGCTTCTTCCATGCATGCCCTACACTGCTCCCCTGCCCCAGCTGCCTGTCTCCTGAAGAATTTTTACATCTATCAGAGCTTCCTTCCTGCTAATCTCAGCAGAAGAGGAATCACATTGTTATCTGGAAATCTAACTCCTCAGCCTTTGCTACAGAACTTGCTATTCCTTCATAATGAGATACTGTTCTCCTGTTCACCCCACTCCCACATCCCCACCAGAGAATCATCAATTTTGTCGTCTTCTTTGGCTTGCTTTCATGCTCAGATTTCCTCAGCTCTGAAAGAAGATATCAGAGTCCTCATTGCCTCTTTTAGATCTCGTCCTATATTATTCCTTTTATCTAGTCAAGCTCCACAAATATGCAGCCTGCACCCACAGTCTCCATTTACTTTCCTCTAATTGCTTCCATATGCTTCTGCAATCTGTGTCGTCAACAATGAACTGAAATTTCTCATATCAAGGACTTGGTTAAATTTAATGACAATTTCAGTGTTATCACTCTTTGAAACTCTTCACTACATTAGTGTTTCTCCATGGATATTGCCTTAGCCCAACTTAAAAATTAAAATCATTTTTATGCTGCTTATACCCCAGACTTCATTTCCTGTATGTCAACCTCCACCCCAAAAGTAAGTGGGGGTCTAAAGTTTAATGATATATGCTTCATTCTTGCCAGCTTAAATGATTACCCAAAGGGACTCATGTGATTTATTGGTTTAATTCTCACCAGTAAGGAGATGCCAACTATATTTTCAACATTAACTTCCTTCATTCTCTCTAGTCTACCAGAAAAAGTATGTTAAAGCCCTGTAGCTGTTTAGACTTGAAAATTTCCAAAAAGAAATATTTTCTCTCTTCTCCCCATTTAAATAAAAAATATCTGTTCATCTTAAGTTTCTCATCATCAGAGACCTATTTCTGGTTTATAAACTTAATAAATATATATTTTTTGATTATAGTGTCTTTAAAAATTCTACATTATAAATACAGAAAAGCATAGAGACAGAAAAATTAAATCACCAAAAGTTATCTGCTATTAACTTTTGATTTATATTTATCTTTTTATTTCTAATACAATCAAGGTTATATGTTTTATATATCTTGAGTTTTTTCTTAGCATCATATTATAATTATTTTCAAAATTATCAAAAGCCATTTCAAAGATCATTTTAATGGTTACAAAAAATCTATATTACATGAGTTTACCATAACAATCTAAAATGTCCCCCTACGACTGAACACTTGTATTATTACTGAATTTATACCATGTGCCAGGCACTGTTAGTGAAAGTACTGGTTTTTAAGATTCACTTTGTAATATTTTAACACAAAACATTGAATTTGTTCAATATATCACTCTTCTCCTTTATGATTTTATTTGCACACAATCATATACTTATAAATATTGTTTTCTTTTTAAAGATTTTAGTCTTTGAGACATCTGGAGTTATTGGATAATACAGAGAGATTACACTTTTATTTTGTCTGCTCAATTCTTCTCACTTTCATGTATTGAGTAGTCCATATCTTTATTGTTTTGGAATGCTCACTTTGTATCTATATCTAGGTCTACATCTTCACAAGCTAAAACTTTTGTTTCTGAGTTCGTTAGTTTTATTATCTGTTAGTTGATTCTTATGGGAGCACTTCTAAGTTCTGATTATTATAGCATCGTGTAATTATATATTTGATAGTCCAAACCCTTTCTCATTATACTTTTTAAAAAATCTTCTAAGATTTTATAGCCTGTATAATATTTCCTATGAAGACCAGAGTAATTTTATTACATTAAAAAATAATTTGGAATTTGGATTAGAATTAAACATGTAAAATAAAGTGGAGAAAATTCTGTCTTTACAATGTTTAGTTTTGTCATCCAAGAATATGCATCTTTCAGCTTACTCAGAATTATATACACTGACATCGTGTGGTTTCCTTATGAATATACTATATACTGTTAGGTTGTTTCTCAGCTTGGGTGATGGTGATTTTAATAGACAATTATTTATTTACTTCCTATGTTCCAGTCACTTTGCTAAGTGTATTGCAAGCAATATTTTACTTAACTGTCACAACAGTCCAATGACAGATAAGATTGACTTTCTTATTTTTACTGATAAGAAAACAAATGCTTTAATAGTCAGTATTTTTAGGAACTAAAAGCCAGCAAGTGATAGAAACTGGACTCAAGTGATGGAAACTGGAATTCAGATCTGTCTAACTCCAAAGTTCCTAATGTTTCATCAATAATTAGCTCTAAGACTGAAACACTTTGTCAATGAAATATTCTACATTTGACTTTTTACTACATTTTAAGCAAATGTGTTAAAACTTATCAAATACATTTTCAAGAATTATGAAAATAGTCATATCACATCTTTTTATTTGACTTAATATGTTGGCATTCAAGGCCACCCCTAGGTGTGTGGGGCACTGGAAAAAAATATTTTTGTGGAGCTTCAAGCTGTATTAGAAAATTCATGAGTCCATACAGGGTATAGTGATTTATTGAAGATTATTTAGAATAATGAATAGAAAAGAGCTAACACATTCATTTGTTGTCTAATTAGAGCTTGTGAAGATTCTTGATGGTATCAACAGGAACAGTCCATTTTTGTTCATGCCTAAGAACCATCTCTTCCTGTTTTTTATTGCCAGTGCACCAATTCTATCTCATTTCATGTCTACTTCCTCAAGAAAGAGGTAGTACCTGTTATTAACCACAAACAGTGGTGATGACTTTGTGGAGCAATGTTCTGTTTACACTGAAGCCATTTAGATTGTCTTGACTCTGTAGCACCCTAATGTATTCTGGTTACATCATTACACATGATACTGTCATATACATTCTGTCACTCATGAACACTAGCTTCTCAAAGGTTGTTACTGTGCTTTATTGATGATGACCACGGATGCAAGTTTCTTCCATAGTATGCAGGGAAAAATAACTGATAATTCAATTTCTGGCCACATTCAACTTACCTTTAGGGATCTGTGGCATAAGTTTAGAACAATACATTTTCCAACTATGTCTTCTTTTGAGAAGTTTAGGCTATAATCATAGCATTCTTTTGATGTGATTTCTTTCCTTGTTGATTGTGCTCCTGCCTTCTGCCTATCACTACTAGCTAGAAGGGCCTTGGAAAGAATGAGAAGAACACTTCTATTCATTGTAAGGAATGATTTTCCCTCCTGTGGCACAGCTTAAGACCAACCAAGGAGACCACAATGTCACAGCATCAATTAGAGGCAAAAGAGGAAATCTATAATAAAGGCCTGATAGCACTGTGGAGCAATAGTCTCATGTGTCATAATAATAATCACTACCTTTTATTGATTGCTTAGCATATACTACTGTGCTAAACTTTATCATTGGTTATCTAATTTAATTCTCACAAGCACACTTTTATGTTAAAATGTGGTTTATTGAAACATTTAACTTAGCCCACATGACAGGCCTGTAAATACCGTATACAGATTGTGAATCAATTTAGTTTGGGTCCAGAGTTCTCGCTCTTTTTTTTTTTTTTTTTTTTTTTTCTTTTTCTTTTTTTTTTGTGAGACGGAGTCTCGCTCTGTCCCCCAGGCTGGAGTGCAGTGGCTGGCACGATCTCGGCTCACTGCAAACTCCGCCTCCCGGGTTCACACCATTCTTCTGCCTCAGCCTCCCGAGTAGCTGGGACTACAGGCGTCCACCACCACACCTGGCTGATTTTTTTGTAGTTTTAGTAGAGATGGGGTTTCACCGTGTTAGCCAGCATGGTCTCAATCTCCTGACCTCGTGATCCGCCCGCCTCAACCTTCCAAAGTGCTGGGATTACAGGTGTGAACCGTCGCGCCCGGTCCAGAGTTCTCACTCTTAATGGTTGTAGTCTGGTTCTCTGCCCTCAGGAGCATTGAATTCTTTTGCAGGTCTATGAGAGGCCCAGTCAGATTCCACTTTTTGCCTAGGCTCTAAAAAGAAACTGACATATAAGGTAAAGGATTCACAAGTGAAAGACAAAATATCATCTGATTTCTATTCAAGAACAGCTTAGTGTGAAAGCAGAATCTGTTTGCTAACCCAAGATTAAGTGGACTCACCTACTTGGTTACAGGCAATGCTTGACCAGGAGGGTAGAAACAGTGAGTGGGGAGAGAAGAGAGGAAGTACTGTCATGCATGGGAAGCTCATTCTCAAGAGGAAGAGAGAGGACCTGAGCCGAGTATTCCATTTTTACTTCCTAAATTTGCCATCTAGATAAGGCACTAGCCTCTTTTAGGTGGAAGAGCTGAAAGGATGGACAAAACACAGAAGTGGTCTTTCCAATCCCCAGTACTGATGAACTCCTCCTTTCTCTCTCACTTACATGTCCAACATCTGCCGTCCCCCAACAAACCACTTGTTTCAGGCCAGCCTATTGTTGATCTATTCACTGCAACTGGGAAACTTTATGTATCTTGCTCCTTCTGTCTAATTATTTCTAGTTTTTCTTTGGTTGCCCAGGGGTGACTCAGTTCTCACACTGTGGGTGGTGAATTCTATGAATTGTTGGTTTGAGAGTAGAAGAAACACATTAATACTTGGAAATCATATCCTTCTAAAAAGCTAACCTTGGAAAACACATGAGTGCTAAGCAATTTTTGCAAAAACAAAATAAATGTTAATAATGGAATAAGCACACAGAACATAATAGATTTACATATAAAAATATTCAGGTAAGAATACAAAGGGAGAAATGATTCATTTTATAATATTAACAAAAATAACAAGATAGCTTAGAAAATATTTAGTGAGAAATGTTCCTATATGGAGAAACATAAAATTCCAACTAAGGAATATACAAGATATGAAAAATCAAAAAACACATCTGTTTTACAGGTATAAAAACATTATTTTAGCTGTGTTCTTCTAAAATTAATGTTATCTAAAAATAACATGATGAAGGAATGAGGGGGGGAGTAATTAGAAAAATAGCAGTAAAGTTGTTATAAAAAATAACCAAGGGAGAATTTCTTTTTTTTACTTTTCTTTTTTTTAAATTATACTTTAAGTTCTAGGACACATGTGCATAGCGTGCAGGTTTGTTACATATGTATACATGTGACGTGCCGTGTTGGTTTGCTGCACCCATTAACTTGTCATTTACATTAGGTGTTTCTCCTAATGCTATCCCTCCCCCCTCCCCCTACCCCACAACAGGCCCCTGTGTGTGATGGTCCCTGGCCTGTGTCCAAGTGTTCTCATTGTTCAATTCCCACCTATGAATGAGAACATGCAGTGTTTGGTTTTCTGTCCTTGCGATAATTTGCTCAGAATGATGGTTTCCAGCTTCATCCATGTCCCTACAAAGGACATGAACTCATCTATTTTTATGACTGCATTATATTCCATGGTGTATATGTGCCATATTTTCTTAATCCAGTCTATCATTGATGGACATTTGGGTTGGTTCTATGTCTTTGCTCTTCTAAATAGTGCCACAATAAACATATGTGTGCATGTATCTCTATAGTAGCATGATTTATAATCCTTTGGGTATATACCCAGTAATGGGATAGCTGGGTCAAATTGTATTTCTAGTTCTAGATCCTTCAGGAATTGCCACATTGTCTTCCACAGTGGTTTAACTAGTTTACACTCCCACCAACAGTGTAAAAGTGTTCCAATTTCTCCACATCTTCTCCGGCACCTATTGTTTCCTGACTTTTTAATAATTGCCATTCTAACTGGTGTGAGATGGTATCTCATTGTGGTCTTGTTTTGCATTTCTCTGATGACCAGTGATGATGAGCATTTTTTCATGTCTGTTGGCTGCATAAATGTCTTCTTTTGAAAAGTGTCTGTTCATATCCTTTGCCCACTTTTTGATGGGGGGGTTTGATTTTTTCTTGTAAATTTGTTTAAATTCTTTGTAGATTCTGGATATTAGCCCTTTGTCAGATGCGTAGATTGCAAAAATTTTCTCCCATTCTGTAGGTTGCCTCTTCACTCTGCTGGTAGTTTCTTTTGCTGTGCAGAAGCTCTTTAGTTTAATTAGATCCCATCTGTCAATTTTGGCTTTTGTTGCCATTACTTTTGGTGTTTTAGACATGAAGTCCTTGCCCATGCCTATGTCCTGAATGGTATTGCTTACATTTTCTTCTAGGGTTTTTAGGGTTTTAAGTCTCACATTTAAGTCTTTAATCCATCTTGAATTAATTTTTTGTATAAGGTGTAAGGAAAGGGATCCAGTTTCAGCTTTCTACTTATGGCTAGCCAATTTTCCCAGCACCATTTATTAAATAGGGAATCCTTTCCCCATTTCTTGTTTTTGTCAAAGATCCGATGGTTGTAGATGTGTGATGTTATTTCTGAGGCCTCTGTTCTGTTCCATTGGTCTATATATCTCTTTTGGTACCAGTACCATGCTGTTTTGGTTACTGCAGACTTGTAGCATGGTTTGAAGTCAGGTAGCATGATGCCTCCAGCTTTGTTCTTTTGGCTTAGGATTGTCTTGGCAATGGGGGCTCTTTTTTGGTTCCATGTGAACTTTAAAGTAGTTTTTTTTTTTTTTTTTTTTTCCAATTCTGTGAAGAAAATCATTGGTAGTTTAATGGGGATGGCATTTAATCTATAAATTACCTTGGATAGCATGGCCATTTTCATGATATTGATTTTTCCTGTCCATGAGCTTGGAATGTTCTTCCATTTGTTTGTGTCCTCTTTTATTTCGTTGAGCAGTGGTTTGCAGTTCTTCTTGAAGAGGTCCTTCACATCCCTTTAAGTTGGATTCCTAGGTATTTTATTCTCTTTGAAGCAATTGTGAATGGGAGTTCACTCATGATTTGGCTCTCTGTTTGTCTGTTATTGGTGTATAAAAACCAAGGGGGAATTTCTAGAGATGTTTCAAAAAAGATTATTGAGAGATTTCTTCCTAATGTATATTTAAAATATTTCAAAAGTAACAATAAATTAAAGAGTTTAATTCTTTGTGGAGTGAGAGAGCAAAAACTCAGAGTCAAAAAATAGATAGATATGGGAATTTAGTATATGAAAAATAAATAATACCAAGTTAGTGAGGAAATGTGGATGTTGGCACATGATGTTGGGACAAATGGCTAGCAACTTAGCAAAAATTATTAGTTTCTTTCTTCTTCATTGTTTTCAGAATTTATATCAATTTTCTTATCCACTGCCCACTATTTCTTCTAGAATTTTTATGTTGTTATTTAAAATTAATATTTGTATGACTGTAGAGTTGGTTTTGGTATAAATAGCAAGTTAAGTAGCCAAATTCTAGAAAATGTACAAAGTAAGAAAAGTACTTGCAATACATGAGATTCAAAGAGTAAATTACCTTAGAATGCAAAGAACATATAAAGAAAAAGAAATATAATAAAAGGAAATGTAGCAAAGGAATTATAAATAGTTCACAGAAAAAGAAAGTGCCAAGAAACAATTTAAAAAGTTCAAACTCATTTATTATTAAAAACATAACAAAGACAGGGAGGTATCATTTTAACTTCAGACTTTCCAAAAATTAAATTAAATAATGAATAATATCTAAAATGTAAGAAGCAGAACCCTTGCGACTGCAGATGGAAGAAGAAGCTGTTGTCAATGATTTTGGCACTTGCCATCTGACTGATTGCATTTTTTTCTTGCCTTATTTATCATTTTTCTCTCTCACTAGACTACAAAGTCCAGTTTGCAAATACAAGACTCAGTCTGTTTTGTTCGCACTAATACTGCATGAGTTAAAACGTTGTGTTTTAACTATTCTATAAAATTCTGTAAATTCTAGAAACATTTATTAGAAAAGATGATTGGGTATACTTTTCTGAGAATTACTGTCCTCACCCATAAAGGAAAAATTGGGTCATAAAAAATGTTGGCAGGGAAGCATTAAAAAAGACATATGATCTATTGAGAATAATTGATCTGTTACAAAAATAAATGAACATATGTTAAAAAAAAGTTCTCAAGGGATCAAAATTATGGAATCCAGGTACTTAACATCTCAAAAAATAAATATGTTAAGGAAAAGACTCTTTTCTTATTTACCCTATGAAATTACACTGCTTGGTAAAATAATAAAAAATAAACCAAAGATAATAAATATTAGGAAAGCCGATATGTGAAATAATAATCATTTATTTTTTTCAAAAGAAGACAACCAGCTTATCAGTAGTACTTTGCATTATATTAAATGCCCTATAAGCTCAACACTTATACAGAGAGTTTACTACATATATTTGCTGTTATTAAAAGAGCATGAATTGATATGCAGTTATGAATGAAGAGGAAGCATATGGGACAAATGTTGAAGGGGAACTGTATATACATTGGTTTAGTAATTCAACATCATTAATTTGTGGTTGAAATGCAATACATACTTAAATCTTAAAAATAAAAGATTTGGGGCCAAAAATATGCAAATTACATGGCTTCATAGAATTGACAATAAATAAAACAACGAGAAACAATACACTAAAATGAGAATGGTGCTAAACCAAGAGTAATTTGTAATAGAAAGGAAGACTATCAACTACTGAACACCAGGTGCATCTCGAATGCTGATTCAGAGACTTCAGGAAGTGATTTGCCAATTTTGGATTATAAATAGTACATTTTAGTAACCAGGAATATTTTAATTAGGAGGTTAGTCATAAATATCCCCTTAGACACATGTAAAAACCGGGTCTCTGGAACTTTATTCGTTCTCAAGTAGAATAAAATAAAATTTGCATCTTTGGATCGGTTCCCAGTTGATCAAGGAAATCCTTTGTGGCTTTCCAGTGAGCAATTAAATCATAATCTAAGCATCCTAGCTGAGGGGTAGGGGCCTCAAAAAAGAGAAAGAAACATGCGGACTGTTTCACTACTGTAGACCTACCCGAGTATTAGGCCTGGAAAGCCAAATTTTTCACTATGAAGGTCATTTTTTTAATTCTCTCAAGCTAACTTGGGAAATGGTTCATGGGGAAAAAAGCAAGGGAAAGAAAAGAAAAAAGAAGCCTATATTAGGAGACACTACAAATGCTGTAAAACCTCCATACTGCGCCAAATACCCTATCATCTGCCTCCCAGTACTGACTGATTGCTAAACAAATGAACGTTTAATGAAGTAGAGCAGTATAAAGGGAGAATGGAAGCAGTTATCTTTGTTACTAAGAGCAGGGAGAGGGGTAAAACTCAGTGGTTCTCAACTCAGGGTGATTTTGTTCCCCAAGGGACATTTGGTAATGTCTGCAGACATTCTTATTTATTCCAGCTTGAGGTGTGCTATTGGCATCTAGTGGGTGGAGGTTAGATACACTGCTAAGCATCCTACAACGTACAAGACAACCTCCCTATCAAAAATATATATATATCATCCAATCCAAACCATCAATAGTTCCAAAGTTGAGAAACCCCAATATACACCTTTGTATCCATTTCATTGAACGAACTGAACTTAATAAGGTGCATATATATAACTTTATTCATTTTCTCCATTGGGCGCAATCTGTGGACTGGTTATTTTCCTGCTCACAGATAACTTGTCAAATTAGTCTAATCATTTTTTGAATCTTTCGTATTTAAAAGACAGCCTCATTTCAAGATGTAAAATGTCCAATCATTGTAATAGCAAAATGTATCCAATTCAAGGCTTCTCTCCTTTGGGGTTATCTGTGATGGGCCTCTTCTGTTTGCCTCTCCAGTTCCACACCACCCTTTTCTCCTTTTCTCCATCCTGCCCTGGCCCCCATCCACTGACATGCATGGACTATATCAGAAGGCTCCAGTGCCTTCTGACTACTGTTTGGGTTTGGCCAATAAGGAGCTCTGGTAGGTGGACACAGGGAGCTTACATCCCAAGTTCTTCCCTACAGGGTGTCCAAAGGCTGGCAGCTCCTCTTGAGCATACAATTCTCTCCACACAGCATTGTCTATGGCAGGTTCCTATAACCACCCCCTCCCTTGCCTCTGCAGAATAAGGGTGGTAACTGCCCTCTGTTACTGACATCAGGACACTGCACCCAGCCTAGTGTCTTTATTAGTCTCTCTTTTTCTTACCCCATTTAGTCTGCATCTGTGTCCTACCAGGTTTCTGAAACAGTCCACTTGTGATTGTTTGGGGCCTGGGTACTTACAGAGTGGGAGAGGAACAGGGCTGGGTTCTTTAATATTTATTCTCCCAACTCTCTAAAATTTTACTTCTGGCCTCAATTCTCAAAACTTTTGAGTTTGTATCAAATATTTGCTTCTGAGGTAGACCCAAATAACAACAGCCTTTTTCCCTCCCTAAGTTCTCAACTAATTGAGAAATGTGGGAAAGGAATAGAAAATGAAGACAAAGCAAATATCACCAAAATTATTGACAAAGGCTAAGTTACAGGATATACAAGTTAAATAGGACTGCTAACTGAACCCCCAAATTAGGCAGCTCTCCGATGCAGTCATGGAAAAGGTTTCTTCTTGGAGGAGCAGGAGACTCTGGTTTTCTGCAGGCAGCACTCTCCGAAGAGAAAGAAAAGAGAAATGGGGAGCTGAGCTAAGCAAGCAATTTTTTACCTTGCTTCTCTGGATGGAATGAGGAGATGGGCAGAGAGGCTAGGAATGACTAATGAATGCCCACCAAGGGGCAGGACAAGGCTACAGTAGGGAGGAATCATTGTCTCATGGGTTTTCTTTTGTTGTTATTTCCTTATGCTTTGTTTTTCTTTTTTCTTGAATGCATAACTCATCAGGCTTTACCATCAAATCTATGATCAACAGATCAACACTTTTTCCTTTAAGAAAAAAAAAGATAATAAACTTCATTAAAGTAGCTTTATCTTACCTTTATTAGACCATTCCCCAGCCACTCTTCAGAGTTTTACTCAGCTTTTGTCCTTGAAAGGCTCTGAAGTGACTTAGATGTTATCAGTTAGGGTTAGGTTTGTTGCAAGCTTCAGAAATGTCACTTAAGTGCTTGCTTGTATATTAAAACTTCCATTCTCTCAAACGGAACACATCATCAGGAATCCAGGCTCCTTCCATGTCTCTGCTCCTCTATCTTTCGCATGTAGCCCTTGTTTTCAAACCTAAAGGTGGTCGCGAGATCTCCAGCCATCATGTCCGCTTCTCAGGGAGCAAGATGGAAGGAGAACAAGAAGGGACAAAAAAATAATAATAATAATACAGATGAAAGTCATATTCAGAATTTTCCTTGAAATCACCCAACATTCTTTCTACTTACATTTCATTGTCAATTAGTGAAAAGGCCACACTTCATGAAAGGTGTGAAAGCTGGAAAGTGTAGTCTTTCCAATAGGCACATAAATAAAATAGGGAATCAGTTACTATAGAATAACAAGAGAATCAATTTTAGTATAGCTGATTACCAGTTTGTCACAGAACACATTAAATTAATACTAAGGCTGCTCTGTTACCAGGGCTAATTTCACTCATCCCAAATTATGTCTAGTCATCTTTCTCATGCAGCACATGAGAGGTTTTTGTGATTGAAAGAAGACAAAAACTCTGATAATAAAATATGAAACAAATGATGATAAGGTAAAAATCCTTTCCCTCAATTTTGGTCAAACAATGCAGAAGAACCTCAAGTGTCTCTTTGAAAAGCAGAGTAAATGGGGAAAAGTACTGGGGTGTAGCCTCATCGGAATACTAGTAAGTTTTCCAGAATACATAACCTACAAATTTAACTTGACAGAAACTTCAAGCTATTTAATTTTCGCACTATGCGTTTGACATATCGGAGCTGGGAGTAGGGCAGATGGGATTTTCCTATGTCTACCATATTCTCTCTCAGAGAGTAGATCTCAGAAAGTTTAAAATTGGTGATAGAAGCTGAACACAGTGGCTCACACCTGTAATGCCAACATTTTGGGAGGCTGAGGCAGGACGGTCACTTGAGGCTGGAAGATCAACACCAGCCTGGGCAACATAGAAAGACCTTGTTTCTACCGAAACAATACAAAAGCAAATTACCCAGGTATGGTGGTGTGCATCTATAGTCCCAGCTTCTCTGGAGGCTGAAGTGGGCGGATAGTTTCAGCACAGGAGTTTGAAACTGTAGTGATTCAACATCATGCCACGCATACCAGCCTGGGCTACAGAGCAAGACCCTGTCTCAAAAAAAAAAAAAAAAAAAAAAGATGATAGACACAGTCAAGTGGTCTTACATGTATGTTTTTCTTTTCAAATCAGCATATTTCAAAATCTTTTAACTTCTATTTGCTCTCAGTATTCGGTCCAGAATTTGCGGTGAGGGTTGTCTAGTAACATAGCCGCCACCATTTCTTGTGAATCAGCACCATAGACCTGTGTTCAGTTGTTTCTGCCACTGACTCTCTTTAGAGAATTCCTGAGGACTAAGAAAGCTGTGGCCAAAGAATTGTTTTCTATTCTGTACTTATATTTGTTATAGCATATACGCCACCTTCTGAGCTGAACTGAAGGTTTCTGTGTTGAAGCTGCTGTTGATGCTTCAATTGCACAGGCCCATGCTTCTGCAGACTACCATTTCTCCATTTCTGATTTTCATCAAGTTCTTGGGAATGTTCCAACAGAGCAGAAGCAGCACTTGTAGGCCCAGTTATAGCAACCGAATCACTTTGAACCACACCCAGCTATTATTTGAGTAGTTTCCATTCCTGAGCCAAATGATGAGCTACATTAGATTTAAAAATGTCAATCCGGATTTTCTTTATTGGCCCTGAATTCAGAATGGAATTTTGGGGAACAAACCTAGTGCAACCTACCTAGGCCTCTCTCACACATTGCTTCACCTGTGCCTGTTTAGGAAAAGCTCTGCCTGCAACATCATGAACCTTGAAGGTATCTACATGGTTAAAAACCAGCAGTTTTGCTGAGGCCCGTAGTCTACCTGATTCTCTTACCTTTGTTGAGGGCTGTGCCTTTGCTGAGGTCACTGTGTTCTCATTTCTGCTTGCCAGGCTACCTGTGCCTGCCTGTTGGCCAGTGTTGGGATGTTTTTATTTTGCTCCCTGAAATTTTTCTTTCTGTGATTTCTAGCCTAAAAAAAAAGTTGAGATTTCCTAGGGGGACTAACAAATTGAGAGTTTAAAAAGGAATGTTAGATGATAGTCAAATATCACATTTATTATTGGTAGAAGATGGAGTTGAGGGAGAAAGTCAAATTCACTTGCCAATCTTACCCCACAAATAGGCAGATTTACCCACCAAGACACAAGTAATACTGTGAAGTTTCCCACAAGGCAGAGTGGAATGGCAGGCAGCCCATTAAAATGACATTACGTATGCTAAAGGGGATTCCTGGGTTATATTTTCCAAATTTACAAATCAAATAAGTTCTTCCCCTCAGGATGAATAAAGGGACAGGGTAGGTGAAGAATGTTACAAATTTCAATTCTCTTTATATGGAAGGAAACATCAGGAATAAAGATCTCTGCCAAAATAAAATAAATAATTTTATTAGTCCTAATATTAAATAACTAATAAAAGTATTTATTTAAGATTGCAATAAAAGTAGAGATCAGAGAGCTACTAGAACTTTTAATAAAGGACTTGGTCTATTCTCTTGATCATTATTTCTCAAGGGGGAATCATTATTTGCATTTTGAGAGAGAAAATATTTTTTGTGCAAAATCAACCTGTCTTTGTGGACAATTTAGCATCCCTGGTTGCTGAGCATTCAATGACAATATCACTTTCCTGGAGTCATTCTTACAATAAAAAATATTTCTGCATGTTCTTAGGCATTTTCTAAGTGGTGGCAACTTCCTCAATCGCTACCCACTATTCTAGGTGATCCAAAAGAATTCTCATACTTCACTTGGAATTCTGAAATAGGAGCAAAAATTGGATTAGCGAAGAGGGAAAAAATTGTATCTCAAGCAGAGGAAACATATAAGATGGTGGGAAGGAGCACAGCCCATTAAAGTACTAAGAAAACATCTTTGAGCCTAGAGCCCAGACAGTGGGATAAGTATTGGCAGAGGAGGCTGGTGAGTCAGATGTTGTTAGTGTAAGCCACTGAAGTGTTATTTTTTTTGTTTTTTGGTGTTTCTTGTTGTTGTTGTTCGTTTGTTTGTTTTGAGTTGGAGTCTTGCTCTGTCGCCCAGGCCGGAGTGTGATGGTGCAATCTCGGCTCACTGCAACCTCCGCCTCCTGGGTTCAAACGATTCTCTTGCCTTAGCCTCCCGAATAGCTGAGATCACAGGCTTCTGCCACCATGCCCAGCTAACTTTTGTATTTTCAGTAGAGATGGGGTATTCACCATATTGGCCAGGCTAGTCTCTTGGCCAGGCTGGTCTCGAACTCCTGATCTCATGATCCACCTGCCTCGGCCTCCCAAAGTGCTGAAATTACAGGTGTGAACAACTATGCCAGGCTGAAGTGCTTTAATAAGGGAATGGCATGTTGACATTTTTTTGTTTTAAAGTGAATCATTTCATTGCATGATTCTTATTTGCAATAAGCTTATTTTGAATTGATATTCATTGTTTGCACTAACATGAGCACCTTTCTAATTCACATGATTTGTGTGTGTATGTGTGTCTGCTTTCTTCTCATTTGTTAGATTGGCAGGATTTTTTTTAACAGAATGTTTCATATAAAATGAAAATGAAACATTTTTTAATTACCCATGCTTTCACTCCTCATTGATTTCCCTATCACGTTATTGCATATAAGATGAAAACAAATTCAATCGTTCCATACAGAACATACTGCACATCAGCCTCGTTTTCACATTGCCTAGTCTTTAAAACTTTGGGAAAGAAAGTTTCATAGATCTACTGATGAAGGTGTTCAGTTAACTAGTAAATACTAAAGTAAGAAAGACTTGTTTTAATTGCTCATTTGCACACTACCACCCTGAGAAGAGGTCTTTCTCATAAAAGAACATAGGTACTGACAAAAAGGGGAAAAATAAACCATAAATTATATAATGACGCCAAAGGAAATATGAAGAAATAGACTGGATATTGTACATTTCTTCATTTAAACATTTAATCGAGATGGAAAATTTATTTTGTTTTTAAGACAAGAGTCAGTGATTAGCCAGGTAACAATGTATACCTTTATACAATATGTATAGCAAAGTCCTAGTTAATGCAGCTTATAGAATAAAGTCATTATGCTTAATCAAGAGACTATAATTTCAATATATCTAGTATACCATAGCAAGCCCAAGGTTAATTTTTTTGCCTCCATTTAACTAAATTTATCTTAATTGCCTGTAATATTCTTTTTGGAGTTTCAGAATTTATGCTTTTACTAATGATTAGCTAAAATAAAGAATTTCCCAAAGTGTACAATGCTATTTTCAAATAAATACCTGACATAGCTTTCAGTATTCATTATATCAGTTTCTAGAAAACCAAACATATAATTATGCCATAAATTTAGGGTCTAAACTTAAGTTAAAGTATTTTAATTCCCAACATACGCTTTCTCCATAGTAATTACATAGTGCATAGGAAATTTACAAAACATGTATTTTGGAATTCTTGCTTTGAGATGATTTTTATATTGCAAAGGAAATACCTAAGACAGCATCATGCTAAATAGATGCCTGAAACCAGCAGCAAATGAGATCCTTGGAGAACATGAACAATTATCATTTTATCTGAGGAATGCCTCAGTACAACTCCATACATAGCCTTCCTGAGAATTCCAAAAATGTATTCAAAAGTTTATTCATTCCATAACATGTATTGAAAGGATACTATGTGGAAGGAGATATAATCAGAGAGGGAACAGGCTGGCACTAAACACTGCAAAGACTTTGGATTTTAGTTTTAATAAGTTGGAGTTACTAAAAAGTTTTAGGAGCAAATCTACTAACTCAAATTTAAAAAAGTATATGTGAACTATTGCTTATAATAAACTTTAAATATAAAACATAAATTAATGTCAATTTGAAAAGAATTTATTCACCGGGCACAGTGGCTCACTCCTGTAATCCCAGCACTTTGTGAGCCTGAGGTGGTCAGATAATGAGGTAAAGACATCAAGACTATCCTAGCCAACATGGTAAAACCCTGTCTCTACTAAAAATACAAAAATTAGCTGGGCATCGTGGAGCATGCCTGTAGATGCTATTCAGGAGGCTGAAGCAGGAGAACCAAATCACTTGAACTTAGGGGGCAGAGGTTGCAGTGAACCAAGATCAGGCCTTTCGATAGAGCAAGATTCTTAAAAAAAAAAAAAAAAAAATACTAATTACATATTTGTGCTGAATATATGATAAAGAGCTACTACTTTGTTACTCTTGGAACTAAAAATAAATCATTTCTTCAATAAAAATTAACAAACATCATCACCTTGACCTCTGCCATCTATTTTAAATAGAACTGTTTTTTAAAAAATTTTTATAATAAGTTCTTCTAACAGTACTTAATAGTTAGAAGTACCAATGTGAAGTCTTCCTACGTATCAAGAACTGTTCTAACAACTTTCCAGTTTAGAGGGAGGTATAGTAAAATAATAAAAGCAGTTTATTAACATTCACTATGAAAATGGCTTTAGAGGAAGTATGCACCTGATTGTGTGAGTGCTTAATAGACTCTCTAGACTTGGGTGGTCTTGTCATTGGATAATCTTCTTTAAGACTTTGAGCTAATTTTGAAGAAATTGAAGAAATAATTGTATTTATCCATGTATTTATTCAATGGTGTGTATATACGTGTGTATTAAAAACAGGTGGAAAGAGAAAGTTAATGAAGGTGAAAAAGGAAATGGGAACTAGATGACTGAGCAATGTGTGCAAAGACATGGAGGCCAGGATATATGGGATTGTGACGTTGTATTTATGGAAGTAGAGTTGAAGATGCTGGATGGCCAGAAATTAAGGTAGAGTTGTAAACTGGATATGAAGAGGTTTCTATTACAGACTAATGACTTTCGGACTTATCCTTAAAGATTTGATGACCCATACAATATGAAAAACAAAGAAGTGACATGATATTTGCATTTTAGGAAGATCATTCTGGCATTATTATGTCTTGGAGTGAACAGCCTAGAAGGCTGAAAATATTCAATCAGCCAAGTAAAACATTATAAAGACTTTAATTAAGGCTGTCTGGTAAAGGGGATGGAAAGTAATGGACACTAATGAGAACCATCAAAGATGCAAAACTGATGAGAGATGGTGTCTGAATGGTGAGGGCAGGTGATGTCAAAGCTGCACGATTCCAACTTGTTCAGCTAGGGGCATAGTGGTTTCATTAATTGAGACAGGAAATAAAAAGGGAAGGAAAATTGCCCAGCTATAAGGTCAGTAAAATTAAGGATTTGATTTTACATATATTAAGTTTGAAGTGTTGTGAAGCAGTTAGCTTGTCCAGTAGGCATTAAGTCTCAAGAGAAAGATTTGAGCTGAAAATACAGAGATGAGTTTAACAGTGTAGGCATGGAAACTGCATGAAAGTGCGTGCCAAAAAATGGAGGAGAAAACTGGGGCCAGAAACTTGAGACAACTAATATTGAAAGGTCACAAAAAGAAGACAAAATCCTGAAGAAAAGAAAAGAAAAAAAAGGCCATGCATGACAAAGGTAATATCCTGTAGCAGAAGGATATATTGTTTTATAAACCAAAGAAGATATCAATAGGGAAGAAGAGGATCAAACACAGTCACATGCTATAGGCAGGTTACAAGCAGTTGTTCTTAAATCAGAATCTTATATTTCCAACTGAAGCCTAAAATTCTGCTGGTGGCCAGGGATCTTGTTTTTATAGCTTCCTTTTATCCTACAGAATGCCCAGTGTATTATGTATGTATTTAAGTGCTTAACGTGATGATAAGTGTAAGATAGTCTGCATCTTTTTAAGTAAATATTTTTAAATGCTTTAATTAACGACATCACTTTTGTGTGTGTAAGTATATATGGCATAAATACATTAACATTTTTAAGGTATTTTAAATCTGTAAATATATGTGAGTTATATGGCAGAGCAGGCTCATTACATTTATCTCAATAATAAGTTGTTCCTATTAGTCATGATTCTTATTGATACATTGAGTATGGTTTTTCATATTTACTCCTTATATTCAAATATACAGGGTTCTTCATTTTGTGGTACAAGTATGGTAATTTTAGAAACGGAATATATTTCTACTTACTGAATATTAACTACAAATTGGCAATGATTTGGGCAGACTTCCCTGCAGATAATGAGGAAGTTGTAATTCATCAAGTTCACTTGTAATAACAACTTAATATCAAATAAAATGCTAGCTAATAAGTCTAGCAAAAACTTCACTAGCATTTTTAAATTAATATTTAAATTTGCATGGCTTATTCCTACAGATAATTATTGTTAACAGGATTAAAAGTGACTAATATTACTTTCAGACTTACTTTGTTCTCAATATTGCTGCTCTTGATTTGGGTAATGGAAATACACAAGACACTTTAAGATGGGATTGCAATCATAATTTGTAATCTCAAATGCTCAAATGAATCTTCTGAGAACAAAGCAGGTTGGGTTTAACACAACAGGCTATGGATCCAATGTGCCAAGGAAGTCATGTCTAGCTGACAAAGGAGCTACTGTTCAGCTGCAGGCAATGTTTTTGTCCCCATGCTATGTTTTTAAAATGCTGTATATAAAATACATTCACTAATGGTTACCATGGAGAATAGGAGTATTTCTTTGGGGTATAATTCATATTTATATATAACGTCAAGTATTAGACATGTGATTGTGTCTTCTGTATTCTGTACTTATGGTATACTTGGTTTTTCCTCATGGCATTTGGTATTTTAATTAAATAATGCCTTTCTTCTTTCTGTGCTAACATGAGATAAGTCTGACTATGTAATTGCAGGGTTCTATTTTATTTTCCTTGTTTAGATTACCACTTTATTTTAATTGTATATCTTGCAGAAAGAATTATAAGCATACGTTTGAGATGGTTATAATTATAGTAGCACTTAGGTTAAATAGTGGAGAACATATTTCCAAGTTTAAAGCACACTTAGTTCTCCTAGTTTGGCGATTCAGAGCATTAGACCAAAATGGGTGCTGTAATGATTGAGTTGTTATATTTTTGCTCAAAGTTTTTAAAGGAGCAACCAAATAAGCTGTGTTTCTGGAAGAAAAGTTTTTGAGCACATAAATTTAAAATGTTTTTTAATATGTAAAGCCAAAATGCGGAATATCAGCAACTTCTAAGTCACTCGTGTGTGACTTTAAATGCCTAGTACTCCTCAAGAGCTCATCTGGTACTTATCCGTACAGGAGCTCTCAGCTCCTTGGTGAAGGACAAAGGGGAAAGTGCATTTCTATTTTAGCAAGTCTGTTGCTGAATCTAATTGGTAATTGATGGGAGAAAGTTCTGCTTTGTAGTTCACAAGATGGAGTGGGGAATTGTCTACTGGGAATTGTAGGTAAGGCTAGGAGTCTTATTCACCCATTTTGCCCCTTTCTCAGATTGAAGTTAAAAATAAAAAGGCTGTGCTCTATTAGAAAATAGTGTCTTTAGAGATTTTCCCCCCAGAGCATTTCAAAGTTCAATGTTTAAGAATTTGGTTTTTGCATTTGTGTGAACTTGGGTTATTTTCGACATGTTCCAGTACAAAATGTAGGAAACATGTCCTTGGATACTACCCACATTATTTTTCAGCCCAATCCTTGCTGTACCCTGTATCTTCCTGGTTTTCCTAGACTTGCTCAACTCCAGGTATTTATTTAAAAAAATGCATATGCTCAAACTCTTCAAACTTCAGCCTTTGTCCTTCAGAATTGTCAGAGATAATCATATTCACACTTGGGACATTGGATGGATTTTGGAATTAATCTCACAAGCCCAGGCTACTCCAAACCCAGAAAGCTACAGGCATTTGTGACCCACCCTTCTTTCTCCCATCCTTCCAGTAATGAGGACCTGCCAGAGAAGTGGATTTCTTCCCAATCACTGATTAGTATTTCAATTCCCCTGCTAGGTCAAGAAAATTCCTATGAAGCTGAGGCTTTTTGCTGTAGCTCTCACATCCTAGATTCTATCTCAGTTTTTCTGTGAGGAGCATTTATTATGCCCATAGTCAATGCCACTGGGTTTGCTTCGAACAAGAGTGAATTCCTGGAAGATAAAAAAGTACTTGTTGCCTGACTCTTACGTATTAGATAAGTGTGTTCCCAGGAGATTCCTGTCACAAAGGCCCAGCCCCCAGATCAGATACTATGATGAATAATATAAGCCTGGAAGATTCTAAGTTCATGCTGCCTTGTCAGCCCTCACTTGAATTGGTAGCACCCCTGCTCCCACCAATGCCATTCCTATAGGTGAGGTAGACCCCTCATCACTGACCCATGCCCATTCCTCTTTAATCTGCATATCATCTGCTGAAAATATACCTGGGCTATTGGCTGAGGCTTCACTGACTATGACACTGTCAGCCACCTGAGATTTTAATAAAAAATAACCAGCTAAAAGAGCAAACTAACAGGACACATAGATATGAACACTCCATCAATAGGCAGAAGTCAAAATTGTAGAAATATACATAATTTAAGATTCCAGAGCTCTTCAATATAACAGTAAAGTCATTATCTTCCCTTCTAAATCTATCTCCATCTCCCCTCACTTCAGCTGCCAGGGGATTCCTCAGCTTCGCCTTCCATCCCAAATCTGAAGTGATTTTATTTTTTCACATGCTTAGTACACATAGTGTTTCTCTCCTATCACAAATTTCTACTCTAAAAGCAACAGACATAATAAAACCTAGAATCTTCTTTGGTACCCATTTTCAAAACTTTCCTTCCACTGAGGCATCCTATTTTGAATTGAGGAGTTTGCCTTTTGCAAATAGGTATGGGTCCAGAGAAACTGATTTCCCTCTTTAGCTGATTGCAACCCATGCTCCTAACTAAATTCTGCTTGTCTATGTTCATTTTTCACGCAGCAGCATCACAAACTCAATGGTGAACTGAATTGAAGAGAACATTGCTTTATTTGGTAGAGAAAACAGAAATAAAGCAAATTTTAATAAGTACCTTAAAAATATCTGTTTGTTTATCTGTATTTATCTAAATCTTCATACTCTATATCTATTTAATCTATATATCTATATCAGAAACCTCTAGAAGAATATGTAGTTATTGTCCATTATTAGAAATAATAGTGTTCACAGTCAGTAATCACAGCCAAATTCAGAATCCAGAGGATGGTGCAAAGTAATTAGTTACTGATCCCAATGGATCGTCTTAGAGTCTGGACAGAACCCAACTTGAATGAGTGCCTAGGAGCAATTTCCCCCTTGGTCTCCATTCCTCTTTCTTTGGCTAGTCCTCTACTCTGACCTCTGTGTCATTATTCCATGTTTCTGTAATCCCTTGAAATCAAGGCTGGAGTGATAAATTTGTAGTTTTATCCTGACACAATAGTAGTAGGTTCCTACATTCTTCAGATTGGAGCAAATACTAGAAAACTGTGTCAATACAATAACAACAAAACACAAAGCACCACCAAAAACAAACAAACAAAAAGGTTCTCTTTTGGTTATATTGATCACCTTCCTCCTATAATGTTGCACTATCTTGGTAACTCATTGTTCTAAAAGGCCACCTTGGTGGGGGAAGGGGAGAAGGTGTGGAAAGATAGTGAGAGAGTGAATAGGACAGAGGGCTCTGTCTTGCTCAGTCTCTTTCTCACTCCTTTTTCTCTCTCCTTTTTCTCATCACTGTATCTCTGCATCTTTCTCTGTGTTTACATGTAAACAATACATCGACCAAGAACGCAGTACAGATTATAATCAAGTTACATTTTACTTTTGTCCTCCTCTGTCCTTTTAAAATATAGTCAGTGTTAGTAATCTTTCTCTTCCTCCCAGTGACCACTCCAGCATGTCAAATGACTTTTTTTGCCCACTTACAGATGACACTATGGT
The DNA here is from genome assembly GCF_002776525.5 of Piliocolobus tephrosceles. Taxonomy (NCBI): domain Eukaryota; kingdom Metazoa; phylum Chordata; class Mammalia; order Primates; family Cercopithecidae; genus Piliocolobus; species Piliocolobus tephrosceles. The sequence goes on along the minus strand of NC_045436.1, from coordinate 75,592,038 downwards.
CAGGAACAGAGTCTCAGCTTGAAAATTATAATGTCCATTTTATGATAGGAATAGAATATTTGACTTTAATCTCCTATTAATCTTGTCTCCAGAGTCTCTGTAAGCCTATATGGTGTCTCTGTGCAAATTAGAAAAAAGTGCCCTTTCCTCTGAGCAGACCCAGAATCCCCAGCCAGGTGAGAGGACTTAGCCAATGTAACACTGGCTGAATTTTAGCCCCATCTCAAAAGTTCAGGGGATTCAGAGAACACTATAGTCAATGTTGAGGGCACACCCTGCACAGCCATGCGAACACACCCCTTGTCCCTGCTCCTTTCCCACAGTGGCAAGGTAGGGGCACAGCCACTTTGCCATTCACTTTCTTCCTGATCACCTCCTCCCCTAAGAAACTAGCAGTTGTTTAACCTGACAAAGTCAAAAGAGTAGAGGGAGGAAAAAAGTAAGAGGTAATACAGTACCTTACTACCTGGGCAACTCTGCACCCTGACCATGATGGTAATTCAAAACAGACCTTGCAACTCGTGAGTTGCTTTTGAGGGATCTTCCTAGGTTCTCTGCTTAGCACCTTTCTCCTGAAGCTGCTTTCATCTTGCCAGATGCACCTCTCTTCTGTGTGGTCATTTGAATGCCAGGGCATCCCAAGACAATAGCCCCTTCTGCTGAGACCTCCTTGCCCTTCCATGAGGCCATATCTAGTGGGGCATACAATGTACTCCCAACACTTCTTTCATCCTACTGGCTCTCTCTAGTGTTCTGTTGACAAAGAGCATCAACCTGAAAAATATTTGAAGAGACTTATTCGGAGCCAAATATGAGTAACCATGGCCTGTGACACGGCCCTCAGGAGATCCTGAGAACATGTGCCCAAGGTGATCGGGTACAGCTGGTTTCATACATTTTAGGGAGACAAGGGACATCAAACAAACACATTTAAGATAAACATTGGTTTGGTCCAGGAAGGCAGGACAACTCAAAGCAGGGTGGAGGGGGTACTTCCAGGTTATAGATAGATTTAAAATTTTTCTGATTGGCAATTGGTTGAAAGAGTTTCGTATTTTTGTTTTGTTTTGAGACAGAGTTTCACTCTTGTTGCCCAGGCTGGAGTGCAATGGTGTGATCTCGGCTCACTGCAACCTCCACCTCCCAGGTTCAAGTGATTGTCCTGCCTCAACCTCCCGAGTAGCCGGAACTACAGGCAGGTGCCACCACACCTGGCTAATGTTGTAGTTTTCGTAGAGTCAGGTTTTCTCCATGTTGGTCAGGCTGGTCTTGAACTCCCAACCTTAGGTGATCTCCCTGCCTCGGCCTCCCAAAGTGCTGGGATAACAGGCGAGAGCCACTGCACCTGGCTGAAAGAGTTATTATCAATAGAAAGGAATGTAAATGTTTCTTATCAGACGTAAGGTCTGTGTTGATGTTAATGCTGGAGGGTACAATGAGGCAGGTTTGGCCCCCACTTCCTGTTATGGCCTGAGCTACTCTTTCAGGTTAAATTTTAGAGTGCCGTGCTCAGAAGGAAGTCCATTCAGATGACTGAGGGGCTGTAGAATTTTATTTTTGGTTTATAGTTCCAAATATACAAATGCATCTCTTGTACAGACAAACTGCAGGACTTAAGACCAGGAGATCCCAATGGAGTAGTGCTCTCCTCACTCAGCCACCAATTAGTATTTTTCTTGCTCTCTGTATTTCCCAGACAAAAGTCAGATCCCAATCCACAATCCATTCCATCTTTCACAGGTAGGATTCAGGCCTCAATCCTTTGTGTCTCTCAACTGCAGCGAATACATTTCAAGGCATTCCAAGTATCCCTTCTTGAAGCTCTCTAGCTCGCCTTAGTGTCAGAAGGTAGCAACACATCCATACCCCACCCCCCCGAAAATGTATGGGATGGGGCGGCAAAACACAGCAAGGCAACTGCTATCTCCAAATAAATCTCTTCATTGATCACGTCGCGAAATTATGCTTCCTTAAAAATGATCTTTTAGCCAGGCACCTATAGTCCCAGTTACTAGGGAAGTTAATCTGGGAGGATCACCTGAGCCCAGGAGTTCAAAACCAGCCTGGGCAACATAGCGAGACCATATCAAAAAAAAAAAAAAAAAAAAAAAAAACAAATATATAAATAAATAATAAAATAATCTTTTAGACTCTCCAAGTAGATTTAAGATTTAAAATATGAAGTAAGCTTTGGCTGATTTCTTTAACATTCTGCGCGAGTCACTTTGTCTCTTTCAATTGGTCTCTCATATTGGTAATATATTCATAAATGAGACAGTCATAAATGAGACACTTTCTTAAATACTGTTTGTAAAACTTGCCATGTGTGTCAGTCAGCAGAGATAAAAATAACCCAAACATCTCAGTGGTTTAAAGAAAAAAAGGTTTATGCTTTGCCCCTGGTTTGTGATCCTAGGCTAAGGGCCCTACTCTGCATTGTCATCACCTTTACTCCATGACCCAGGCTAACAGTTCCATTATATGAAACCCTCACAGCTTCAGTGGTGGAGGAAACAAGGAACGTACTGCAGGATATGCTAGATCTTATTTATCTAGCTAAAGAAAGTTACATGAACTCACTTGAGTTCAACTGGTAGAAAAGCATCATTCTCTTGCAGGGAGGACACTGATTGGTCAATTCTGCTACACCACCCTAGGCATCCCAGTCTTGAGGAGAAACAGGAGAGAAGACATTCAGTGGTTTAGTCACCGATTATATAAAAGAATGACAAATGATCAGATATGAGCCAGGAAAGAAAATTTCACCAATTCTGTCTTGGGGCTTTCCCACCAGGTAGAGTGACTATTTTAAGTTTCTTTTATAAAATATTCCTTTCTCTCATATGTTGTAAATATACTTTTTTCAGTGGTTATGTCATATGGGTACTTAATGAGGTTAGGATATAACATATAGGCCAGAGAAAAAATAACAATTATTAAACACCTTTTATGTGTTTACCTAACAAGTGTAGGCATGTTACATCACTTTATGTGGTTAACATAGTTAATTCTTTATGAAGGAGTAACTATCATCCCTGTTTAAATATAAGGAAACTGACATTTTAGAGATTATGTGATTGCTAAAGTTTAGCAAATTGGTTAAGGTAGAGACAGAATTCAAACTCAGTTCTTAATCCAAAGCCTTTGGCCCTTCCATTAAAGCACCAATGATTGATTTCTTGGGACTTTCACTCTTTTTTAGTAATCTAATATTGTTCCTAGTGGACTCTTTAGGCTAAACTTCCTAATCAGAATTCAGTAAGTCAACTTAAGTAACAGCAGGGGAATTTTTGTTTTGGTCTGAGTGGTTGTTTTGTTTTAAACACTAGTTTATGAGCCAGCTGATAGAAATTTTATTATTCAAAAAGCTACTTATTGTGCACTGGAATATGCAGAACCATCGCATACTCTGCTTTCCAAGAAAGAGTCATTGAACTAAATATAAATTAGTAAGAGGCTGGGAAATAGAGGATTCCAGCAGACTCTACCCCCAACTCTTTGAATATGCTCCCTTTGAGTGCCATAGGCCTAGCCAAAAAAGAAAATCATGAAATTGTGGAGTTAGAAGGGAATTGGAGCTCATATGGCAAAATCTGCATATTCAACAATTGAGGATACTGAAAGGTTGAAAGTCCAAAGAAAGTTAGTGACTATGGTAGTCAACCTCCAAAATAACCATCAGTGATCTTTATCTCCTGGTATTATGCCCTTGAGCAATCCCTTCTCATACTGAATCAAGCTGGATTGTGTGGTCAATAGACTATGGTAGTTATGACCATGTATGAAGTTCAACTCTGGCTCATAAAGGTACTGGAGCTTTTGGCTTACTCTCTGATCACTTGCTCCAGGTGAATTCAGCCACCATCTTGTGAAGACACTCAAAAGCCCTATGGAGAGGCTCACATGGAGAGGATGCACCTAGTTAGCACTAACTTACCAGATATGTAGTGGGATCCCTAGGAATGGATCCTGCAGCCCCAGTCAAGCCTTCAGACGACTGCCAGCCCAGCTGACCTCTGACTGCACCTCAAGAAAAACTGAACCAGACCTCAACTCAGCTCCTCACAAATTTTTGGCCTACATATCCTGACCTTATGGGATAGTAAATGACCATTGTAATTTTAGGTCATTAAGTGTTAGGATACTTAAATAGATAACTAATATGAAGACTTACTCTGGGACAGAAAGGTCATTGAAAGAGATATACAAATAGATTTCTGTTCGTATTCTGAACTCCAAACATACTGTGTTTTTCCATGGCCAATGCCACCATTCTCACATAGTTATATCTGCTCTATTTAAGCTTCATATTTTCCTTCTCTCCAGCATATTTCTTATAGCATAAAATTATCCTATCACTTTTCCTACTTAAATTAACAAAATAAAACTATTTTTCCTATATCCCGACATTCTCCAGCTAGCAACTCATTTCCAGGATCTTCTTTATAGAAACACCCTTCGTTAGAGTTATCTATAATAGCTGTTTCTGTTTCCTTAGTTCTAATTCTTTTTAAACCCACCTTACTCATTCTGTTATCCACACTTTTCTGAAAGCATTTATAAGATTACCAGTGACCTCATGTTGCCAAACCCAATGGACAGTTCTCAAGACATATTTTACTCAACTTTTCCATAGTACTAGAGCTGATAATAGATTTCTCCTTGAAATTATTTCTTCATGAGGGCTGCTGGACACCCCATATTCCCGAATGATTTCATTCAAGTTGCTTAATCTTCCTCCTACTGCTCACCTCTAAATGTCAGAGTGCCCAGGACTCAGTATGGATTTTTCTCCTTTATCAAATTCACTCTCAGTGATTTCACCAAGGCCCATGGCTAACAACTCTGGAATACAGATCTATATTCCCAAACTCTCCACCAAGCTGTAGATCAATGTATCCAATAACCCGATTGATAGCTGCACTCAGATGTCTAATTGGCCTCACACATTTAATACGAACAAATCTAAACTCTTGATTTCCCACCCTAAGCCTGCAGTCCTCAGCCTTTTACACTTCAGCAAGTAGAGTAAGCAAATCTGGTCCTCTCCAGTCTTTTTCACCTCCTAGAGTGAGAAACAACACTGGAGTCATAATTATGTTCTATGGTTCTTATGTAATCCCACCCCCGAACCATCAACGACGTATGCAGTATCTACCTCTTAAATACCTTCTCAATAAGACTGCTTACTACTTTGATAGTCACTGCCCCAGCTAAGCCACCTTCCTATCTTCCTTGGAGCAGGGTGCTGGTTCCAACTGGTACCCTCGCATGCCTTCTTACAACCTCATGGTCTATTTTCAGCACAGCAGTTAAAGGAATCCTTAAAACTCCCCAGAGGCTTTCCACCATGGGAGGAATAAAAGTCAAACTGCAGCCTAAAAGGCCCCAAATGAGCTGGTTTGTCTAACGCTAATCTCATTTTCCTGCCTCATCCCTCTCTGGGATCACTGGCCTTTCTATATGGGAAACACACAAAACAAAACCCCACCTCAAATCTGCGCACATCACATTCCCGCTGCTGGAAATGATCTTCTCCTATATATTCACATGCTTCACTTTCCAATTTCCATCAAACTCTCCTAAAAAAAAAAAAAATCCTCTTTCAAATGGCATTCATTAACCACTTCATGTGAAAATACCATCCATCTCTTTCACTCTCTACACCTTATCCTAATTTAATATGTTTCATGGCATTCATAGCCTTCTGTCATATTATATTTCTCATTTATTTCATTGTCTGTATTCCTTACCATAATATGAACCCATGAGCACAGAAACTTCCCCCCCTTTACCACTGTCTAGACTAGTGCCTGATATATGTTTTTGATAAATTATAGTTTTGAATGAATAAATGAAGGAAGGATTGCTTGAGTTCTCAAGAGTCCTATATTTTGAACTGTTCATCACTGTTTCCCTAGCACTGAGTCCTGTGGCATATATGGGTGTTCCATAAATATTTATCAAATAGCTAAATGGGAATATGATTGTCATAGAAACAGGTAAACATCCAGAGTGAATGGGGAGCCCATGCCTTGCCTAATGCCACAATGTCGTTGCTCCCTCTGAGTACTGCCTAACTCATACAGTACTCTGTATGAGTTTAATTGTTCACTGGTGAAGCATTTCTGAGGAGTACATGTTGAGGAAATGAATGAATGCCCTAATGAACAATTGAAGGGAGATTTGGTCCCAGAAAGTATTTTAAGAAGACATAGCTTCCAATGCTGCATATAGCAGAATAGTGAAAGAAGATAAGAAGTGACAAGAGGAGTTGGTCACTAGGAAGTGATGAATAATTTCTAAAAGAAAAAAATGTAATAGAAAGGTCAAGGAAAAGGCAAGCTCACATTAAGATTAAATGAGTTAAACGTCGTGGTATTAAAATCAGAAAAAATTTAGATGAGGTTAGCAGAAAAAGAAGAAAAGAAGGAGAGTTACTTAAGTAAACAGAAGATTCATTTAACATTAACATTATCTTATGTTCAGGACTGATGATTCCTAAGCTTGTTTCTATGTGGGGATCACAATAACTAATAATCTCTATATTTTGAAATGAATATATCTTTTCCTAAATGTTTACATGGTCTTGGGTAACAGATTCACAATATTTAACAACAGCAAAAGTCTTTTCTAGAGAAAAGTTGTGATCTAAATTCATAAGAGATTTTTGTCCTAACTTGTCTCAAGCTTTGTTCTGTTTAAATTATGAATCAATAATTGGTAAAAATTAATAATTACAATTTAAAAAGGGAATTTTCAGTCTACTTTAGAACTACTGATACTAAGCCAGGTAAATATAATAAATAGTATTTATTTATTAACAAAGTAATACTTTGTAGTTACTATGTAGCTTTTATTTTATGACCAATAGTATTTCAGAAACATTACCTCACTAATTCTTCCAATAACAACTCAATATTAATCACAGCTCCCGTAAGATAACTTAGTGTAGGATGTTTTTCTTATTTTATTAATTGAGTAATATGAATTTTTAAAATTAAATGACACAAAAAGTTGTCAAATATTAAATCTCTTATCATGCCCACAAAATAACATTTGCCATGCAGTAGAAAGTAATTTTTAGGATGGTTTTAAATTTTTCACTGGTGAAGCATTTCTGATGTCCTTATTCTAATTTTTTCTTAGAAATAAATGATCAATTAAGCAATAGAAACACCAGTTTTTTGTTCTTAAAGATTTATTGAACCTATAAACCTTATTGAAACAATATGTGATACATATATACTCTAAATGTTATTACTAACTTGCAGAATGCTGCATCTAGAACTAGAGTCTAAGTATTGGGAGAAAGTCAGTGTGTTTATAAGCACCTTAATTTATCTGTAACCCATATTTTATACTTTTTAACTTTATAAAACTTTATTTTTGATATTGTAAGGAAATGTGTATTATCTGCATATTTTAACATACACATATTCTAAATGTGCACATTTATTGAACAAATACTCTGAAGTTTCTATTAAATGTGGCTTCAGATTTGCTATGTTTTATTGTGCATAATGAAATTACTGCACTTGTAGTAATTTCCCAAGTGAGGTCTGTGACAAAACATATCTTTTGCCTTTATTCTACTGTCATTTTAAATCTATAAGCTTTTTATTTTTTCTTGAGACGGAGTCTCTCTCTGTCACCCAGGCTGGAGTGCAGTGACAGGATCTCTGCCCACTGCAACCTCCGCCTCCCAGGTTCAAGCAATTCTCCTGCCTCATCCTCCTGAGTAGCTGGGATAACAGGCGTCTGCCACCAAGCCAGGCTAACTTTTATATTTTTAGTAGAGATGGGGTTTCACCATGTTGGTAGGCTGGTCTCAAACTCCTGAGCTTGTGACTCATCTGTCTCGGCCTCACAAAGTGCTGGGATTACAGGTGTGAGCCACCGCGCCCAGACTAAATCTACAAGTTTTTAAATTAGCAAATTATGATTAAGTCAGAGCAGTTAGCTGAGTACAAGGTAAAGCTAAATGAGCAAAGAACCTCATATTAATGCTGAAGTTCTGAGAAACTGAGGGTCTACCTAACGAAAGATTCTAATACAGTAGAAGATATGTTACTTTAATTTTTTTTTCTTCTTCTTCTTTTTGAGATGGAGTCTCGCTGTCACCCAGTCTGGAGTGCAGTGGCGCAATCTCTGCTCACTGCAACCTCCGCCTCCCCGGGTTCACGCCACTCTGCCGCCTCAGCTCCCGAGTAGCTGAGACTACAGGCGCCCGCCACCACACCCGGCCAATTTTCGTAATTTTAGTAGAGACAGGGTTTCACCGTGTTAGCCAGCATGGTATCAATCTCCTGACCTCGTGATCCGCCGGCCTCAGCCTCCCAAAGTGCTGGGATTACAGGCATGAGCCACCGCGCCTGACCACGTTACTGTGATTTTATAAAAAAGACTCTGAAATATATTTACCTGAAATCTTCAGATAAAATGCAAAAGAAATGTTTGTGTTTGTTATTTTTTCTTATTAAATGTATGGGTAAATATCTCAGATGTTCACATACTTGCTAGCTGACATTTGATCATTTTGTGGGGACAGATTGGCTGATCCCAAGTACTGTACTATCTCATTTAATCATTATTCAGTCAGGTAGAAACTGCTACCCGCCTCCTTTTACAAATAGAGCAACTAAGTTGCCCAAAGATACATATTTGATAAGAAGCTCAGGCAAGACTCAAACATGTTCTTCTGACTCTGGGTCTAAACTATTCAACTTTGCCTGGCTTCTCAGTTGCTTCATGATGATCCCAAAACCCTAATAGTAAGGCTGTGCACAGCTAGGAGTAAAATGCAAAACAGTAATGACTTTAACAAGATGGAGTGTCTTTATCTCTCTGCTGAAAGTTGCTCTGCTTGAGAGAGTCCCTGGCTGGAACAGCTAATCCTTTCAGTTCCAGAAGCAGCAGCCCTCTCTCCTTTATTACTCTGCCCGTGCATGGAAACATGATATCTTGATTTGCATGATCATGTGCCAGGCTAAGAAAATTAAAGAAAGGGCACTAGGGTTGGAAATCTGCAGTTTCTGATACACACATACCAAAAAAGTAGATAGATAGATACATCAAAAGATAACCTGGAAGTTATCCAATTCCAAGATTTAAAATTTGATATCATTTCACAGTTAGGGTGGTAATGAAATAGTAAGCTTGCTTACTTTCCTTTACCAAGACTCAAAATAATTTTTCTTTGAAACAAGTAAAAATCTCCTTGTTTTATTTTCATTTTTATGTTGTTTTTCATTTTATTTGCTTGTTGTCTGGGAACAATAAAGGAATGGCAATGCTCTGACCCATTGTGTATAGAAAAGCAGCCAGTATGGAGAAAGCTCACAGGGAGCACCACCTCCCCATTCGGTTCTTGCTTCCTTTGAGCTGTGGCCAGAAAACCCGGAGGAAGCTAGTAGCCCTCTCCAGGCTGAAGGGGTTAGCAGCGGGAAGACTGAGAGAGTGTAAGTTGCCATTTTACTCCCGATCCCAACTTAGATGCAAGATGGCCCCAACTTTTTAAAAATATCGTTTCTGTTTCAAAACTATTTATTACAATTTGTTTCTTAGTCCTAAGGCAACAGAAAAGTTAACTCCAAATAGCAAGGTATGTTTTAGGCCCTGTAGGAACATGTAGAGAAGAGAAATCAACAATTGTCATACCTAAAACACTTCTAAATTCATAATGTTTTTTCTTTCCTGCACCAGCTGATTTTTCTTCATTTAGGCTACAGAACTCCGATGGTATTCCGGGTATTGATAGAGCAACTTTTGTGAGACAGAGACTGTGTTGCCTTTTTGCAACACTTTGTTTTTTCCTCTTAAATGCCAACCCTTAAAACATTCCTTACTGGAATGGGAAGTGGATTAAAATAATCCAAAATAAATTAAGTAGCAATAGCAAGTTAACAGTAGATCACAAGCTCTGCCAGACGTTCTAATAAAGGTTTCATTCTACGCAGTCATGAAAATAATGTGGTCAAGAAAATTTTGTATTAACTTCTACTTGCCACAGGGAGGCTTTAATTAACCTGTCTTACGAGTCACTGAGCCTTTATGAATTCCATTTATATTGCATTGTGGGAATATGACATTTACTTCTTCATGCTTTTTTTTTTTCTTTGCTTTTTTCAATTATTGCCATGAAGAAAGTTTATTGAGCAAATGTCACTGCAAAAGAAGCCATGGCCTAGTGGCCATAACTATTTAACTGCTAAAAAAAGCACCTTAATACCTAAGTGATGGATTGTTGGGTGCAGGAAACCACCATGGCACACGTTTACCTATGTAACAAACATATACATCCTGCACATGTACCCCGGAACTTATAAATGAAATAAAATAATTTTTTTAAAAAAGGAAAGGCCTGTAGTTTCCTAATGGGGCTTTTAATACTCAGAAATGGTATCCTGATCTTGTTAAGTGACTTGGAAAACAAATGCATCAAACTCAAAGGAAAAAGCCAAGTTGGTCATTTGCAGAAATCTGAGAATTAGAGGCTGGGAAGCGTAAGGGAGAAGAGGACAGGGAGAAGTTGGTTAATTGATACAAAAATCACAGCTAGATAGGAATAATGTTTTCTTGTTCTATAGCACTGTAGGGTGAATGTAGTTAATAATTCATTGTATATGTTCAGAAAGCTAGAAGAGAGGATTTTGAATGATCTCAACACACAGAAATGGAAAATGTTTGAGGTGATAGCTATTGTAATTCCCCTGATTTGATCATTAGACATTGTATACATGTATAAAATGATCACTGTGTGCCTCATAATATGTACAATTATTACATATCAACTGAAAGGTAAAGGACAAAAAAGTCTTTGAATGCTCGAAAGTAGTACAGAGTTATTTTCATCTATTAAAGACAAAATCCACAATTCCTTGATTTTGATATTCATAACACGAACTATGTCAAGCTTATGCTTGATCTCTCTTAGGTACAGTAATATATGTCAGTGACCAGTAAAGTCACTGCGTCAAAGCCATCTGCACAGCTCCAATTCCCTCAGCACCTGGTACAGAGAAGGTTATTCTGTGTATGTCCAGAGCCTGACAATCTTTCATTAATTAGGACAACTTTTCACTGGTTTGTGGATACTGAGAAAAGAAAAATATTATGAGTGCTTCATGAAATGCACCATGATCTTGCACTAAGATAATTTTATTTTCTTATAAGATAGAAAAGGCAAATACAATTTAAAGAGGTAAAATAAGGGCAAATCTCAACATAATGCAAAAAGTAAATACCAGGTGAAATACAAAGGCTGGAAGAATTGATTATGCCACTTGGTTGCTCTTCTGAGGAAGATAAAAGAGGCAGGGACATGCTCTGTTACTCCTTGTGTGTAGAAGTCGGGCTTGGAAACAACACACTGACATCTCTGCCATGCAGATCACTCCAATAAGCTAGTGTGCTGAATCAACTATTATCATTTAGGAACTTCCTGGGCCCACTGATTGACAGCTACACAGTGTATCTTAATGGTCTTTTTGCAAGTCAATTTTAATGAAAAATAAAATTACATAGAAGAGAATGGGATCAAAAGTAAAAAAGAAAAAGTATCAAAAATGTTTCACCAGTCATTTAACGTGAAAATAGCAAGTGGATTACTCTAGTCCTAGTTAGATGATGAAAAAAATCCTGTGACCACTCTCATGTGTTTAGACACTTTACCAGAAACACTGGCAGAGTACGTGTAATATTAGACGTTTAGCACACTAGTTTGTTTGTGACTGCTTTCATTAATAGATTCTTATCTTAAACTCTTTCTTAATGATCACAACTACCGTCATCGGCCCAGATATGAACATCATAGACCAGGACAGCATCAGCTTGTTGACATTTGACTGATTATCAGTTCTCAGCACACACATCAGAAGTCAAGTGGTTAACAATTTTATTTGTATTTTACGTACATTCTTGCTACTATTCCAAACTCAAAAGCTCTTCAGCTCACAAAGAAAGACAGTTACTCTTTCTAGCATGTACTATTCTAGAATTCAAGGGCATCCAGTGCCTCCTCTCAGCCCATAACAAGAGCCAATATTAAAAAAAAAAACAAAAAAAAAACAAGAAACTTCTGCTAAAGGTTCACAATATTTATGCCTTTTAAGGAAAGTTCCAGATGCGTCAGAAAAGGTAAAGAGTTATCAAACTTTCTGTAGATTTTTAACATTACTTCTATTTTAGTAATTTCAAATGTTAAGAGCTTTTATGGGTCTTGATGAAAGAAGGGATAACGGATTTACTTTAATAATATTCTATTTTCTGTAAAGGAAAAAAGTAATACTGATAATAATTTATAATTTATGTCTCACATACTTCTATTAATAATTTAATATGACTTCAAGAGAGTCAGAGGTATATGTAAGAACAAAATAGGCCGGGCATGGTGGCTCACGCCTGTAATCCTGGCACTTTGGGAGGCCGAGACGGGCGGATCACGAGGTCAGGAGATTGAGACCATCTTGGCTAACACGGTGAAACCCCATCTCTACTAAAAATATAAAAAATTAGCCGGGCGTGGTGGCGGGTGCCTGTAGTCCAGCTACTTGGGAGGCTGAAGGAGGAGAATGGCCTGAACCCAGGAGGTGGAGCTTGCAGTGAGCCGAGATCTTGCCACTGCACTCCAGCCTGTGTGACAGAGCAAGACTATGTCTAAAATTAAAATAAAAAGGAACAAAATATATTGTTTGAAGATAATAGAAGCCAACTGAGATATGGGTACTTGGAAGGCCAATATTTTGGCAATGTCTTGACAGTGGTTTTCTTTAAATATGTATTAAACATTCATTAAGAAAAAATGCTGGGTACTTTGGGGGGAGAAAAGGTTTCATTGCAATGCTTACCTCCCTTTTCTCTCTATTGTTATCCTTAATTCTTCCATTCCATGCCCAAATTCACATGCTGTCTCTTTAGCAAAGCAAGACTAAAGGTTAACTGGTCCCACACATCTTAAAAGAGTTTACCATCTATTGTCACTTAAGAATCCTCCTTGATTCTTAAGTGACAAGAATCAAGTATCTCACTCCCTTCAAATTCCAACACCTTTATAAACCCATACACTACTCATCTGGTTTACCATAAGTCATTTTATTACTACCTCATTTTTGCAGCAAAATGATGTTTTGACACCGTTTATAGTGTCCCCTGGGCAATTAGCCTTTGCCAAGTTCTTTAATATAGCTCTGGGTTCCAAACTACAGGAATGGCCACCATAAGGTTCGGGACATTTGACCGCAAAATATGGCAGCTTGGCATTTGAGAAGACAACAAAAGCAAGAAAATCTCTCTGACCTCTTACTACCATTTTCCCCTGAAGCAGGTCATGAAAACATTCTCTGACCTTCCTCTAAAATGGGTCATAAACAGTATTGCATATGGAAAATAAAAAAGCATAAATGCATAAAATAGGTCACAGGACCTTATTCCAGAGGGGCCCATTCCTATAGTCAGAGGAAAGGAATAAAGACACAGGAACACAGAGAAGAATCTGAACAAACAGACCTTGCTGAGTCCTCCCCTCTCCAGTTTATTACCATTAGATCATACCCTATTTTGTCTAATCACTTCTATGCAGCTGTCTGCTCCTCATGAAACCTAAGCATAAAAATACACAATTTTCCCATTTTTGGGTGGTCTTCATTGCTGAAGGCTTCTGTGTCATATAACTTATATTACATAAATTTGTGTGCTTTCCTCTTATTACTCTGTTTTTTATTATTGATGCCTCAGCCACGAGCCTTGCAATGGGTGAGGAAAGGCACTACCTTTTCTCTCTTACAACACTCCTAAATGTTAATAGGCTCATTGACCAGAAAAATAAAGAAGCTATTAAAACAAGATATACATTTAAAAAGAAATCAGGTACAGAAATTAAAGAAAGAAATTGAAATTAAACAAATAATAGAATGACCCATGTCGTACTTTGCTTTCTTCCAACAGCAGACCCTGAGTCAAGGATTCAGGGCAAGTGGTTCATCTGAGGGGTGAAGGGAACACCCACAAGGAAAAAGGATAAAGGGATGTGAAAGAAGGAAGGGAAAACAATTAATAAAGGACTACATTATCTAGCTAGCCATCACTGCAGGTGACTAAGCTTAATCTTCAAAGGGACACTTGAGAGCCAATGGAAAATACATAATATCATAGTAAAACTCTCCAGGGAGCCAGAAGGGTGGGGTAATAGTATATCAGCTCTTATTAGTCATTGGTTGAGGGCTGCTGACAGAGGTATTAATTCCTCTGCACTTTCAGCACGCCAAACAAGAGACGACGTGGGCCGTAGATGCACAAGAAAGCCTGTAGGCCAAGGAATGCTGCCCAATAGAGAAGAAAGGGCACCAAATACTGATGAGATATTAAATCATTAAATGCTTCTCTACAGAGCCCTTATGGGGCCTAATGAAAACATAGACTAGAGATACCAATAGATTAAATGCTCAAATTTGAATCTATAAAAGTAAAAGACTAATCAGCCATACCACGGCTAGGTTATGTCTCTAAGCCACTGAAAACACATTCTTTATTTTTCCAAACTGTCTTTAATATTTACTGAAATGAAAATATATGCCTTGTCAGAAAACATGGCACATTAGATGTCATGCCCTACCGTAAAGGAAATGAGGTTTTTAATAGTTCAGGGAGACAAGAGACTCCTCAATTCAAATTCCCCCATCACAGCTGGATAAAGAAAATGCATATAGAGAAAGTAGCCACTGACTCCTCAGCCTTTAGGCATACAGCTGTAAGAATTGGGAGTCTAACTTCAATTCCTGGGAGATCAGAAGTCTTTAAATGCTAAAATAAATGTCTATTCTTGGAAGCCCCAGTGGAAAGCCAACAGTGGGGGAATCCCCTGAGGAAGAACAGTTCCACAGGATGTTCAGAGCCAGCCCTGTGTGGAGGAGAACAATTCACACCCCAGTGCTGCATCTGCTCCCGGCCTAAAAACAGAACCACACCTACCACTTCTGTCCATCTGCCACCCACAACAACACTTAGTTCATTTCAAAATAAAGTGTACATGCTCACATTATAGAAACAATTTAAAAATAATTAGAGGAAAACACATTTCTTTAATGTGATTTTATTTTTCTGAGACAGAATTTTGGAGGTTAATACATACAAGTATATCAAACTAAAAGATCGGATAATGTGGTCAGTGAAATGATTGAACTTAAAAACTTGTGTTAAAAATGTGGTATCTGACATTCTCGCCAAATCACTCACTATAGATTTCTTAATAATAATAGCTTCAGACTTACTTTTGGTTCAGTAACTTTTGCATCTACTATAAATAATTTAAGGACAACTATTAGTTTGGATTTTAAAAATTTATTCAAGAAGCTAAAACTTAAAAAACAAAGAAACAAACACAATGTTTGGGTACTGCCAGAAGAGTTATCATTGCCATTCTAAAACCAGAAGATAAATCTAGGTGTCCTCTAAATGTATTGGTAGCCATGGTTGGTAGCCATAAGTGCCTGATTACCACATGTATTAGTTAGCTATTAGTACATATCAAGTTAGCCAAAATATTAGGTGGCTTAAAACATTAATAATTACTTATTTTCACTCATAATTTCTTTGGGTCAGGTGAGAGATTGGGGAGGAAATTATGCCTCCCCATCAGCTAAAAGACTTAAAGTCTTGGCATTGGATCTAAATTTTTGAATTCACTGCATGTCTGATAGTTGATATTGACTCTAGGTTCCAGGCCTACCTGATGCTATTAGCCAGAATACCCACATGTGGCCTCTCCATCTGGCCTGAACTTCTTTGCAACATGGTGGCATGTGTCTGAGAGAGAGAAAGCCAGGTGGGAGTTGTGTTGCCTTTTAAGAACTGGCCCTGAAAGTCATGCAGCATCATTTCTACTGCATACTATTGACTGAAGAAGTGACAAAAGTCTTCCCCACTGTGTTTCAAGTGGGGAAACATAGATTTTCCCTCTCAACAGAGGAGCATTTCGGTCACATTGGAAGAAGAAAATGTGGAATGGAATATATATTGATGTATTCATTTTTGGAAAATGTAATTTGCCACCCTACAAAATAAGGTCTCTTGACCCCACACCTGAAGGATCTTTCCCCCATAGTCAAACTGTACTCAGCATCTATGTTTTATAAAGACAGCTTGTTATTTTTGATGAGTTGGGAAGTTTTCAAAGAATTTTTATTGGAACTGATTACTTCCAAACACTTGAGGGCAAAAGAAAACAAGGAAACTGAGGACTAAGCACTGATTTTTTTTTTTTTTTTTTTTTTTTTAATCTTGCCCAAATTCCTGTCTTAGGGATCTGGGGAGTCATGCCCTGCAAACCATAAATTCTCATCAGATGGGTTTTATTTAACCCTATATATCGTGACTTACTTTCCAACCTAACTCTGGCATAACATTACATGACAAAAAGAAAACCAAAATATTTTACTCCACATGTTTCTTTGCCATATTTTGAAATGACCCTGCAAAGCTGTCTTTGGTGAGGAAGAATTTGCATCTGTAAAGAATCTTTATTAACATAGTGAGATCTTTTTCTTCCAAGCCCTCTCAATCCTGAAGAGATTAACTGAGAGTCTAACACATTTTAAAGGTCTGAATAGGAAACAATGTGTCATCTGTTGTCTCTAAGGGCAACCACTATGAGACTTCCAAAGAACCTTGGTCTCCACAGTCTTTTATCTTAACCTGAACTTTTCCTTTCTGCTAATCCCAGGTCTTCAGACAAACTCAACCAATTGAACCAACTGTAAACCAGAAAATGTTTAAATTTACCTGTAGCCTGGAAACACCTCCCCATCTCACCTCCCCCACCCCACTTCAAACTGTCCCACCTTTCTGGACAAAACCAATGTATTTCTTAAATGTATTTGATTGATGTCTCATGCCTCCCTAAAACATATAAAACTAAATTTTACCCCAAATACCTTGGGCACATGGGTACCTCCTAAGAGCTGTGTCACGGGCCATGGTCACTCATATTTGGCTCAGAATAAATCTCTTCAAATATTTTACAGAGTTTGTCCCTATAATTTAAAATAATAACTTATGCATGTGATGCTTTTTCCCTCTCCAGATTATTATAGTATTTCAAACAACATAATCCCTTTAACATTATTATAGAGTACAAATAATTGAATTACTGTGTTTCATATAATATTTAATCTGAGAAGAAAACAGCATAAGCAATCTTAGCAAAAACCTCAGAGAAATAATATTTCATTGTCTGAATTCCTAATAAGGAGGAAAACCCTTCATCTAAGGGAATGCCCAATTTACTCATACCCCTCCAATATGATCGATAGTTCATTATAACAAGTCAATCATTTCTCCCTCTTTACTGGATTTACTTCCGACCATTTAAAAAAATTCTATGGCTTAGATGGCAACCATGTTTTTGATTTTTGAATAAATTTAATGGTGTTAGATCAGATCTGCTGTAAGTCTAGAAAGCACATTAACTAGAAAACACATTAATTCAGATGATCCTTATTGGTTATATTTGATACCAAATACAGTTGTCCTACTTTTAAAATTTCCTGTTCAATATTTCAAAATGATAATAAATCTCCCCAAAATATAATCAATTTAAATGAAGAGTGTTGTATTTTGAAGTCAATAAAATGCCGAATGCTAAAGAGTTAGCTTCTTTAAAAAATATTAAAGCATTAAAAATGAGGCAACTGTTAATATTCATATAAAAAGGAAATCATTAACCAAATTATTAATAGGTGAGAAAATAAAGAACAATTGACATATTCATGAAAATTTATTTCATCTAAATAGCATACAAATAAAAGGTATTTGCAACAGATCCAGAAACAATGTAACAGGCTCTGAAAAAATGGGCTGTATAGGATATTTTCTCAGATTTTTCCTACCTAATTCATTTCATTCCTGCATTCTGGACTATTCTCATTGTTTCTTATTTTCTAGGCAGATTTCTCTTAGTCTCATTACATGTTATACATTACCCTCATTCCTTGACTGAAAATTATTTTGGACGTTTCATATTGCTTTTTAAATCCTCACTCACCCAGAGTGAAGTTGTCAATACTGCTGTAAAGGCCATTATTCTTGGTAATCATGAATTTTCCCCAACCTGGGTTCCTTTTCTCCCTCCCTTTCTTCTCATTACATATAATTATCAAACCATTTCAGCGATCCCCTTAAAGGTGACTACTACATGTGTTCTGTTTCATATTGCTTCTTACTTTCTAATTGAGTCTTAGAGCGTGATCTGCTTTGTTAGGATAAATGCCACATTGCTGTAAGCAAACCAGAAATGCTGTGTTCATAACTCTGGATGGGGAGTCCAATACTCATGTGGCAACCTGATGCAGCCAAGAACCTAGCTTATCTCCTGACTTACCCCCCTGCCATCCTGAACACTCAGCTTTGATCTCAAGGTCCAACTGGGTTTTGATGGCTCCCTCCATTATAACTGTATTCCAGCTAGTGGCAAAGGAGAAAGCAATAAGGGAAAGCACTTTCTTCCTCAATATGGTCTTGGCCCAGAAGTTGTACCACCATGTCCATCAAGTGGTGGAACCTAGTCACATGGCCTCTACTTGGAGCAAAGAAAGCAGTTCATACAGTTGCTTATATGAAACTTTCATTATTATAGAGAAGGAAGGTCAGATATTGGGGAACAATCAATTGACTCTCATATAACTTTAGATTCAGGTAGATTTAGCTTTAATTCTAGTTCTGTGATGGATTAACGATTAGGCCTAATATTAGGCCACACAAAAGTCTAAAAGCTTCATCTGATCTTCATCTTTCACCTACTTCAAAGAGATATTGAACATATTGCATGCAATAATGAATATTAAATGTTTAGCCCTTTGTTTAGGATAAAATACCTGCTCAATAAATGAGAGGGAGGAAAGACAGTAAAAGAGTAGTAACAAAGAAATGTGCTGTTGAGGACTCTGAGTTGGTGAGGATTTATACTCATGAATGCCTACAGGCAGGAATTGTGATTGAGAGTCTAGGTTGGAAAGATAAAGGCATGTAGAAAAGAG
Organism: Piliocolobus tephrosceles; assembly: GCF_002776525.5. Lineage (NCBI taxonomy): Eukaryota > Metazoa > Chordata > Mammalia > Primates > Cercopithecidae > Piliocolobus > Piliocolobus tephrosceles. The sequence goes on along the minus strand of NC_045436.1, from coordinate 75,573,010 downwards.
CTTGGTTATTGGCTGGGCATTGTGGCTCAGGCCTGTAATCCCAGCACTTTGGGAGACCAAGGCAGGCAGATCACAAGGTCAGGAGATCGAGACCATCCCGGCTAACACAGAGAAACTCCATCTCTACTAAAAATACAAAAAGTTAGCTGGACGTGTGGACTACCCCCCTATAGTCCCCGCTACTCAGGAGGCTGAGGCAGGAGAATGGCCTGAACTTGAGGGGCAGAGCTTGTAGTAAGCCAAGATCTCACCACTGCACTCCACCCTGGGTCACAGAGCTGCGAGACTACGTCTCAGAAAAAAAAAAAAAAAAAAAAAAAAAAAAAAGAAAAGATCTTGGCTATTTGGGTCATAAGTAAATATGCCAAGAACATGAAGATTGAGAGTAAAGCAGATAAGTAAAATATTGGGAGCTAAACTCAGGGTTAGCTAATTTCTTTATTGATTTAGCTAATTTCTTTATTGATTTTTGTTGTCTTCGAGTCATTTGTAACCAGTCATTAGAGGTCAACATTTTTCCCACTTATGTATATTAAATGAAACATTCTGCATTAATCATGATTTCCTTATATTGATTGAATGGAAAAATTGCAGCAAGTTCAGGAAGAGTCAAAACTTGGACCAGTTATTCTGCTCCTCTCATAGCTACTAAATTGTGTTGAACACTGACTGACATAAATCTTCACCATTAAATAAATTAAGGCAGGATATAGAAACATATCATATATGGTATCTAGGGTTAGTAGTCAACAGAGGTCTTCCCTAGAGTTCTTAACAGATGGCACAGGAGAAATTCTAGAAAAAAGAAAAAGGGCAAGTAGGCAAGATTTTTCCCACCCTTTCAAGCAAAACCATTCTGCTTTAGCATGTACAGGTCCTTCTTGGTTTTGTGAGGAAAAGTCTTTATTTTCCTTTAGGGAATAGCATGAAATATTTTTTGTCACAAGATTCAGGTTCTAAGTGCTAAATAGGCTCACATAAATTATTATTTTTTTACTTCTAATCATTTATCCACATCAGCTACAAAGGGTAGTTTCCTCTACAGAAACTTTTTTATCTCCTACCGATTAATTAATTTCTCCCTAAATTGTACACATGTTCCTCTCTTATACCTACTCTGCTTAACACAGTGTCTGGCATATGAGAATCTCAACACATTTTATTAAACAATTGAATCTAAGAATAAATGAATATTATACTACTGAAAAAACAACTATCAGAGGAATCTCAGTAAGAATCCTGCCACCGCTAAAATGATTTAGAATTATAGCAAGACCTTGAATAATGTCATTCAACATCATTTTGTTGTAACATTGATGAGAAAAAGGAAAAGATTCCTGGCTGGGACTACTGTCTGTGTGGACTTTACATAGTCTCCCCATGTCTGCATGGGTTTTCTTCATGTACTCTGGTTTCCTCCCAGAGAAGGAAATATCTCAAAGATATCGACATCAGGTGACTTGGCATGTCTAATGGTCCTAGTGTGAGTGACTGTGGGTTTGTGTGAGTACACCCTGAGATGGAAGGGTGTCCTGGCCAGGGCTGGTTTCCACCTTATACAAGGAGCTGCTGGGATAGGATCTGGCCACCCATAACCCTGAACTAGAATAGGTGGTTAAATCATGACCTTACTTGTTTTTGTTAATTATTCTTTCATGTATGTGTGGAGCACATGTATCTCAATGTTTCATATTAGAAATGTTTTGGGTCATTATTTAGGAGTCTAGTGATGTTTTTGTGACCAGGAATATGTTGTAGGAACTTAACTCTTGTTTTTATATCAATTAGCCAATGGTAAAACTGGTTTTCTTATACTTCATTTCACTTAAAGTCACAATTTCCAAGAAGCTAACAATTAATTGAGGACTTACTGTATAAATTAAAAACAACCCGGGGTCAAATTTAAAAAAAAAAAAAAAAAAAAAAAAAACTTGATTAAATTTCTCACTTCCAAAACTCATGAGTTTTGCCACTACAGAAAAAATCCTGGCAAAGCTTGAAGCAACACTAAGGGTCACTATCTTTTTTTTTTTTTTTTTTTTTTAATAAAATACAAAAGATACCTCCTATAAAAATCCAAATAAGACAATAAATATAAGAACATTTTGTTAATTACAAGGTGCAAAGCAAAATTAAGATGTTGTTATTAAATCCAAACTGGAATCCCTTTCTATTGGGGTTGCATAGCTCTTATATTGCTGTAGTCCAGTAAGATAAAAGTTTTCCCTTACTAAAAGCCTGTGTCTGTGCTCAGTGCCAGGATGAGCATGTGATAATATTTCTGCCGTAGATACATTTTTTAAATGTCCATGCAGATTCTTATTTGTGAGGAATTGTTGCTCATACAATTAGACATATAAACATGAATCCAATAAAACCAACTGAAGAAGGGGAGGAATTATCTTATACTTGAAGTCATTGTTTCATATTCCTGAAGCTTCCAGTGGGCTCCAAATATGAGATTTTTGTCCCTCTGTGGCTTCCCCATAGTTCTTTTCTATAAAGAATGCCTTTTGATGTCAGCATGGAGTATGTGAAATTCTTTGGAACTGAAAAGTTGGTCTTTCTTTCGTAGCAACTTCAGTTCTAAGCAAAATCTTTTATTGATACAATAAAATCAATAGGGGCACCAAAAAAAAAGTTTCATTGCTAAGATTTCAATCATGCTTTGTTTATAGGATGCAGAAAAATACTTCAGTTCGGCTGGGTGCAGTGGCTCACGCCTGTAATCCCAGCACCTTGGGAGACCGAGGTGGGCGGATCACGAGGTCAGGAGATCCAGACCATCCTGGCTAACACGGTGAAACCCCGTCTCTACTGAAAAATACAAAAAATTAGCCGCGTGGTGGCGGGCGCCCGTAGTCCCAGCCACTCAGGAACCTGAGGCAGGAGAATGGCGCGAACCCAGGAGGCGGAGGTTGCAGTGAGCCGAGATCGTGCCTCTGCACTCCAGCCTGGGAGACAGAACGAGACTCCGTCTCAAAATAAAAGAAAAAAAAAAAAAAAAAAAAAAAAAACTTCAGTTCTTTTCCAACATATGTGTATGCTATTTCTCTTAGTACTTATAAATGGGAGTCCCTGTGTGTGGCGTTGGTGTCAGACACCTAGACTCAAGCTTTGACTCTATCAAATGCTAGTTTTGTGATCTTGAGCAAATTGCTTACATTTTAGATCTTGTTTTCTCATCTGTGAAATGATTATAATCTTACCTAGGCCACGATATCTTAACTAAAATTAAGCAAAAAAATTTAGTACCTAGAAAGTGATAAATATAAAATAGTATTTACAATTATGTTCTGTAAGAGTGGAAACAAGAGCCAAAGGAAAAGCCATGGCAGCAAAACCATGGGATTACAGGGAAAAACACTAAGTCTCTAAAATGTGGCTCTGTTAGAACAACTTTATCAGGATGAGTATAACACTAGTTAAAAATTACCTCCCTAGAAGTCGATCAGGCAGAATATTTGTGTTTCTAATATAAATACCATTCTCCAGGATTTAGTATCACTGTATGCCCAGAGAAACTTTCCATTATGCATATGACAGGTATCATACCATATTATACTACTTTTTCATGCCTTAATCTAGCTTAATTTGGATACAGCCCTTGTATTAAATCCCTCACTAAATTCCTCATCTTTTATGTGAAGATGATATTTATCCATTTATAAAACATTTTATGACTGCTGAAACTCATCAGACATAAACACAATAATTACAAATATTGCTAAGTACAATTGCAGATGGGTAAGAATAATTGAAGTGTCTTAGATTAGCTTCTACTTTTGTAAACTCAGAAGACTCATACAGTCACTACATATGTCATCTTCTCTATCAACAAATAATTTTGTATTCATTATGCATTCTTCTCTTTTAGACCCTATAAGGATCCTTAACATTTCTCAAATTTTAGCAGTTTATTGCTACTACTTTCATTTCTACTTCCTTGGTTTGCTTATTATTAAAGTTGTTTTTTAAATTACTTGATCACATCTTGGAATGGCTTGTCCAAAATGCTGGAAGAAGTTATTTTTTTGTATGAAACATTTGGACCTTGTAACAGCTAAACCTTTCTTTTCTCCCAAGATTCAAAACAATTTCTTCAACCACAAATCCCATCTTTCTATAAGTTATATTTTTGCAGGGCAAAATTCCCATGTAGCATGTTGATATGTGTTACCTTTGTACACAGGATATTTTGTGATGATGAGGAATTTGTTTATAATTACCAGTCCCAAATTTGGGCTAGACACATTTCTACATGTGTCTTAGATAATACCATAGTCTCTGTTTCAGTCTCTGAATTTAGTTTATTTACATTATGTACGTCTGTTACAAATGTGTGAGTGAATTTGAATGGATGAATCAGTAACTTTGCATGCAAAATACAACTCAAAGATCTGAGTATTTACAAAAAATATGCATACCAAATGTTTTTACTTGATATCAGGTTCTCTCTAATGTGGAGTAAGCAGGGTGAAATATAATGCATAAACTAGGATTTATTTTCCTTTATAGAAGAAAACAGACTCCCTTTGAAGTATTTCCTATCATCAGCAAGTTCGGAGGCAACTCCTCAAATATTTAACATTATATCAATGTTCAAAGATAGTAGAAGCAGAAAATGTCCAGCCTTTAAATGCAGAAGTAAATAACAGCCTCTACATTGGAAAAGAAATTTTATCATCTGAAGATTTCATTTAGTAAGGAGTAAAGGATTGAATTTATGGGTGGATGAATTTTATTTTCCTATAGTGTTTGACAAAGCCTCTTTTTGTTTGTACAATGTTAAATTACTTCTTTAGTATAGGCCAAATGAACGACAGGTTTTCATAAAACTCATTAGTTGAATGACTGCTTGCAGGAACAAAAAAGTAGAGATTTTTAGCTAAGAATGGACCATGGAAGTATGTTGAAAAATTGCTGAACTTGTCTGTAGGAGAGTCACTTAGAACTGTGCTCCACAATAGCCTTAACTACTATGTGTTCATTGATTTATTTACTTGTAAAAAGAAAACAGCTATATCACGATTGCAATCAGTTGCAAATGGCTATTTCTTTTATTTTTATCCATTTTATGACAGATCAGTTATCAAAGAAACATCACCAAAGCTTTGATTTTTCATATAGTAGCTACCTTAAAAAAGAAATAAAACAGAAGTTGACATTGTCTAAATAAGTCCTTTTGATTTGAAATATGGTTCTTGAGGAATTATGTAATTTTCCCTCCATCACTACTAGGTGGTTCTGAACAAAGAAAGAAATGCTCGTAAATTGTTTTGAAGCTTATTGCCAGCAAAATAGGACAGCTTATTATAGTACTATATGTTTCACAAAGAGTGCTTTGCAGTCTTAGAACACAATACATATATTTTTGTTAGCTGAGTAGATATCAAGCCAAATTGCACAACCACTTTACCCAATGAGAAGCATGAAGCCAACTAATGTGTCTTACCCTCCCACCTCTCTTTATGACCACAAAGCAATAAGGCCTTCTTTGCCTGGTTCTCTTGATCTTCCCTTTGTTTCCCTCTTCCTTTTCTACTGACTTCTGCGGTCTAGGGAAGTGCCCAGACATATAATTGGGCCAATTTTCTTAGAAATCCAATGACAGCAACCCCCTTTGCAAGGCCTTGGAAATGTCCTGTTCATCTTGAACTCACTGGAGATCCTGGAGACTTGGCACAAAGGAGTGAGAAGAAAGACAGAAGTTGGTGAAATTTCTTTTTTTGGTTTGATGATTGCAATTTGACTCATCTATTCACAGTGAGCTATGGCCATTTTTTTCTTTATAGGATATGAAACGCAAATTATATTCACAAGATTTTCAAAATAACACATAAATTGTCTGTTTCCCTCAATATTATAAAGCTTACATGGAGAACACAATACACATATGGACTCTTATGACAAAAATTAAGTTAAAGTGCTGATTTCATTTCACTCATAAAATAAGCTCTCCTTTTTTTTGTTGTTGTTTTTTGAGACGGAGTGTCGCTCTGTCGCCCAGGCTGGAGTGCAGTGGCCAGATCTCATGGCCAGATCTCAGCTCACTGCAAGCTCCCCCTCCCGGGTTTACGCCATTCTCCTGCCTCAGCCTCCCGAGTAGCTGGGACTACAGGCGCCCGCCACTTCGCCTGGATAGTTTTTTTTTGTATTTTTTAGTAGAGATGGGGTTTCACCATGTTAGCCAGGATGGTCTCAATCTCCTGACCTCGTGATCCGCCCGTCTCGGCCTCCCAAAGTGCTGGGATTACAGGCTTGAGCCACCGCGCCCGGCCAAGCTCTCCTTTATGTATCATATACTTTATTAATCACACACTTAATGTTCTTACAGAAAATGGTTTATATTTTCTAAAAGGAAATAAACATTTTATGAATTATTTCCTCATTTTAGATGCTAAATGATAAATTAATGATAAACCATCCCCAAATGTCTTTTAAAACTATAGATAATGTTAAATAAACAAAACAAAGCAAATGGATACTGAGATAACATACAGGAATACATATTGATCAGAACTAAGAATTCTAATAATGGAAAAATATCAGTCTTGCAGGTGGCTTCTGGTCTCATTTTTTAACCTGTGGACTAATATATAAATATTAAAAGTCATAAATATTTTATCATGCCTTTTAAGAATAAATAAACCACATGCTACAGCAAAATGCATATGTAAGATCATTATGCTCACAGTTTAAGGTCATTTAGAAAGTTGTTAGTGTTACTTAGACTCCTCAGATTCTCAACAAATGCTTCTACATTCTAATTATCCTACCAAGACTAAAAGCCATTGTGCTGAGAGACTGCGCCACATGCTTATTCTAATTTCCCACTTTGCTCTGCATTCTGCTGACTAGATGACTTCAACATATATTAATCAAGCACTTTCTATTGCTTTTGTTAGATCATATAAGGAATCAAGTAAAATCGTATTTTGTCCATAAGAAGTTTATGATATCTCAAGGATGTTGTTTCCTTACTTTTTTTTTTTTTTTCTGGAGATGATCAGTTTACAAAAGACCAGGGACACCTGTCCAAAGAGAGATAAATAGAAGCAAGCTCAAGTTTTATGTTGCTATTATGTTGCCTGGCTTAGGACATCCAACCTCTACTTCCTGCAACTCATCAATCAGAGAATTCTCTTTTGTTTCACCAAAGTACAAAAACATACAATATACATTCCATCATAACTGTGACAGCTTCCAGCCAGTGCAGCAACTCTGTTCCTGATTTCTAGACCTACCCTACTTTGTTGATGCCATTCAAATGGAGCAGCGGTATCCTTTTTTTTGTTAGTAATAAAAATGACTCTTCTTGAATTGTAAAATATTACATAACTTGAATTTGGCGGCCTTCCCTTTCCCAGGTCCTCCCCTTATTTCTAAGATTTTATATGGAACAATTATAGTACCTTAAACTGGCATCTTCTCCTTTTTAGATTCTGATGGAAAAAAATTAAAAAAATCCTTCCAATACCTTCTAAGAATTCATCTTTCTCTGTGACTATCTATAGAGTGTTGGGTTCCAGATATACATAGTTAAATAAAATAGGATCTCTACCCTGTTTAGAATAGATGTGGCTGGAGACAAGTAACAAGTGATTTAAAAGTGAAAAATGAATCCTAGAATCTAGGCCACATAACAAAAATAGCAAAAGCAGGAGTGAAGCCTGGATTTGAGCTCAGGAAGCCTGGCTGTAAAGCCTATATGCACAGGAGCACTGGGAGCACCAAAGTAAAAGAGTTAGAGAAAAGTTTATTGTCATATGAAATATTAGAGATTTAAAAATTTCAAAGCTGAAATATTTCAAAATAAGACACGGTTCATCTTCTGGTCACAGAGATTGTTTTGATGAAGTAGGTTATTTTAAACCAATAATTGTTATAATAATGATCATTGACAGATTTCCTAGTATCTGTAGTGGTAGTACAACCATTTATTCTGTGTTTTTAATTTTCCCATAAAATGGAATGTTCACCAGGATGGGTTTGGGGACTATTTTACAGAATAAGAAACTGAGGATCAGACAGCCTCATTAACTTGCTCATAATTCCCAAACAAATACGAGGTAGAGCCAAAATTTAAATCTAGATCTTTTTGATTTTAGAAACATTTTATTGAAGTATACAATACATATATTAAAGTGCACATACAATAGATTTTTTGCTTGATTGCTTTTCAACAAATTAACACACTCATATAACAAGCACTCAGGTTAAGAAACATAATATTGCAGTGCCCCCAAATACCCGCTGGCACCCCATTCACTTTTCTGGCTTCTAATCTCAAAGATTAGTTTAGTGTGTTTTGGTTTAAATGGAGCGATAAGAGTATGTACTTTTTGTGTCTGGATCCCTTCCATTAATATAAAACCTAGATCTGTTGGTCTTGACCATCAATCTTTCTTCAAAACACTACCAGAAGTGATAATTTTAGAGATGAAAAGCTTAAGGAGCAGAGGCTACTGTGCTAATTGAATCAATAAGAATATTGAAATAACTCAAGATCAGGATGTGAATAATGATGGAGAAGTTGTCTCATATGGGCCAAATCTAAGTTTATAGGAAAAATGTCAGGAAATTGGAAGAAGACAATAGCACTGAGAAAACTAAACTACGGAATCTGATAGCAGAGCATTAAATGACACATATTATGCATAGGTAGAGGAGTATTCATTTAGAAAATCAATGGAGAGCAAGATTGTTGCCATTTCTTCCTGCCTCTATGGTAGGTGGAAAGTGAGAGAAGCAGTGTTTGCAGAGAAGACTCAGGCTTCAGTTATGACCAGGAAAGGATCATTCAAAAGGAGCTAATCTTCATTAACTCACAAAATAAAATATATACATATATCTAGGAAGATTAATATGGTACAAGAAGATTCAGTTACTTGGAACATTGAATTAACTTACAAACCCCTCATTGTTCAAATTCACCCCATTCCCACAGGCCCTGAAATAGACAGGTTATATATGGCTCTGATCCAGAAGTCTTTGGTCTGATACTCTCTCTGCTCCCTTATGCCAGACATTTATTTTTTTCATAGCTAAAAAGTATTCTGTTGTGCTATACACCCCAATTTTTTTTATTCAGTCATCCAATGTTAGACACTTAAGTTGATTCTATATCTTTGCTATTGTGAATATTGCTGCAACAAATACACAAGTACTGCTATCTTTTTGGTATATTAATTTCTCTTTCTTTGGGTAGATATCCAGTAGTGGGATTATTGGTTCAAATGGTAGTTATATTCGTAGTTCGTTGAGAAATCTCCATACCATTTTCCATAGAGGGTGTACTAATTTACATTCCCACTAAGAGTGTATGAGTTCCCTTTTCTCCACCTCCTTGTCAACATCTGTTATTTTTTGTCTTTTTCATAATAGCCATTCTGACAGGGGTAAGATGATACCTAATTGTGGTTTTGATTTATATTTCTCTGATGATTCATGATGTTGAGCATTTTTTCATGTATCTGTTGGCCGGTTGTATGTCTTCTTTTGAAAAAAGGTCTATTCATGCCCTTTTTCTACTTTGTAAGGGGATTATTTGTGAGTTTTTGTTGTTGTTGTTGATGTTGAGTTCTTTGAACATTCTAGATATTAGTGCCTGTCAGATGAATAATTTGAAAGTATTTTCTCCCATTCTGCAGACTGTCTGTTAATTTTGTTGAATTCTTTCACTGGGTGGAAGCTTTTTAGTTTAAGTCTAATTTATGTATTTTTGTTTGTTTTACCTGTGATTTGGAGGTTTTAGCCATAAATTCTATGTATAGATCAATGTTCACAAGAGTTTTCTTTAGGTTTTCTCCCAGTATTTTTGCAATTTTGGGTGTTACATTAAAACCCTTAATCCATCTAGAGTTGATTTTTGCATATGGTGAGAGATATAGGTCAAGTTTCATTCTTCTGTATATGGCAATCTAATTTTCCTAGCATCATTTATTGAAAAGGGTATCCTTTTCCCAATGGATGTTCTTGTTGACTTTCTCAAAGATCAGTTGCCTATAAATATGTGGCTTCATTTCTGTGTTCTCTATTCTGTTCTGTCAGCCTGTACGTCTATCTTTATACTAGTACCATGCTGTTATGGTTACTAGAGCTGTATAGTATAGTTTGAAGTTAGGGAATGTGATCCCTCCCACTTTTTTCTTTTTGCTCAGATTTGCTTTGGCTATTTGGACTCTTTTTTGTGCCATATGAATTTTAGGATTTTTCTCAAATTTTGTGAAAATTCATGTTGGTATTTTCATATGGATTGCATTAAATGTGTAGATTGCTTGAGGCAGTATGGTCATTTTAAAAATATTAATTCTTCAGATCTATGATCATGGATGCTTTTCCATTCATTTGTATCATTTGCGATTTCTTTCATCAGTGTTTTGTAGTTTCCCTTGTGGAGAATTTTCATAACTCTTTGGTTAAACTTAGTCCTAGGTATTTGTTTGTTATTGTTGTTGCTATTGTAAATGAAATTGTCTTCTTGATTTTATTATCAGTTAGCTTATTATTTTTTAAAATTTTTACTTTTATTTTAAGTTCTGGGGTACATGTGCAGGATTTGGAAGTTTGTTACATAGGTAAACGGGTGACATGGTGGTTTGCTGCACCTATCAACGCATCTCCTAGGTATTAAGCCCAGCATGCATTAGCCATTTTTCCTAATGTTCTTCCTCCCCTCACCTCACTCCCCAACAGGCCCCAGTGTGTGTTGTTCCCCTTCCTGTTTCCATGTGTTCTCATTCTTCAGCTCCCACTTTTAAGTGAGAACATGAGGTGTTTGGTTTTCTACTCCTGTGTTAGTTTGCCGAGGATTATGGCTTCCACCTCCATCCATGTCCTTGCAAACAACATGATCTTATTCTTTTTTATGGCTGCATAGTATTCCATGGTGTGTATGTACCACATTTTCTTTATCCAGTCTATCCTTTGTGGGCATTTGGGTTGATTCCATGTCTTTGATATTGTGAATAGTCTCAGCTAGATTATTACTGGTATATGAAAATGCTACTGATTTTTATATGTTGATTTTTTATCCTGAAACTTCACTAAGTCCATTTATCAAATCTAAGAGATTTTTCATGGAGTCTTTAGGTTTTTCTAGATGTAAGATTATATCATCAACAAACAGTGATAATTTGACTTCCTCCTTTCCAATTTGGATGCATTTTATTTCTTTATCTTGCTTGATTCCTCTGGCTGGTATTACCAGTACTATGTTGAATAAGAGTGGTAAAAGTGGGCCGGGCACGGTGGCTCACGCCTGTAATCCCAGAACTTTGGGAAGCCAAGGTGGGTGGATCACCAGGTCAGGGGATTGAGACCATCCAGGCTAACAAAGTGAAACCCTATCTGTACTAAAAATAATAAAAAATTAGCCAGGCGTGGTGGCAGGCACCTGTAGTCCCAGCTACTTGGGAGGCTGAGGTAGGAGAATGGCGTGAACTTGGGAGGTGGAGCCTGCAATGAGCCAGGATCACACCACTGCACTCCAGCCTGGGTGACAGAGCGAGACTCCGTCTCAAAAAAAAAAAAAAAAAAAAGAGTAAAAGTGGGCATCCTTGTCTTATTCCAGTTCGTTCAACTATTCCCCATTCAGTATAATATTGGCTCTGCTTTTTGAACAGTTCATGTTGATGTATTCATTATTTGAGGTTACAATGAGGCTTAGAAATAATACCTTATGTAAACAAACTAAAAAACAAGCAAAGAGAAAACTAATAAAAACTCTACACTTTGACTTTATCCCGTGTATGTCTTGAAAATTTTGTATAATAGTATCTTTGATAGGTTCATGTTTTAATCATACTCAACATGTGAGTACTTTACACATCACAATTACAGTATTACAGTATTCTTTGTTTATCTGTGTACTTAATATGGCTAGTGAGTTTTGTACCTTCAGATGATTTTTTTCTGATTATTCTTATTTATTTATTTTGTTATATTTTAATTTCTAGGGTACATGTACACAATGTGCAGGTTTGTTACATATGTACACATGTGCCATATTGGTTTGCTGCACCCATTAACTCGTCATTTACGTTAGGTATTTCTCCTAATGCTATCCCTCCCCCACATCCCTACCCCACAACAGGCCCCAGTGTGTGATATTCCCCACCTTGTGCCCAAGTGTTCTCATTATTCAATTCCCTCCTATGAGTGAGAACATGCAGTGTTTGGTTTTCTGTCTTTGCAATAGTTTGCTCAGAATGATGGTTTCCAGGTTCATCCATGTCACTATGAAGGACATGAACTCATCCTTTTTTATGGCTGCATAGTATTCCATGGTGTATATGTGCCACATTTTCTTAATGCAGTCTATCAATGATGGACATTTGGGTTGGTTCCATGTCTTTGCTCTTGTGAATAGTGCCTCAATAAACATACATGTGCCTGTGTCTTTAGAGTAGCATGATTTATAATCCTTTGGGTATACACCCAGTAATGGTATCACTGGGTCAAATGGTATTTCTAGTTCTAGATCCTTGAGGAATCGCCACACTGTCTTCCACAATGGTTGAACTAGTTTACAGTCCCACCAACAGTGTAAAAGTGTTCCTATTTCTCCACATCTTCTCCAGCACCTGTTGCTTCCTGACTTTTTAGTGATCACCATTCTAACTGGTGTGAGATGGTACCTCATTGTGGTTTTGATTTGCATTTCACTGATTACCAGTGATGATGAGCATTTTTTCATGTGTCTGTTGGCTGCATAAATGTCTTCTTTTGAAAAGTGTCTGTTCATATCCTTTGCCCACTTTTCGATGGGGTTCCTTGTTTTCTTTCTTTAAATTTGTGTAAGTTCTTTGTGATACTGGATATTAGCCCTTTGTCAGACGGGTAGATTGCAAATATTTTCTCCCATTCTGTAGGTTGCCTGTTCACTCTGATGGCAGTTTCTTTTGCTGTACAAAAGCTCTTTAGTTTAGTTATATCCCATTTGTCTCTTTTGGCTTTTATTGCCATTGCTTTTGGTGTTTTAGTCATGAAGTCCTTGCCCATGCATATGTCCTGAATGGTATTGGTCTAGGTTTTCTTCTAGGGTTTTTATGGTTTTAGGTCTCACATTTAAGTCTTTAATCCATCTTGAATTAACATTTGTATAAGGTATAAGGAAAGGATCCAGTTTCAGCTTTCTACATATGGTTAGCCAGTTTTCCCAGCACCATTTATTAAATAGGGAATCTTTTCCCCATTTCTTGCTTTTGTCAGATTTGTCAAAGATCAGATGGTTATAGATTTGTGGTGTTATTTCTGAGGCCTCTGTTCTGTTCCATTGGTGTATATCTCTGTTTTGGTACAAGTACCATGCTGTTTTGGTTACTGTAGCCTTGTAGTATAGTTAGAAGTCAGGTAGCATGATGCCTCCAGCTTTGCTCTTTTTGCTTAGGATTGTCTTGGCAATGTGGGCTCTTTTTTGGTTCCATAGGAACTTTAAAGTACTTTTTTCCAATTCTGTGAATAAAGTCATTGGTAACTTAATGAGGATAGCATTGAATCTATAAATTACCTTGGGCAGTGTGGCCATTTTTGTGATATTGATTCTTCCTATCCAGAGCATGTAATGTTCTTCCATTTGTTTGTGTCCTCTTTTATTTCGTTAAGCATAGTTTGTAGTTCTTCTTGAAGAGGTCCTTCATATCCCTTGTAAGTTGGATTCCTAGGTATTTCATTCTCTTTGAAGCTATTGTGAATGAGAATTCACTCATGATTTGGCTCTCTGTTTGTCTGTTACTGGTGTATAAGAATGCTTGTGATTTTTGCACATTGATTTTGTATCCTGAAACTTTGCTGAAGGTGCTTATCAGCTTAAGGAGATTTTGGGCTGAGACGATGGGGTTTTCTAAATATACAATGATGTCATTTGCAAACAGGGAAAATTTGACTTCCTCTTTTCCTGATTGAATACCCTTTATTTCTTTCTCCTGCTGGATTGCCCTGGCCAGAACTTCCAACACTGTGTTGAATAGGAGTGGTTAGAGGGGCATCCCTGTCTTGTGCCAGTTTTCAAAGGGAATGCTTCCATTATTCGCCCATTCAGTATGATATTGGCTGTGGATCTGCCACAAATAGCTCTTATTATTTTGAGATACGTTCCATCAACACCTAATTTATTGCGAGTTTTTAGCATGAAGGATGGTTGAATTTTGTCAAAGGTCTTTTCTGCATCTATTTAGATAATCATGTGGTTTTTGTCTTTGGTTCTGTTTATGTGATGGATTATGTTTATTGATTTGCATATGTTGATCCATCCTTGCATCCCAGGGATGAAACCAACTTGATCATGGTGGATAAGCTTTTTGATGTGCTGCTGGATTCAATTTGCCAGTAATCTATTGAGGATTTTTGCATCAATGTTCATCAAGGATATTGGTCTAAACGTCTCCTTTTTTTTGTTGCATCTCTGCCAAGCTTTGGTATCAGGATGATGTTGGCCTCTTAAAATGAATTAGGGAGGATTCCCTCTTTTTCTGTTGATTGGAATAGTTTCAGAATAATTGGTATCAACTCCTCTTTGGACCTCTGGTAGAATTCGGCTGTGAATCCGTCTGATCCTGGACTTTTTTTGGGTGGTAGGCTATTAATTATTGCCTCAATTTCAGAGCCTATTATTGGTATATTCAGGGATTCAACTTCTTCCTGGTTAAGTCTTGGGAGGGTATATGTGTCCAGAAATTTATCCATTTCTTCTAGAATTTCTAGTTTGTTTGCATAGAGGCATTTATAGTATTCTCTGATGGCAGTTTGTATTTCTGTGGGATCGGTGGTGATATCCCCTTTATCATTTTTTATTGTGTCTATTTGATTCTTCTCTCTTTTCTTCTTTATTAGTCTTGCTAGCAGTCTATCTATTTTGTTGATCTTTACAAAACATCAACTCCTGGATTCATTGATTTTTTGAAGAGGTTTTTGTTCTCTATCTCCTTCAGTTCTGGTCTGATCTTAGTTATTGCTCACCTTCAGCTAGCTTTTGAATGTGTTTGGTCCTGCTTCTCTAGTTCTTTTAATTGTGATGTTAGGGTGTCAATTTTAGATCTTTCCTGCTTTCTCTTCTGAGCATTTAATGCTATAAATTTCCCTCTACACACTACTTTAAATGTGTCCCAGATATTCTGATATGTTGTGTCTTTGTGTTTATGTCTAATATTGACAGTGGGGTGTTAAAATCTCCCATTATTATTGTGTGGGAGTCTAAGTGTCTTTGCAGGTCTCTAAAGACTTGCTTTATGAATCTGGGTGCTCCTGTATTGAGTGCATATATATTTAGGATAGTTAGCTCTTCTTGTTGAATTGATCCCTTTACCATTGTGTAATGGCTTTTGTCTCTTTTGATCTTTGTTGGTTTAAAGTCTGTTTTGTCAGAGGCTGGGATTGCAACCCCTCCTTTTCTTTTTGCTTTCCATTTGCTTGGTAGATCCTCCTTCATCCCTTTATTTTTAGCCTGTGTGTATCTCTGCATGTGAGATGGGTCTTCTGAATACAGCCCACTGAGGGGTCTTGACTCTTTATCCAATTTGCCAGTCTGTGTCTTTTAATTGGGACATTTAACCCATTTACATTTAAGGTTAATATTGTTATGTGTTAATTTGATCCTGTCATTATGATGTTAGCTGGTTATTTTGCCCATTAGTTGATGCAGTTTCTTCCTAGCATCGATGGACTTTACAATTTGGCATGTTTTTGCAGTGGCTGGTACTGGTTGTTCCTTTCCATGGTTAGTGCTTCCTTCAAGAGCTCTTTTAAGGCAGGCCTGGTGGTGACACAATCTCTTAGCATTTGCTTGTCTGTAAAGGATTTTATTTCTCCTTCACTTATGAAGCTTAGTTTGGCTGGATATGAAATTCTGGATTGAAAGTTATTTTCTTTAAGAATGTTGAATATTGGCCCCCACTCTCTTCTGGCTTGTTGAGTTTCTGCCAAGAGATCTGCTGTTAGTCTGATGGGCTTCCCTTTGTGGGTAACCCGACCTTTCTCTCTGGCTGCCCTTAACATTTTTTCCTTCATTTCAACCTTGGTGAATCTGACAATTATATGTCTTGGGGTTGCTCTTCTTGAGGAGTATCTTTGTGCTGTTCTCCGTATTTCCCGAATTTGAATGTTGGCCTGCCTTGTGAGGTTGGGGAATTTCTCCTGGATAATATCCTGAAGAGTGTTTTCCAACTTGGTTCCATTCTCCCCATCACTTTCAGATACACCAGTCAAACATAGCTTTAGGTCTTTTCACATAATCTCGTATTTCTTGGAGGCTGTGTTCATTTCTTTTTATTCCTTTTTCTCTAAACTTCTCTTGTTGCTTCATTTCATTAATTTGATTTGCAATCACTGATACCCTTTCTTCCACTTGATCGAATTGGCTACTGAATCTTGTGCATGCATCATGTAGTTCTTGGATAGTTTTTCAGCTACATCAGGTCATTTACTGTCTTCTCTACACTGCTTAGCCATTCATCTAATCTTTTTTCAAGGTTTTTAGCTTCCTTATGATGGTTTTGAAAATCCTCCTTTAGCTCGGAGAAGTTTGTTATTATCAACCCTCTGAAGTCTACTTGTGTCAACTCGTCAAAGTCATTCTCTGTCCAGCTTTGTTCTGTTGCTGGCAAGGAGCTGCAATCCTTTGGAAGAGAAGAGGTGCTCCGGTTTTTAGAATTCTCAGCTTTTTTGCTCTGGTTTCTCCCCATCTTTGTGGTTTTATCTACCTTTGGTCTTTGATGATGGTGACCTACAGATGGGGTTTTGGCATGGATATCCTTTCTGTTGATGTTGATGCTATTCCTTTCTGTTTGTTAGTTTTCCTTCTAACAGTCAGGTCTGTTAGAGTTTGCTAGAGGTCCACTCCAGATGCTGTTTACCTGGGTATCACCAGTGGAGGCTGCAGAACAGCAAATATTGCAGAACAGCAAATATTGCTGCCTGATCCTTCCTCTGGAAGCTTTGGGAGGTGTCTCCCAGTTAGGCTACATGAGGGTCAGGGACCCACTTGAGGAGGCAGTCTGTCCATTCTCAGAGCTCAAACACTGTGCTGGGAGAACCACTGCTCTCTTCAGAGCCGTCAGACAGGGATGTTTAAGTCTGCCCAAATTTCTGCTGCCTTTTGTTCAGCTATGCCCTGCCCCCAGAGGTGGAGTCTACAGAGGCAGGCAGGCCTCGTTGAGCTGTGGTGGGTTCCACCCAATTCAAGCTTCCTGGTCACTTTATTTACCTACTCAAGCCTCAGCAATGGCCGATGCCCCTTTCCCAGCCAGGCTGCTGCCTCGCAGTTCGATCTGGGACTGCTGCGCTAGTGGTGAGCAAGCCTCAGTGGGCATGGGACCCGCTGAGCCAGGCACAGGATATAATCTCCTGGTGTGCCGTTTGCTAAGACCATTGGAAAAGTGCAGTATTAACGTGGGAGTGTGCCAATTTTCCCAGTACAGTCTGTCACAGCTTCCCTTGGCTAGAAGAGGAAAATCCCCTGACCCTTTGGGCTTCCTGGGTGAGGCAATGCCCCGCCCTGCTTCAATTCGTCCTCCCGTGGGTTGCACCCACTGTCCAGTCAGTCCCAATGAGATACACCGGGTACCTCAGTTGGACATGCAGAAATCACCCATCTTCTGCATCGATCACATTGGGAGCTGCAGACTGGAGTTGTTCCTATTCGGCCATCTTGTCAGATGATTTCTTATTGCTCAGTAATGTCCTTTTCTTTCAGATTGAAGAACTCCCTTTATCGTTTCTTGTTGGACAGGTATGATGTTGATGAAATCCCTCAGCTTTTGTTTGTCAGAGCAAGTTTTTATTTCTCCTTCATGTTTGAAGGATGTTTTCACCAAATGTACTATTCTGGAATAAAAGTATGTGTTTTTGTTTCTGTTTTTGTTTTTTTCTTTAGCACTTTAAATATGTCAGGCCACTCTCTCCTGGTCTGTAAGGTTTCCGCTGAAAAGTTTTCCACCAAATGTATTGGAGCTTCTTTGTATGTTATTTTTTTCTTTTCTCTTACTGCTTTTAGTATCCTTGCTTTAACTCTGACCTTTAGAAATTTGATTTTTAAATGTCTTAAGATAGTCGTATTTGGGTTAAATCTTCATGGTTTTCTATAACATTCTTGTACTTGAATATTGATCTCTCTCTCTAGGTTTGGGAAGTTCTCTGTTAGTATCCCTTTTATAAACTTTCTACTGCAATCTTTCTTTCTCTCTCTACCTCCCTTTCAGTAACTCTTAGATTTGAGGCTATGCTCTAGACCTTGTAGGCACACTTCATTCCTTTTTGTTCTTTATACTTTTGGGTTCTTGGCTGTGTATTTTCAAGTAGCTTGCATTCAAGTTCACTGATTCTTCTATTTGATCAATTCTGTTATTGAAAGATTTTGATGCTGTCTTCAGTATACCTATTGCATTTTTCAGCTCCAGAATTTGCCCAATTCTTCTTAATTATTTCAATCTCCTTGTTCAATTTATCAATAGGTCTCTGAATTCCTTCTCTATCATTGAGGTTTCTCAAAACAGCTATTTTGAATTATCCTACAGAAAGGTCACATATCTATCTCTCCAGGATTTGTCATTGGTGCCTTATTTAATTCATTTGGTGAGATAATTTTCCTGGATGTAGATGTTCATTGGTGTCTTAGCATTAAGGACTTAGGTATTTATTATAGCCCTTTCAGTCTGGGCTTGTTTGTACCTGTTCTTCTTGGGAAGGCTTTCCAGATATTCAAAGGGACTTGAGTGTCGTGATTTAAGTCTTGGCCACTGCAGCTATATCTGCATTAGGGTTCACCCTAAGTCCAGTAATGCTGTGGCTCTTGCAGACTGATAGAGGTATGACATTGGTGATCATGAGTAAGATCTAGAAGAATTCCCTAGATTACCAGCAAGAGACTCTTCTTATTTTCCCTTACTTTTTCCCAAACAAATGGAGTATCTCTCTCTGCTGAGCTGCCTAGAGGTGGAAGAAGAGATGACAAGTACCCTTGTGGCCATTACCACTAGGACTTCACTGAGTCAGATATAAAACCAGCACAGCACTGGGTCTTGCCCAAAGCCCACAATGACCACTGCATTGCTACCACTGATTTCACTCAAGGTCCAAGGGCTCCTCAGTCAGTTTCTGGTGAATGCTGCCATTCCTGAGCCTCTCTCTTCAGGACAATGGACTCCTCTTTGAACTAGGGCAGGTCCAGAAATGCCATCCAGGAAATAAATCCTGGAATTGGGCAAATCCACTTAGTGCTCTACCCAACTGTGGCTGAGCTAGTACCCGAGCTGTAAAACAAACTCCCCTTTACCCTTTCCTCTTCTTTCTTCCTCTAGCCGCCACAGCTGGGAATGTGCTGGCTCACACCTGAAGCCAGTACAGCTCTGAGTCTCACCTGAGGCCTGCAGTAAGTACTGCCTGTCTACCACTGCTGATTATTCAGGCCTCCAGGACTCTTTAGATAGCAGGTGATGAATTCTGTCAAGAATAGCTTCTTCACTTCAAGGCATTGGGTTCCCTCCTGGCCTAGGATGTGTTTAGAAATGTCATCTGGTAGTGAGTGCCTGGAATAGGGACTTTAGGACTCTCCCTGATGCCATATTCTACTGTGGCTGAGTTGGTATCCAAGTTGCAAGACAGAGTCCTCTTTTTCTCCTTTCCTGTCTCCTAAACCAGAAGGAAGGAGTCTCTCCAGTAGCTGTGAGCTGTGCCTTGGTTTGGATGAAGGGTGATGCAGGCACTCCCTTGGACACTCCAGCTGGTATCTCACTAGTTCATGTGCACCCCAAGTCCACTGACTATAAGCCTAGCACAGCACCAGTCTTTGCTCAGGAATTACAGTCACTGTGGTCTTCACTGGTTATTTTTTTTTTTTTTAGAATGAGATTTATTTCTTTATGCTAATTTTTTAAAATTTTTTATTATACCTTAAGTTCTAGGGTACACGTGCACAACGTGCAAGTTTGTTACATATGTATACATGTGCTATGTTGGTGTGCTGCACCCATTAACTCATCATTTACATTAGGTATTTCTCCTAATGCTATCCCTCTCCCCTCCCCACTCCCTCCACCCTACGACAGGCCCCGCTGTGTGATGTTCCCCTTCCTGTGTCTAAGTATTCAAATTGTTCAAGTCCCACCTATGAGTGAGAACATGTGGTGTTTGGTTTTCTGTCTTTGTGATAGTTTGCTCAGAATGATGGTTTCCAGCTGCATCTATGTCCCTGCAAAGGACATGAACTCATCATTTTTTATGGCTGCATAGTATTCCATGGTGTATATGTGCCACATTTTCTTAATGCAGTCTATCACTGATGGACATTTGGGTTGGTTCCAAGCCTTTGCTCTTGTGAATAGTGCTGCAGTAAACATACGTGTGCATATGTCTTTATATCAGCGTGATTTATAATCCTTTGGGTATATACCCAGTAATGGGATGGCTGGGTCAAATTGTATTTCTAGTTCTAGATCCTTGAGGAATCACCACACTGTCTTCCACAATGGTTGAACTAGTTTACAGTCCCACCACTTTTTAAGTTTATTAAGAACCCCAGGGCACCTTAGCCCATGGTGGCAGGGTTTGCCAGAACTCAGATTCCTACATCTGGGATGGACGACTGGCCTCTGGCTAGGGCTGGTCCAGCTGCTCCCTCCATGGATGCTGGCTGAAGCAAAATTCAAAGATGAGAATACGAATGTCTAATTGGCCAAACCCGGGTCACATGTTTCACCCTGGTTTTTGGAGGGCAGGAAGAGGGAGAATTTGCCCCAACCTCTTTCAGTTTCCACAGGACTCTGTGCAAGACGACACAGTGCATCATTCAATAAACTAGGCAGGGGTTATTGGAAGCTGGACAGAAAAAATGATAAATATCTTATAGAAATAGGCATGTTGGATAAAACAGATATTTTTCTCCTTGGAGCTTATCATTTGAGAGAAGAAAATACTATCACAGATATAAATACAATATTAAAACTGTGATAAGTGAAATTAAAGAGAGTAGTATGCGTTATCATATATATGTGTGCGTATATATAATAAATATAAAATAGATCAGGATTTTTTTATATTGCAAGTGACAGAAATCTAGCCTTTACCGATCATGCTAGCTTGCAACATAAAGGAATTGATATAGTTTGTGTGTGTCCCCACCTGAATCTCATTGTGAATACCCACATGTTGTGAGAGGGACCTGGTGGGAGGTAACTGAATCATGAAGGTGGGTCTTTCCCATGCTGTTCTCATGGGAACATGAGAACATGTGAATGTTAGTTAGTCTCCATTATTAGGTACCCAGTAGTCATTCAGGAGCAGGTTGTTCAGTTTCCATGTAATTGAGTGGTTTTGATTGAGTTTCTTAATCCTGAGTTCTAGTTTGGTTGCCCTGTGGTCTGAGAGACAGTTTGTTATAATTTCTGTTCTTTCACATTTGCTGAGGAGTACTTTACTTCCAACTATGTGGTCAATTTTGTTATAAGTGTGATGTGGTGCTGAGAAGAATGTATATTCTGTTGATTTGGGTTGGAGAGTTCTGTAGATGTCTCTTAGGTCTGCTTGGTGCAGAGCTGAGTTCAATTCCTGGATATCCTTATTAACTTTCTGTCTGATTGATCTGTCTAATGTTGACAGTGGGGTGTTGAAGTCTCCCATTATTATTGTGTGGGAGTCTAAGTCTCTTTGTAGTCTCTAAGGACTTGCTTTATTAATCTGGGTGCTCCTGTATTGGGTGCATATATATTTAGGATAGTTAGCTCTTCTTGTTAGATTGATCCCTTTACCATTATGTAATGGCCTTCTTTGTCTCTTTTGATCTTTGTTGGTTTAAAGTCTGTTTTATCAGAGACTAGGCTTGCAACTCCTGTTTTTTTTATTTTCCCTTTGCTTGGTAGATCTTCCTTCATCCCTTTATTTTGAGTCTATGTGTGTCTCTGCCCATGAGATTGGTCTCCTGAATACAGCACCCTGATGGGTCTTGACTCTTTATCCAATTTGCCAGTCTGTGTCATTTAATTGGAGCATTTAGCCCATTTACATTTAAGGTTAATATTGTTATGTGTGAACTTTATCCTGTCATTATGATGTTAGCTGGTTATTTTGCCCATTAGTTGATTCAGTTTCTTCCTAGCATTAATCATCTTTACATTTTGGCATGTTTTTGCATTCTATTCATGGTACCAGTTATTCATTTCCATGTTTAGTGCTTCCTTCAGGAGCTCTTGTACGATAGGCCTGGTGGTGACAGAATCTCTTAGCATTTGCTTGTCTGTAAAGGATTTTATTTTTCCTTTATGAAACTTAGTTTGGCTGGATATGAAATTCTGTGTTGAAAATTGTTTTTTTTAAGAATGTTGAATATTGGCCCCCAGTCTCTTCTGGCTTGTAGAGTTTCTGCTGAGAGATCTGTTGCTAGTCTGATGAGCTTCCCTTTGTGGGTAACCCGACCTTTCTCTCTGGCTGCCCTTATCATTTTTTCCTTCATTTCAACTTTGATGAGAATGACAATTATGTATCTTGGAGTTGCTCTTCTCGAGGAGTATCCATGTGGCATTCTCTGTATTTCCTGAATTTGAATGTTGGCCTGCCTTGCTAGGCTAGGTAAGTTCTCCTGGATAATATCCTACAGAATGTTTTCCAGCTTAGTTCCATTCTCCCTGTCACTTTCAGGTATACCAGTCAGACGTAGATTTGGTCTTTTCACATAGTCCCATATTTCTTTGAGACTTTGTTCATTTCTTTTTACTCTTTTTTCTCTAAACTTCTCTTCTCACTTCATTTCATTCATTTGATCTTCAATCACTGATACCCTTTCTTCCAGTTCATCGAATCAGTTACTGAAGGTTGTGCATTTGTCCCATAGTTCTTGTGCCATGGTTTTCAGCTCTATCAGGTCATTTAAGCACTTCTCTACATTGGTTAATCTAGTTTTCCATTCATCAAATCTTTTTCAAGGTTTTTAGCTTCTTTGCGATGGGTTAGAACGTCCTCCTTTAGCTCGGAGAAGTTTGATCGTCTGAAGCCTTCTTCTCTCAACTTGTCAAAGTCATTCTCCATCCAGCTTTGTTCTGTTGCTGGGGAGGAGCTGTGTTCCTTTGGAGAGGGAGAGGTGCTCTGATTTTTAGAATTTTCATCTTTTCTGTTCTGTTTTTCCCCCACCTTTGTGGTTTTATCTACGTTTGGTCTTTGATGATGGTGACATACAGATGGGGTTTTGGTGTGGATGTCCTTTCTGTTTGTTAGTTTTCCTTCTAACAGTCAGGACCCTCAGCTGCAGGTCTGTTGGAGTTTGCTGGAGGTCCACTCCAGACCTTGTTTTCCTGGGTATCAGCAGCAGAGGCTGCAGAAGAACAAATATTGCCAAACAGCAAATGTTGCTGCCTGATCATTCCTCTGGAAGCTTCGTCTCAGAGGGGTATCCAGCCGTGTGAGGTGTCAGTCTGCCCCTACTAGGGGGTGCCTCCACGTTAAGCTACTCGGGGGTCAGGGACCCACTTGAGCAGGCAGTCTGTCGGTTCTCAGATCTCAAACTCCATGCTGGGAGAACCGCTACTCTCTTCAAAGCTGTCAGACAGGGACATTTCAATCTGCAGAGGTTTCTGCTGCCTTTTGTTTTGTTATGCCCTGTCCCCAGAGGTGGAGTCTACAGAGGCAGGCAGGTCTCCTTGAGCTGTGGTGGGCTCCACCCAGTTCGAGCTTCCCAGTGGCTTTGTTTACCTACACAAGCCTTAGCAATGGAGGGTGCCCCTCTCCCAGCCTCGCTGCTGCCTTGCAGTTAGATCTCAGACTGCTGTGCTCGCAATGAGGGAGGCTCTAGTGGGTGTGGGCTCCAAGCCAGGTGTGGGATACAATCTCCTGGTGTGCTGTTTGCTAAGATCCTTGGTAAAGCACAGTATTTAGGGTGGGAGTGACCCGATTTTCCAGGTGTTGTGTGTCACAGTTTCCCTTGGCTAGGAAAGGGAATTTTCTTCCCCCTTGCGCTTCTCAGGTGAGGTGATGCCTCTCCCTGCTTCGACTTTCGCTTGGTGGGCTGCACCCGCTGTCCTGTACCCACTGTCCAACACACCTCAGTGAGATGAATCCGGTACCTCAGTTGGAAATGCAGAAATCACCTGTCTTCTGTGTCATTCACACTGGGAGCTGGAGGCTGGAGCTGTTGCTGCTCGGCCATTCCAGTATGCTAAGTATTAATGATTTTGTGGTCAAACCAGCATTGTCAGACATTATGTTGATAAGATCTTTGGCAACATTTCTCTGTGCAGCATATAGCAATCCTAAATTTTCCTTTAATGCAATAGTTCTAGTTCTGAATATATGTTCTAATAAAATTAAAACTGGAGCAAAGTTTGCATACAAACATATAACAAGAGCAAAATGGAAAAGCTGGAAAACACAATGAAAACAAACAAACAAAACATCCTTCTCTGAATCTCCAATCTTATAACTTTTCCTGGAGTTATCCCAAAATGTTTTTCTTCCTTCTCAGAGTGCTATAGGTCCAGTTCCTTGCTTTATTCTCACTTTGTCCAAAATTATGGGTTCATACTTTAGTGTGAGTCTGCAAGTTTTCCTACATTGAAAATGACTTGCATTCTAATTTATGTTTATGCTAATTATCAAATCAGTGTATTCTTCTTTCTTCTGATACATTAAAACTCATTCCAAACACTGAAAACCTCTTTTGAGTGGGTTCTCTAGTCTCTTGTTATTTGATTCTGAATTAAAGTGGGGTACACAGATTGTTCAAAAAGTACTATGAAAAGAACAAAGTACTGTTACTTAAGACAGCACCAGTTCAATGTCACAAAATATTACCTTTCACTTATCTTTATTCTGTAAAAACTAGTCATCAATTCAATTATGTTAACATGTTTAATAGGGAACTGATATTACTGTGTATCACGGAAAGGTTTAAGGCCCTTTTCCTTAAAAGAGCAGTTTTTGAGAAAGTACAGTAATGATTCTAATAACTATAAAAATTTGTAGGGCTTAAAAATCCTTAGCTCTTCCTCTTCTGCTTTGTAAATGGCATTATGTTCTTTTTTTTGGTGAAAATAAAAATGTTAAGAAATAATGTGCACAATATAAAATGTAGAAGCAGTTTTTATTCATTATGTGTGAAGCAAGAGACAGGAAATGGAGTCAAAGAATAAAAAAGTAACACAGGAAATACAATGTCAGCTGCATCAAGGGCTATTTCTTAAAGCATAGTACCTTTATTAAGAATTCTAAATTCATTCAACCATGGTACATTGGAGATGTTTCTTGAAGTAAATATTAATAACATTCTTATTCACTTTAGAATTCAAAAATCATGAAATTACTAAGGAGTTCTAGCTGTGCCATGAAATGACATTTATTCCTTTTATCTTTTTCATAATGTAATGGTTCCCACACTCACTAAGAGTCTGGATGTCCCACATTAGAAATGAAGAGTTCTGCATTGTGTGTATGAAGTGAAGGCTCAGAAGTTACAACCTGTTCTCCCAGCAATGTTCCACTATTTTCACATCTCTTTCCTTTATCCTTTTTGCTACCATTCTTTATTTAGGAATGTGCCAGGCATTTTACAAATATTATCTTATTTGATCAACCCATTTTATAGGTATGCAATCTGAGGCTCAGAAAGCTTACAGACCGGATTCAAGGTTATACAGGTAATAAATTATATAATATAGGTTTTTCAGACTCAAAGTTCCACTCTTTTAGTGTGACCAGAAGGAATTAATTTTTCTGATTAAGTTTTCAATGGCTTATTGTTGCAATAGGTTCCACTGAACTGGTGTTAGAGCGAACATTTAATTACAAATAAGCCAGTCTGGTGCATTTTTCTTTAGAATAGAGTCTGTGGAAACTGAAAACACAAATACATTTTAGGATTCACAGAAATGTTTCAAAGACTGCAAATATTGGATCATGAACAAAGCAAATCTGTTGTCAAGTGTATACCTAGGAAAATTAATTAAATCAAGTTAGCTATCAATGAGGTTAAGCTTGATATGTGTTTAATATAATATTTATTGAAAGAAAAGCAACCTCAAACATAGAAAGATTCTGATGAATGTAAAACAGAGAAATCAGGCTTGGTTAAATTACTGTGCATCTCCAGCAGACACTTTGCCTGGCTATTTATAGGCAAATTGAGGAAACTTTCTGTACCAAAAAGCCTTTGTAATTAAAACAATAGTTATTTAAAATGCTGACTATAAA
Source organism: Piliocolobus tephrosceles (assembly GCF_002776525.5). Taxonomy (NCBI): domain Eukaryota; kingdom Metazoa; phylum Chordata; class Mammalia; order Primates; family Cercopithecidae; genus Piliocolobus; species Piliocolobus tephrosceles. The sequence goes on along the minus strand of NC_045436.1, from coordinate 75,546,844 downwards.
TTTTAGATTACAAAACATACTCTAAAAATATTTTATTTTAAATGTTAACAAAGCATAATACCTGAACATCGTATTTTCCCCCTTTTTGCCCAGTAAGTTTTAAATTCAAGGCTTCTTGGAAATGTGTAAACAATGTGAATAAAATCTGCTAGCACATTAGTATCAAAGTGCTCTCTTAATTTATAAAGCAAAACCAGGTTCTCAAACTGTAGGGCTTATAAGAATTACCAATAAACCTCAAAGTCACAGATTCCTGCACTCCCTGTAAGGAGATTCTGATCCAGTAGAACTTTGAGGCCAAGGGATCTGCAGTTTAACACATGTCACAGGTGATTCTAATGAAAGTGGTCCTGGAACATATTTTCTAGAACTCTGCTTTATAAGACACTGACTGCTTTATGAAATATTAACTTAAGTGGCTCTTTCTTTCACATTCTTAGCACCCTTAGCAGTTCTTCAATATCATCCTAATCTTTGCAGTGAAGATTTCATGCAGTAGCCAAATTTTCAATTAAACACAATTCTACTCAAATTTAAATCACACACACCATTTATCATAGCTGCTAAACCTGTTGGTTAAATAACTTTTACATTCCACTCCAGAGGCGCCTCATTTTTGTGATGAATTTTAAGAAGTCCCTCTAAAGTAGCCTCATCTACCTGTTTCTGTCTCTCATGAGTGTTTCAAGAGTGTATGATCCTCAGATGCTGAGATTGAAAAGAGAAAACAGGAACAGCAGCATGAGGGGCAAATTAACTGGCTACTTTAGCAGAACAATCAAAATTGCATTCTATCACAGGGTAGTTGACTGATAATCTAATTTCCAGATTTGTAAGTTAAGGGATTCAGTTTTGTCAGAATGGTTCAAATTCAGGAGGAAGGTGAAAAGTTATTCCATAGCAACAACAAAAACAACAGCAACAAAAGACCAATTGTAATAAAAAATATCAACAATAATATATCTGAAGAATTAATGGGTACTATGTAAGGCATTCTAATAAGCACGACATATGCATTTTATCACTAATTTTGAGTTCAAGACTTCTGTACGAGGTACATAATAACATTATATGTATTTGGTGAATAAAAACTAGATTAACTAGATGTCCAAGAAACTAGTGGGTGAACTTTAATGCAAATTTACAAATGTGCCATGAGAACTATAACTAGCAAAGTTACCCAAGAATACTGTCTTTCACTAAAACAGTCTACACAGGAAATAAAATTAATCAGAGCAAGGAGAGTGGTTAGTTGAATGAACCTGATTGTTAATAACATCAAACTACGATGGCCTGAGGCATTCATGGAGAGTGCTGGGAAAATGTTGACAAATTTTTCTTCTCAGACTTTCATTTCTTTACACTCAGGCTAACTATTTTCAGGAATATTAATATCATTGATCCACCTATATTTATTTCATATCAATTCCATTCTTGTTATGTGCTCCTGACTGTACCCACCCCCAATCACCTTGATTAGATAGACCTTTCTTAAATCTCCTCCAGGATAAACTGAGAGACCATTTCACAGGGTGAGGTACTTCATCGAATGACTAATATGCTACTCTACTTATTGATTCTTACTAGTATGGTTCTCAGGGATTAATATGTCCATATTTTAAAACCCTCTCACTTATGCCCATCTACTTATTACATCAGAAACCAGACAATGTAATAAGTACCCTAAGCCATTGTGGAAAACAATTTGTAATCCTATTCAATCAATTGATAAATATTTACTGAGGGTTGACTTTATATCAGGCAATGTACTAAGTGCTATTTCACTTATTCCATGCTATAAACATTCGTCTCCAGTACTAGAATGTGCTGAACAATGGAAATCTGCAAAGAATTTACTCAGTAATACATTTAAAAACCAACCAACCAAATAAAATCTATCCCATATGAAAAACTGGTTGCAACTATAAAAACCTCTGGAATTCATCATGATTTTTTACTGATTTTTTCATAACCTTTTTAATTTAGAGTAGTTTTGTCTTTACAAGAAAGCTGCATTGATAGTACAGAGTGCCTTCATCTACCCCTTACTTAGTTACCTCTTCTGTTAACATCTTATACTACTATAGCACACTTGCTTCAACTAAGGAGTCAACATTGGCATATAAGTGTTACCTAACCTCCACAAATTATTTGAAATTTACTAGTTTTCCCCTCATGTCTTTTTCTTATTCCTTGACCCCATTCAGGATACCACATTATGTTTAGTCATTATGTCTCCTGGTGTGTGATAGTTTGTTATATTTTATTTACTTTTGATGACATTGACAGTTTTGAATAGTACTGGTCAGATATTTTGTAGAATATTCTCAATTTGGGTTTGTCTGACGGTTTTCTCATTTTTAGACTGGGGTTATGGATTTTTGAGAAGAAGACCACAGAGGTAAAGAACCATTCTTGTCACATCATATCAAGGACACATTACTTATTACTCATGATGCTAACCTTGATCATCTGGTCAAGGTAGTATTTGCCAGCTTACTCCACTGTAAAATCATTCTTTGTTTTCCACCTGATTTTATATGCAGTTTTTGGAAGTGACTTATTAAGCATAGCCCACATTTTAGTGGGGAGAAGAGGCAGGAGGTGTCAATTTCCATCTCTTGGAGAGAAATAGATAACCAATCCACGTAAATTACCTGGACCTCTTCCGTATAAGAAACTTTTCCCTTCTTCCCCATTTAATTTGTATCAGCCTTGATTTTTTTAATGGATATTAATTTCTTACTTTGGGTTTTAATCCGATAATCTGCTTTTTATTTTAGTGCTTGAATTGTTCCAGCTTAGCCCATTAAAAACTCTTCCACATTGTCTCCTGTGTCCCTTCCACATCTACCAGCCCTTTGTTTTTTTGAGTGCTTTCTTTCTAGAATCCTCCTGATTTTGTTTCTGAGTTGTTCCCTAATCTTGAGCAAGTCACTTTACCCCATATGCATTGGCATTAATTGGTTAAATTAAGTTCTTATTTATCCATTAATGGAAATCACATTGTGAATCTCAAACAGATAAATCCGTTTCAAAAATTGCTCAGGGAATAAAGAAAATGAACATAGAAGTACAGCTTTTTTCTTAAAAACCAGTAACAGGGTTATATAAAATGGAAAGAGGGAAAGGTAGAATTTAGAACACATAGAAATGAAGCAAAGCATGGCTAATGGCTTATTGGTGGGTCTGCTAATCAAACAGGCTTGATGATTGTGGGGCACTCAGCTTTAAACTGACAGCTTTTGCAACTTCTTACATGGATATCATTCATATCCTTCAGGACATAATTTACCATCCCTGATAGAAATGTGGATCAGGGTCTTCTGGAAACATTGAAGATTTTAATGTGAGTCCACGGTTTTGGCCCCCTTTGGTCAGGTGTCAGAAGAAGCTACAAGATAAGGCTCCAATCTACACAACTGTTATGTTGCTCCTTAGGAAACGAGACAGCAGTTTGGTGAACAGCATGATTTTATTCCATTTCTACCCATGCCCATCTATTGAATGTGCCATGTGTTAAGGTAGCAGCTATGGGATAGCTTTTAAGATGCTGTACACTTAGTTATTACAGTAGTACAAACAAACATAACAGTCAACAAGAGGGGCCTGGAAATATTTTCGAACCATAATGCTAGATTTCCCACATTAAACCAGAAATAGAGGTTTCATTCTTGATCGGATACTTTAGAGACAGATAATGGGGTACCAACAAGAGTCACAAGTTTAAAAAATCTTATTGGCTCTTTTTCTGCTTTCAGAGGTGACATTAGTTCTAATATCGTCATATTCTATTTTACTATCACTCCTATTTTTCTCGGTGATTTATGGCTAAGAGACATCTAAAGAAATAGGAACGATAGCCAGCTGCGGTGGCGCACACCTGTAATCACAGCACTTTGGGAGGCTGAGGCAGGTGGATCACGAGGTCAGGAATTCGAGACCAGCCTGGCCAAGGTGCTGAAACCCTGTCTCTACTAAAACTACAAAAATTAGTCAGGTGTGGTGGCAGGTGCCTGTAATTACAGCTATTTAGGAGGCTGAGACAGAGAATTGCTTGAACCTGGGAGGCGGAGGTTGCAGAGATCGAGCCACTGCACTCCAGCCTTGGTGACAGAGCGAGAGTACGTCTCAAAGAAAAAGAGAGAAATAGGTACAATATACTTCTCCCCAGAAAAGGACATATTTCTTTTGTGAGGCAAGTATACCAGTAAAGTGGCTCCAAATACTACCTGTTCAATCTCAGTGAATTAGTGTTGTTAATTTTGGGACAATTTGTTAAATCTTATGAATCACCCACATAGCATGATGTGTGGCAAGTTGGGGGCAAAAGGAGAACTGACAGTGAATTAGGGATTCTTGCATATATATCAAGTACTTCATACAGAATAGAGTAAAATTATTTTTACCTACCTGAAAATTAAATAAACGAATGTTTGTTTATTATGCATGGTGGAATATGGACAGATCTGGGTACACATTTCTATGCCGCTGCTTATAAGTTGTTTTACTTTACCTAGGTAATCTCTTCCAGTCTCTGTTTTCTTATGTGTAAAACTCTTTCAGAGTCAATACGAGGATTAAGCAAAATAAATGTGTCATTCATGTCTTTTAGGACATCATTCAATCTACCACCATCTTAGAAATGTAGGTTAAGCTCTTCTGGAAAAAATGAACTTCTGGTCATGAAAATATGTGGAAATTTCTCCCCATCAATAACAACTTCCCCAGGGAGCACCAGAAGGGTATCCTATATTTCAATTCAATTCTGATACTACCTACCTGGAGGTAGCATCAGATCTCACATGTTAAGGGCTCAGTCCTGTAAGACTGACCTCTCTCCACAAGACTGATCCCACTTCAAATGCCAGTCACAAGCCCTGGGTTGTAGCCTCTGCTTCTGAACAACCAGCTATAATTCACGGTTTCCCTACCTCCCTCCAGGCTCTACTAATTTGCTAGAGCAGCTCACAGAACTTGGGGAAATATTTTCTTTACTATTTCCCACTTATTACTAAGGATATGACAGAGGATACAGATAAACAGCCACATAGAAGAGATACATAGGGCCAGTAGGGGCAAGGGACTGGGAGCTCTCATGCCCTCTCCAGACATACCACACTTCATGTACCTCATGTGCTCAGCATCCTGGAAGCACTCCAAAACCTGCAGTTCAGGATTTTTATGGAAGTTTCATCATTGGAGGCTGGATTGATTATTAGCTCAATCTCCAGCACCTGCCTCTTCCTGTAGGATGGGGGTTAGGTTTAAAAGTTTCAAGCTTCTAATCCTGTCTAGGTCTCTCCGATGACTAGCCCCCAATCGGGAGCCCACCAAGAGTCACCTCATTGGGACAAAAGATGCTCCTATTACCCAATAAATTCCAAAGAATTAGAAGCTCCTTGTCAAGAATGGAGGTCAAAAGCCAGATATTAGAACAAAAGACGCACCTAGCATCTCCCATTGCTCAGAAATAAGGGTTTTTAGAAGCTTTCTTTTAAGAACAAGGAACAGAAACCATATGTATAATATTTTATTATAACACAATATCACAACTACCTTACAAATACCTGCCTCACTATTAGGCCTGGGTAAGACAAAGATATATAAATATGTACTCTCCGGGTCCTGAGAGTTTCTCAGTCAGTCTTGCAGGAAACCACTTTCCACTCAGATGGCTTAACTGAAAACATGTCAATGAAGCAATATTTGAAGGGATAGAGTTAAGAAAAATCAATAGAAATGGACAGTTCCTTAAAAATAAATTTCTTTCTTTGTATATGTATCCTATTGGTTCTCTTTCTCTGGAGATTACTGGCTGATACAACCTTTAAACTTTCTTAGAGTTTATTTTTTAACCTCTGGCATGCATGGGTCTTTCTAAGGCATCTAGGGTACTTACTAATTTCTGATCCCCAGGTCCAGTTAGCATAAATAATGCCCAAGAAACATTTTTTTAGGCTTTAATTTCAAAGGCTTTTTAAAATGTATTATCTCAGATCAAAATTCGACCACTTCATACTTGCTCAATATATTTTTATAAAAATATAATTTTTATAAAAATCATAAAAATAATGAATTATTTTTCCATGTCCCTTAAGGAAACAAGTTAAAGTTTTGAAAATAAAAGAAAGAAAAGCAAGAGGTTAAAGGGATTTATTTGTTAGAATCTTAGATAATTTTTAGAATATTGTAAGTTTCTTAAAAATAAACAGTCTCTCTGAGGTAAGAAATTTCATCGAATATGTTTGGAAAAATAAGTTTAAGGAAAATACTATCTTTCTATAATGCAAATTCACATTATTTGTTCCTGGAATAAATTCAAAAGTCCTTTATAGTCCTTTGTTCCATCAAAAGCCAGATACACAGATACTCTTATAGTCGGCTCATACAAGGTACACAATATATATTTAGGAATTGAGGGGAAAAAAGGAAGGAAGTACACAACATATATATAATATTTAGCAACCTTTATGAGAAAGCTAAGTGGTCTACATGCTTGAAGGGACTGAGCTGATACACTCTCTCTCTCTTCATTATTCCTCCCTCACAGAGATCTGGTTTTGGGAAGACGTATTTCCAAACACGTACACATACTTAAGTGCATACTTCTTTCCCTCATCATTTGTAGTCAGTGATTTGAACTGTTTTGGTCCATCACTGTTGGAGACATTCATTGATCAGTCATTGATAGTTTTCATAGAGAAACGATGGCATTCTTTAAAAGGCAGAATTAGACAATAGCTTAACAAGATGTTCATGTAAGATGTTTTTGTTCAAAGACATGAAAATTTGGCGGCTAACATTGAGCGAATTGGTGAAGCAGGGAGGCATTGCTTAAATGTACCTAGCCATTCTCAGAGGCCTTCGTGGCCTTGTCTAATAGTTCCCTAATGAGACTACTGATAAAATTGCAGTCTGGTTTTTCAAGTGTGCCAAAGCTCCTAATAGCCCCCTCAGCTCTCAGATACAGGACTCTTTAGTTTGTCTTCTTGATTCCCTTTATTCTGGCTTTTGCCTCTTCAAAAAACTCTGCCTAACTAACCTTGAGAAAAGTAATTATGCCCTCATTGTCGATTAGGAAGGATCCATATTTAATTATGTGTAACATGTTCCACTATCAAACTTTCACCTTAGCTCATGAGTGCCTAGCAAGTCCTATTGCTATGTGCTATGTCAGCCATTTGGTGAATGATCTTTCTTACAAGCTGTTGAGTTTTCCCCAGTCCTTGTATTTTATGAAAAATCCTGTCATTTCTTAAGGTCATGGTTGAATCCTTTCATAATGCCTTCCTTAAAGAACGTTTCTTTAATGCAAAGAAAATCCTTGTTGAGCATAATGTGCAGGTTTTGTAGTAGCCCTATCACTGGATTCATATGTACCATTAGGTAAAATCCTGAGATTAGAGTGCTTAAAGTTCAAAAACTATCTGTGTCAGAATCAATTGCAAAGTAACTGATTCTGTTAAATCATGAACATGGTCAGTTTATTCAGAAGAAAACTGTTTTCTGCACAGTCCCTTTTGTATGAAAAGAATGTGTGCCATTTCTTCTTACAATTAAACAAAAATTTGTTTTCTTTACCACTAGAATTTTACTTCTAAATATTATTAGTCTCTTTAAATGAATCAGTTTATCCTAAACTGCTAAGAATTATACCAAGTTGTTTAGCTACAATTAATTTACTAAAATGTTCAAATAATACAAAATGTCATACGTTCAGTTTGTATGATATTAATAACATCATATAATCTATTCTTGCCAAATAATGATGTTCCACTGATGCTTATTAAATTATGTTTTCTAATGCAATAGATATTGAAGACGTCTAAAATATTGGGCAGGGTGGGATAATACACAGTGTACTATAATATTTTTAGGCAAATGATCTCATCTATGATATTTAAACCTGAAAGCAAATTTCAAATAAATACAGACCATTAAAAGTTGTTATTTAGGGTGATCATAAACACAAGGAATAGTTATTATTAATATACAATACTTGAAAGAAAGTTCTGTGCTTTAGCAGTGTAATGATTAAAGACAGAATATTGTTCCACAGAAGAGTTCAACATTTAAGTATTCAATCCTATGATGTTGTCAATTGAAACTAATTATATGGAGAGATACCTTGAAAATTACTTGATACTTAAATTATTGTTACTGGGTCTAGTTGTAGCATGGATTATATTTGAATGCATTTAACTTTTTCTGAGAACTCTTTGTGAACCATTGGAGTATAGGTTAACAGAAAAACTTAATTAACCTTGAAGAGGTGAGCCCTTTACTTCTATGAGGTAGCAAATCAAGTTGTATCTCCATATAAGACAAAGTGGAAATATCACAGTGTTCTAAATAATATAATCAGTATAGAAAATTAGATTTTTATGGTAGACAGAGCCATCTTATCGAATGGTCTACACTCACAACTAATCTATCAGACATTTTTCAACTACGGGTCTACCACCACACACAGATATAATGAAAGTCAGTTCTCAAATTTAGGATGTTCAATTATTGAAATCACTAGGATATTGATTAATATCATCCTTTACTATCACCAAGTTTCACAAAAATTATCCTTTAAGCTTTAGACATCATAGATTACCTTCCCTAATTCTCCCCCAATTTGTATCTACCTGTGATTTTAGTGGCTTCTGAGAGTTGCAAAATCCAGTTTATTACAAAGTGTATTACAAAGTGTGTTATAGAAAGCTCAAAAGGCCTGTTAAAGTCCCAGGACTGAGAATGCTGTGCTCAATATACCAGTAAATTGTGCCCAGTACCTCGTAGTGTTGCTGCAATATACAGATGCACAGATGCAGTCAAGGGTCACCCTAGCCTTGGACTCTTGATACTTCTTGTATTAGTTCATTTTCATGTTGCTAATAAAGACATACATAAGACAGGGCAATTTAAAAGAGAAAGAGGTTTAATGGACTTACAGTTCCACGTGGCTGGGGAGGACTCACAATCATGGTAGAAGGCAAGGAGGAGCAAGTCACAACTTACTTGGATGGTGGCAGGCAAGAACAGAGCTTGTACAGGGAAACTCCCCTTTTTAAACCATCAAATCTCATGAGACTTATTCACTATCATGAGAACACCACAGGAAAGACCTGCCCCCAATGATTCAATTACCTCCCGCTCGGTCCCTCCCACAATACATGGGAATTGGAGATGAGACGTGGGTGGTGACACAGCCAAACCATAGTATTCTACCCCTGGCCCCTCCCAAATCTCATGTCCTCACATTTCAAAACCAGTCATGCCTTCCCAAGGGTCCCCCAAAGTCTTAACTCATTTCAGCATTAACTCATAAATCCACAGTCCAAAAATCTCATCCGAGACCAGGCAAGTCCCTTCCACCTATGGTAAAATCAAAAGCAAGTCAGTTACTTTCTAGATACAATGGGGGTACAGACCTTGGGTAAATATAGCTGTTCTGAATGGGAGAAATTGGTCAAAACACAGGGGCTATAGTCCCCATGCAAGTCCAAAATCCAGCAGGGCAGTCAAATCTTAAAGCTCCAAAATGATCTCCTTTGACTCTGTGTCTCACATCTAGCTCACACTGCTGCAAGCGGTGGGTTCCCATGGTCTCAGGCAGTCCCGCCCCTATGGTTTTGCAGGGTACACCTTCTCTCCCAGCTGATTTCATGGGAGAGCATTGAGTTCCTGTGACTTTTCCAGGCGCATGGGGCAAGCTGTTGGTGAATCTACCACTCTGGAGTTTGGAGGACAGCGGCCCTCTTCTCACAGCTCCACTAGGTGGTGCCCTAGTAGGGACTCTGTGTGGGACCTCCAACCCCACATTCCCCTTCCATACTACCCTAGCAGATGTTCTCCAAGCGGGACCTGCCCTTGCAGCAAACTTCTGTCTGAGCATCTAGGCTTTTCCATACATCTGAGACCTAGACAGAGGTTCCCAAACCTCAATTCTTGACTTCTGTACACCTGCAGGTTCAACAACACATGGAAGTTGCCAAGGCTTTGGGCTTGCATCCTTTGAAGCCATCACCCAAGCTCTACATTGACCCTTTTCAGCCACGCTGGAGTAGCTGGGATGCAGGACACCAAGTCCCTAGGCTGCACACAGCAGTGGGACCCTGTGACTAGCCCATGAAATCATTTTTTTTTTCCTAGGCTTCTGGGCCTGTGGTGGGAGGAGCTGCCATGAAGACCTCTGCCATGCCCTGGAGACAAGTTCCCCATTGTCTTGGGGATTAACACTTGGTTCCTTATTACTTATGCAAATTTATGCATCTGGCTTGAATTTCTCCTTAGAAAATGGGATTTTCTTTCCTATTGCAATGTCAGGCTGCAAATTTTCCAAACTTTTATGCTGTGCTTCCCTTATAAAACTGAATGCCTTTAACAGCACCTAAGTCACCTCTTGAATGCTTTACTGCTTAGAAATTTCTTCCACCAGATACCTTAAATTATCTTGAGTCTCAAGTTCAAAGTTACACAAATCTCTAGGGCAGGGGCAAAATGCTGCCAGTCTCTTTGCTAAAACACAACAAGAGTCACCTTTGCTTCAGTTCCCAACAATTTCCTCATCTCCGTTTGAGACCATCTCAGCCTGGATTTTGTTGTCCTTATCATTATCAGCATTTTGGTCAAAGCCATTCAACAAGCCTCTAGCAAGTTCCAAACTTTCCCACATTTTCCTGTATTCTTCTGAGCCCTCCAAACTGTTCCAACCTCTGCCTGTTACCCTGTTCCAAAGTCACTTCCACATTTTTGGGTATCTTTTCAGGAGCACCCCACTCTACTGGTACCAATTTACTGAATAAATCAATTTTCATGCTGCTGATAAAGACATACTTGAGACTGAGCAATTTACAAAAGAAAGAGGTTTAATGAACTTACAGTTCCACATGGCTGGGGGATCCTCACAATAATGGTGGAGGGCAAGAAGAAGCAAGTCACATCTTACATGGATGGCAGCAGGTAAAGAGAGAGAGCCTGTGCAGGAAAACTCCCCTTTTTAAAACAATCAGATCTCATGAGACTTATTTGCTCTCATGAGAACAGCACAGGAAAGACCTGCCCCCATGATTCAATTCCCTCCCGTGGGAAAGATGAAAAAAAAAAAAAAAAAAAAAAGGTGGGGAGGGGGTAACTGAATGAGATGGGAGGGAATGGGAACATATGCGAATTCAAGATGAGATGTGGGTGGGGACACAGCCAAACCATATCACTTCTATCACCATAAAGACTCTTTGTCCCTTGAGAATCAAAATTTCTGGTAGAAGCATCCAGTTGGCTGAATCTAAGTCATATATTCTTGCCTTGGTTGCTGAGGAGCAGGAAGATATATTATCTGTTCTATTTCAGCCACAATAATTGGAGTTGGGAACCTGCCCAAACTCTGGTACTTCTCAAATCTATTCAGTTCTGCAATGACAAGAGCAACAAACATCCAGTATAGATTCCTGTCTCTGATTAAAACTCTCCGATGCCCCTCAATCCTTATTTTAGATTAATCCAGCAGCTTACTTATGGTCTTCAAGGGTACAAATAACCTGGGATATGATGTATTTTCCACCCTTACTGCTTACCTTACAGTTTTTCCTAATTTTCTATCTCATGGTTTAGTATGATTATTTTCAGCTTTCCCAAATCTCCAAGATTTTTAATGTCAGTCTCTATACGCAGAATGTCTGTTGAACTCACCCCTTCCCCTTTTTTTTCACCTTCACCTCCTGTTCCTCTATACAAACTCCACTTTCAAGAATGCTTCAAACACAAATCTGCTGATACCCCATTCTTTTGGGTAGATTAACCATTCTATCCTTTGCATAGTCATTTCTATAACAGATGTGCTGACATTTTTTACATATTCTAGTTTTTCATCTTATATTTTACTATAATAATAGTAAAATGTAGCAAAATGACTTTTTATTTTACAGAGCAGAATTATCCTTTTCTCTTTTCTCATCACCCTTATTCACAATGCCATTGTTAAAGGTTTCAACATTTTACATACAAAAGATTCATTCAGTTAACACATATTCTTTGTCTGCCTTTTATGTACTAGGCTATTCCAGGCACAGAGGATTAAAAAAAGCATGTGAGATAAAGTACTTACTCCTATGGAGTTTATATTTCTGTATCAAAGAGAGACAATATATAAGCAAGTAAATATCTACACGATACAATGTTAAGTGTAGATAATGCTATGAATAAAATAAAGCATGGTAAGGGAATATAGAGTAATATGGAGGAGAGAGAATTGTATAAGTAAGGTGGGCATAAAAGAACATTTAAAGGAAGTTTTATTTGAGCAGAGATCAGAATAAAATGAGGCAGAAAAACATGCTAATATCTGGGAAAAGAGCATTCCAGCCAGAGGTAACCATAAATACCAATCTCTGAAGGAAAGCAGACTTGGTGTGTTTAACAGCAAGACCACTGTAGTTGAAACAGTATAAGCAAAGTCTAAGTGTAGGGAAATGCTAAGAGAGATGTGGGCCTTGGTAAGGACTGTGGGTTTTATTTTAAGGATGATAGACTTTGAAAGATTTTGAGCAGGATAGTGGTATTTTCTGATTTATGTCCTTAAAGATCACTCAGAGTAACTATGGAAACTTTGCCATATAAGGCAAGTATAGAGGCAGGGAAATCAGTTAGGAGACTACTACCATTTTCTGGGCGAGAGGGAATGCTGGTAGCTTGAATTAGAATGGTAGCCATGGAGTTGGTGAGTTGTCAGGTTTGGGATATAGGAAAGGAAAGTGCCAGTGCACTTACTGATGGATTAGCCATGAAATATGAAAAAAAAAAAAAAAAAAAAAAAAAAAGACTTAAAGGAAATAAGGATGATTACTTTGCATTGACCTGATGAAGTGTGAGTGCCATTATCCAAGATGGGTGGGACTAGGGGAGGAACAGGTTTGGGTTAGGGGATTCTCTTTTAAACATAAAACATTTGAGATTCCCAACAGACTATTTATTTGTATTTATGTATTTATTTATTTATTGAGACAGGTTCTCACTCTGTCACCCAGGCTGCAGTGCAGTGGCATGATCTCTGCTCACTGTAACCTCTGCCTCGTGGGCTCAAGGGATTCTCATGCCTCAGCCTCCCAAATAACTAGGATTACAGGCAAATACCACCATGCCTGGCTAATTTTTTTAAAAAATATTTTTAGTAGAGACAAGGTTTTGCCATGTTGGTCAGGCTGATCTCAAACTCCTTGCCTCAAGTGATCACCTACCTCAGTCTCCCAAAGTGCTGGGATTACAGGCATGAGCCACTGTGCCTGACCCCAGTAGACTTTAAAGTGGAGATTTCGAGTAGATTTTTGAACATACAAGAGAAAGCTCTCTTTTGAAAGCAAACGAGAAAGAGAGGGCTTAGAGATAGATATGTGGAGGTCTGATCATATGATCATTTAAAGCTACTGTTTAAAAATTAAGTATAGGAGGAAAAGAGCTCAAGGTTATGAAGGATTCAGTAAAGCAAAAGAAGAAGAGGCTGAAAAAAAAATGATTACTAAGTCTTTTTTTGAGAGCCAAGAAAATTCAATGTTTTAGAGTAGGGCAATGTTTTCAAGTCCTGCTGAGATTCAGGTTGAGAATGAATGATTTGGCAGTCTGAAGATCCTTCGTAAGCTAAGTAGGCGAGAGTTTAGGAACAAAAGCCAGAATGAAGTAGGTTGAAAAGAGAAAGTAAGGATCCATGCATCTGTCTTTGAAATGGGTCTCTTTTGTCACCTGCAATTTTCTCTTAACTATCCATAGGCCACTAGCATAGTCTTTGTAAATGTAAAACAAATTGTGAAATTCTGTTGCTTGAATGCATATGCTTCTATTACAAATAGCAAGAATTCTCAAATCTTAATGTTTATAAAAGCAGCCGAGGTATCTCTATTATAAGTGCTTCCTACTATCATTGATTGTAATTCACTTGGCATGGGACAAGGCATAGTAACCACATTTTTAACAAATACTTGGGGTAATTTTAGTGTAGGTGATTCAAGACCCTTAGGCAATAGTTAGACCCTTGATTATTTCTCCACTCACTTTACCTGCTCTTACCTCTTTCTAGGATTCTGATTCACCTTCATATTTCTGGAAAACTCTTATTTATCCTTTAAAACTCTGAGGTCACTCCCTTAAGCTACTCTCATATTGTCAACTGTGGAGCTCAGTAAATATTTGGTAAGTAAATAGAATATATACAACCAGCTTTCCTTTGCTTTCATGTTCAAGCTAACCAAGTCCCAGGTGGTTTAGAAGTTTTTGCCTGTCCCAAGTATTCAGAAAATTCAGTTAACTAAATTCCATTTATATGCATCATGTTAGTAAATTTCCCCAAATGGGCATAATTAACATTCTTCACACAGCCAGGACAGACCTACAATTTTCAAATGAGGCTGTTTCTTCTAAATAATTCCAAACATCTCTCTGTATTTCTGAAGGAAATGCCAAATGAGTTTGCCCTGGAGTGCATTAATGATCAGAGCATCTGATCACATTGGTGTCATGACTGAATCAAGGGACACTTCCTTTGATAGTGGCATATTTTAAAAATGGTGTTTTCCTCTATTCTCATTTAAGCTCCTAGAAGTAGCCCTGTTGCATAACTATACCTCCATCCTGGAGTTGGCTTCTTTGGGTATTTAAAAAAGAGAAAATTACCTAATTTAGATTTAGTTTTGCTCTTGCTGAAGCAAGTTTTTTTTCCCCTCTGTGCCTCTTTTTGTTGTTATTCCTTTAGATCAAACTTCAAAGAAAAAGTCTGATGAATCAACTATTCATTTACTGAAGCTGAATTTTTGCCTTGCCACTAGTTTTTCTACTGTGATACTCCTTTGATTTCTGTTCTATCTGCATCTTTTATGCCTTTCATGCATATGGAGAAAATTATAGTGTAGTCTTTACTAAAAGAAAAAAAGAAATTCATCATATCCCCAAACATTGGAAAATTTAAAATACTTTTCCAAGTTTGAAAATGATTTTAGACAGAAGTCTTAGACACAGAAATTAATAAATAAGTCTATTGTATTCTAAATAATTGAACTTTTCAGTAGCTAAGGCTTCAGAATAGACAGGAATCAATTTCACAAGGGATATCCTAGACTGAACATCAAGTGTAATGTATAGTTCCTAAGCCAGTTATCACCTGGCTTAGAAAAATATTTATTAAAATATAATAAAGTTAAGACAAGTTTGGCAGAAGCAGTACAGCGCAGTGGCCAAAGGTTTAGAATCTTGTAATAGCCCTTATCCTCTTTTTGCCACTACTAGCTCTCCACTTTTAATTAAAGTAATCATAGTCACCTTTCATGTTTGTAAAATGGTAATAATAATATGACCTATTTTGTATACTTGTACTGAGGTTATATCAGATGATTTATATTGTTTGGCACAGTTCTTAATTTATAATAATTTAATAAACAGAAACTACTAGTGTTATAATTATTAGTAAGCCTTTGCCAAAACTGTATGTGCCCCTGATAAACTGGTAGAGCCATCAGGACCTCCACAAAGCCCACAGTTGCTGCCATAGCCCTCAAGGATGTCCACCAGCCATTTGTCCCCAAGATATGAGTCACAGAAGTTTCAGAAGAAGCTGTATCAGCTTTCTCATGTCTTCACAGAGGAAGCAGATGACAAAGTACCAGACACTGTTCTCCAAATTCTGATTGAAAGGGCAGTGTTCTATAATATGTTATATATTTTCATGGTGCATACATCTTATTGGATCCTTGCACTACTGCTGTGAATTTTACTTAACAAACTTTGATTAGGTCTTTTTGAGCAAGAAACAAGCCCAGCAAGAAGCTATCAGGATGTGATTATCCTCATATTTCCCTTATGGCATCTTTTTTTAATATATTATCTTCAGAACTAATAAAATTGAATTTATACAGAACTCAAGAATATGTGTTAGCCCTCAAATTTCTTCTTTCATGCCCAAGAGTTACTATTAATATTATACATAATACATAATAATATCATTTTCAAACCAGGAGAATTTTAGTCTTCTTATAGAGTGTACGGTTCTAACAATATGAATTATCCTAAATTAGATGTGAGTCTTAGCAGCTGTTAACAAAAACCTTTAAACTCAGAATACATACAGCTCCATATTATTACAGCTCCATGTTATTTATACACTCTGCATATTTTATCAATAATATCAAATAAAAATGCAATGAGAAGAGGCCACTGAAATACGGAATTAAGAATGTAGATAACAACATGACCTGTGAAGTGGATGTATAAGATGAAAGGAATACAATATATGACTAGATAATAGTTCAGAAAAGACAGGGAAAATATAAAATAAAATAAGAACTTACATTTTATGATCTTCTTTATCCTTACTTTAAATAGTAGATTTTCCAAGATTACCAGTTATTGAGCTACAGCTATGTACCAGATACTGCTGGCACTTTGCTTTACAATCCCTAATTCTCACATCTCTAGTCATCATTATAAAAACATTACATATTTAGTATATGAAGTCTCAGGAACTTCGGGGTCTTGCCTAAGATCTGATAGCCTGACGGGCAAAGCCTGAAAGTGAACACATATCTATGAGGATCTAAAAGACACTTTGAGAGTCTGCATATAATCTTAAAAATTAATTTACTTATGATAGGGGATTTGCCACATTAGTTTGTCTTACAATAATTTGACAAAAATCAAACTTTTGTTCTGTTTATGATATGTTTTTGGGAGAGTCATTAAATCCCTCAAGACTCCAGTTTGTTTATTTGTTCAATAAAGAGGTTAGATTCAATTGAAATTTCTTTTAGGATGAAATTGATGTTGTCATTGACAAGTTGCCTCAGCAAATGGCATGACTGGTATAAGAAAAGTACTAGGAAATGTCCATCAGTTTATCTCACATAACGTATTTAGGTGTGTCATAATGTTCTACTCATTTTTGTTAATCTGTTGTTAATTATGCTAATGAATGTTCATGATGAATGAAAATATTTGCAGAAAGAATTATGTTTTTATTTTATTTTGAATTATAAAGTATTTCACATCTTTATTAGTTTTAAGTTTTAAAGAAAATTATATTTTTGAAAGTATTTCCTTCAGCCTTGTTGCCCGCATAAATTTCGTTCTTAGAAACACTTAGTGTAAATTTAGCCTACTTCTTTCTATTGCATTATAAATCATGTTTGCTGATACTTTTAGTTTACCAATCTGGAATATGTAAAGGGGAGATGTGTGTTACATTTCCTTTTATTTATTTTTATTTTTATTTTTTGAGGTGGAGTCTCACTCTGTCCCCCGGCAGGAGTGCAGTGGCGCGATCTCCGCTCACTACAAGCTCCGCCTCCCGGGTTCACGCCATTCTTCTGCCTCAGCCTCCAGAGTAGCTGGGACTACAGGCGCCCGCCACGGCGCCCGGCTAATTTTTTGTATTTTTTTTTTTTTTTTTTTAGTAGAGACGGGGTTTCACTGTGGTCTCGATCTCCTGACCTTGTGATCCGCCCGCCTCGGCCTCCCAAAGTGCTGGGATTACAGGCATGAGCCACCGCGCCCGGCCTAGGTTTAATTTTAAATTGTCATTGAATTTGGATATTTATTTGACTATCTGCATCATAAAGACTGGATATTAATTTTTATAAGACATTATCATTAATTAACTTCCATGATTAAAGCAACATCAGTAAATAGTTCTGTTCTCCCATAACAAAAACATGCATAAAAGACAATAATTCCGTTTCATGAGTAGTGTATCACTGACCTTTGAAAAGTATGGGTTTAAACTGCATGGGTCCACTGCATTAAATGTATACTATAATACATACTATACTACTGTAATAACTTCATAACCACCTCCTGTTGCTATTATGGTGAGCTCAAGTTTTGCAAGTATCTGCCTAAAACACCCTGTGACGCTAGTTATCTCTGCATGAGCAGTTTGTCTCCTCAGTAAATTATGTATTACAGTAAAAATCCTGTAGGATTCTTGTATATTTTTTATTTTGTTTAGTGCAATATTGTAAACTTTGATAAACATTCTGGGACCTATATGTAGTGCCACTAGTGATGCTGAAAGTGCTCCCAAGAAGCAAAGAAAAGTCATGACATTATAAGAAAAAGTTGAATTGCTTGACATGTATCATAGACTGTAGTCTGCAACTGCAGTTGCCCACCATTTCAAGGTAAATGAAACCAACGTTAGAGCTCTTGGTAAAAAAAGAAAAGGAAATCCAAGAAGCCCTTGCTGCATCCACGTGAGATGTGAAAGCTCTGCACTTTTTACAAAACACCTTTTTATCTTGTATTGAAACTGCAGCATTTATTGTGGGTGCAGAATTACTACAAGAAAGGCCTTTTTTTTTTTTTTTTTTTTTTTTTTTGAGGCGGAGTCTCGCCTTGTCGCTGGAGTGCAGTGGCCAGATCTCAGCTCACTGCAAGCTCCGCCTCCCGGGTTCCGGCCATTCTCCTGCCTCAGCCTCCTGAGTAGCTGGGACTACAGGCGCCCGCCACCTCGCCCGGCTATTTTTGTATTTTTAGTAGAGACGGGGTTTCACCGTGTTAGCCAGG